>NC_060141.1:748914548-749514548 GCF_021461385.2 Schistocerca piceifrons
CCAACACACTTCCTTCGGGCAGACCAGAAGTTGCTTCTACATCTGTCGATGATTCTCCATCTGAGATAACTTGCTGTGTCCTTCCTACCAAAAGACCCTCAAACCAATCACATATTTCGCATGAAATCCTATTTGATCATACTTTTCAGAATAAGCATAGACGTGTCTTTGGACAGTGAGAAATACTGCATCTATCTGACTGCCTTGATCCATCGCTTTCAGTATGTCATGTGAGAAAAATGCAAGTTGAGCTTCACAGTACCATTGCTTTCATGATCCATTTTGGTTGGCATGAATAGGGTTTTTCTGTGTGAGATATCTCAATATGTTTCAGATCCAAATATGTTCTAAGATTCTATAACAAATGGCAAGGATAATGGATAGCAGTTTTGTGAATCAGTTCTGCTACCCTTCTTGTAGATGGGTGTGACCTGTGCTTCCTTACAACTAATGGGCACAGTTTTTTGTCTGAGAGATCTACAGCTGAGTATAGTAAAAAGCCACAAATTCAGTAACCTGATAGGGATTTCATCATGCCTAAGAGGTGGGTTCAATTTTAACATTTTCAGCTGTTTCTTAATGTCACAGACACTAATAATTTTGAATACTCTTTGAGAATAACTTGCTAGATAAGAACTAATATATTTATGTATTCAAATTAATATTGTAGACAACCTGTAAATTCTGAAAGTACATTGCCATGTCTTTCCTTGTAACTAAATATGTTGCCTTAAAGAATTCTCCTGGGGGCTTCCATACAATTTCACTGAATTTATAACAAAGAAAGTACAGACATATGCAATATGTGCATAAATTATAGAAAAGCACTATGGACCATTTATTCAACCAGGCTATTTTTTTTAACTTGACTGTGCATATCCTATTGCTGTGGTTGTTTTAACAAGTAAATGCAGTTATTGCAAGTTCATTTTATATACGTCTAAAAATCTGATAGTAATAGATAGTCTACTTTGTTTTTGCATTTTTTGAAGTGCACAATTTTACAATTTCTGAACATTTCAAAGAAATTGCCAATATTTGCACCACTTTCAAATGTTATTAAGATCTGACTGGATATTTGTGCAACTTTGTTCACATAGTACTTCATTATAAATAACTCCATCAAATGCAAAAAGTATGAGAGTTCTGTTGACAATATCTGTGAGTTATTAATATAGAACATAAGCACAAAGAACCCCCTTCCCTGGGACAAGCCTGAAGTTACGTCTACTTCTGTTTATGACTGTCCATGCACAATAACGTGCTGCATACTCCCTACCAAGAAATCCTCAAACCAGTCACAAATTTTGTTTGATAACCTACATAATTGTACATCTGTCAATAAACACTGGTGTAAATGAGTAAAATGATTTTCGGAAACCAAAAAAATACTGCAGCCTCTTGATTGCCAGATCCATGACTTTCAAGACGTCATGTGACAAAAGTACAAGTTGTGTTTCGCATGATTGATGTTTTCAGAATCCATTCTGGTTGGCATGGAATAGATCATTTGGCATGATATACTTCATTATGTTAGAGCTCAGAAAATGTTTTGGAATTCTACAACAATAGTTTTGTTGTTCACATTTGCTACCCGTCTTGTAGATGGGTATGACCTGTGCTTTCTTTCAATCTTTGGGCACAGTTTTTTGTTCTACAGAATCTATGGTGTATTATGGTTACAATGGCAGGTAACTGAGCTTCAAATTCTGTATGGAATCAGTCAGTGATTCCATCATGCCCTCTTTAGTTCTAGTGACTTTGGTTGTTTCTCAACACATCTGTGGTACAAGAAGCCCATGGCGTATATCATCTGTTTCTTCCTTTGGAAAGTAACATTTGAAAATAGTGTTCAGGATTTCTGCATTTGCTTTGTTACCTTCAACCTAAATTCTTGTCATCCATAAGTGTCTGGACACTGGAGCCACTGATATTGTTGACATATAACAAGAATTTCTTCAATTAGCGTCTTATGGGTGGGTTCACAGTAACGTTTTTTTTTACTGTCATGGTCAACTTTGACCTAAAGCTGTTTATTCATACAAACTGTTGTTGCATTTTCAATGGCCATTATCTAGTTAATGAATGAAGAATTGTGTTTCAGATATTTTACAAGTTTTGACGTATTCCAAAGCACAATTTCTATATAACTCCACTTGACAGTGGCCACACTGCCAAAACTGCAATAGGGGTATATGAAAAAATAGTTTTAAAGTCAAAGGTAACCATGTCGTATCTGAATTTTGTGAGAGGTCTTTCAATAAGATTCTGCTACAGTAGTCATTGAGGGCTTCATGCCCTGCCCTCTTGACAGCCAAATGTGTTCCATTCAGCATCTCTCCATCTATACCCTTACATTATGTTTTACACCTTTTAGCAGTAGTTGCTGTTCTCTAGAAGTTTCTTTACAGTTCTGTATACCTGGGAGATCCCTCCCATCAAGAAGTGTTCTGTGAAGTAAACATCTATCGTGTGCATTCTTTTAAACTTGAACCACGGCTCTTTTAAATGTTTCTCTCTAGAGGTAAATGTTTGGTGTTCCTGTTTGAGATGTGACATAATTATATCTTTATCTAGATTACTGCCCATAGAATACCCATCCTGCTCTAACCTGAGCACGTGCTCTATTTCTAATGACCATGTTGTTGACAGACATTAAACTGTAATCATCCCTCTCATTTTTTACTTAATAATGTTTTACAGGATATTTTGTGACTCACACCACTTACGAAGCTATAACTATCCCAGCTGAATATCGGATGATTAAAGTCTCTTCCAATGATGACATTATGATTGGGGAACATTTGCACTAATGAAATGAGATTCCTCTACAGTTTTTGGCTACATGTGGATGGTACTTGATAGAAAGATTCAAATACAAGTTCATGCCCACCCTTGATAGTGTGTGTCTCCCATACAATCCTGCATCCAGCTTAAATTTAAGTCCTGGTTAATTTGAGTTTCATGTTTAACGCAAAAAATATATTAGGCTACCTCCATTTCCCATCCCCCTATCCTTGCAACACTCATTTAGATTCACCCCAAAGTCTCACTGATGACAAACAAGATTTTAGTCAGCTTCCTGTACATAGTTTCTTCAAGCAGTTTAAGAGACTGACTATAAATTTAGGCAGAGTTATTTGCAGTTATTATATGCGGCAAGTAGAATATTAGTTTTCTGCCTGATAGTGCTAATCAAGAACAGAAACAGTAGCTTATGTTCACTTTTGAATTATTTTCCACAGTGAATTTCCCAGTGAGGATTGAATTTAATAGTGCAGCAGCCATTGACAACTTTAAAAAAAATAGCTTCGGCAATTTAGAACACTCTAAAAACTTGGAAATTTAGGAGATAGGACCCGGATAAGTTTAAACAACTGAACGTCACCGAGAGTTTCAAAAGGAGCATTAAACAATGAATGACTGAAATAGGTGAATGAAATATAGTAGAAGATAAATGGATAACTTTCAGAGAAGTAGTGCATAGAGGCAAGAGAAGAACAACTGAACGAATAAGGCAACATGGAGTCGAAATCCTGGGTTAACACAGGATAAGTTAAATTTAGTTGATGGAATAAGTTATAAAAATGCAGGTGGCGTAGGAGAATACAGGCATCTAAAATAAGAGATAGAAATAAAGTGAAAAATGGGTAAGCAGGAATGGTTAGAGAGCAAATGCAGAGATTTAGATACAAGGGAAGATAGATGCAATTTATAGGAAAACTAAAAAAGGATCTGTATGACCATAAAGATCTCAGATGGAAAGCCATTAATAAACAAAGAAAAGAATGCTGAAAGGTGGAAAGAATATAAAGAGGAGCTTCCTTCCTTCCTATCAGGTGCCCTTTATTCAGCCAATGCTGGAGCAGGACTTGTATGGCATTTCTCCAGTTTCACAGAGAACCAACCTTGTCTGTATATAGGCTAATGTTATGGTGGGGTTGCCAGTCCCAAAGGCATTTTAAAGCTATTGCCAGCTCTCTCCTTCCATGGGGATGAATCTGTATACCACTTCTCTCTGTGTCCAGTGTAATCACATGGTCAACTGTGATGTCATTTTCGAAGTGTTGTGTATCTGAGTTGGGACAGGGAACTAGCTCAGTATTTAAATGGGTGTATGTGGAAAACTCCCTAAAAACCACATCTAGGCTGGTTGGCACACTGGTGTACATCACCATGTCCATTAAGTGGGCACTTTAACACACTCAGCCATCTGGGCAGGTATAGAACAGCTATATTAAGGAAATAAACTTCACGAAAATATGGAAGAAACAGTTGAGGAAGAAGTGGATATGTCAAACTGTGAGAAGAATTAGACAGAGCTCTGGAAGGCCAAAGTCGAAGCAAGGTATTAGGAGTAGAGGTTCCTTCAGAAATATTAAGATCCTTGGGAGAACCAACAATAACACAAGTTTTCCTCCTGGTATGCAGGATAGAATTGGGGATATTGAAGGGGCCTCAGTCCAGCTGACTGACTTTTGAATAAAATGAAGAAGTATAATTTCTTTAAAAAAATATCCAGTATTATAACGATCACTATGTTTAATATTGTTTCATAGTGTTAGTAGAGGAATTATTGGCAAAATTTAAACTAGTTGTAAATCACACTCTGGAGAAGTATGGGGCAAGTGGACTGAGAACAGAAAAGACTCAGCATGCTTTAATGATAAAATTTGGAGAATACTGAGGAGGCAGCAACTATTGCAATATTGCTACAAAAAAGAACATGGAAATGTTGACAGCTAGAAGTTAGTAAAAATGTGTGCATCTATAAAGAAGATCAATGTGCAAACCGTACAACAAACAACTCCCACCACCATACTCTAGTGAAAGATCTGTCTGAGAAAATTTTTATATAAAGTCATTAAATGGGTCAAAGGCTTCTATCCCGCCACTTGTCAACTGACCTTATGTGCTGAAGTTTTAAATTTAGCATTCACGGTGGATGATCATACAGAAATACTATCATAATAATAGGCATCACTGTCATAGAAAAGTAACTGAAAGAATTGAAAACAAATAAGTAATCTGGTCCAGATGGAATCCCAGTTCAATTTTTCAGAGGTAATCTACAGTATTGGCACGTTATTGTGAATCTCCCACTAAGCGACTGGAAAAAGCACAAGTGATTCATTTGCATATGAAATGTAAAAGAATGGACCCACAAAATTACAAACCAGTATCCATTACATTGGTTTGCTGCAGAATTTTTGAGTATTTTCCACATCTACATCCATACTCTGCAAACCACCATGAGGTGCATGGTGGAGGGTATGCTCATTGTACCAGTTATTGGGGTTTCTTTCTGTTCCATTCATGTACAGAGGTGGGAAGAGTGATTGTTTGAATGTCTCTGTGCATGCACTAATTATTTCAATTTGTGGGTGATTTGCAGGAGATTGTAGTAAATTGGTAGAGTCACCAATTAAAGCCAGTTCTTGAAACTTTGGTAGTAGACTTTCTCAGGATAGTTTACGCCTATCTTCAAGAGGCAACCAGTTCAGTTCTTTCAACATTTCAGTGACACTCACCTGCAGGTCAAAGAAACCTGTGACTATTGGTGCTACCCTTCTGTGTATACATTAAATATCCCTTCTTCTAACTTAGAATATAATAAAACTCCCTGAGACAGAGAAACTCCAGTCCACAAATCAGCATGGATGTAGAATGTGTCACTCATGTGAAACTCAGGTTGCCCTTTTTGCGCATGATGTGCTGTGAACCTCGGATGAAGGGCAACAGGCAAATTCCATATCCTGGATTTCTAGAAAGTGCTTGACATGATGCTCCACTGCTGACAATTAAGGTTCGAGCACACAGAGTAGGTTTCCAGGTACATGAGTGACTTGAAGACAGTGTTCGTCGGAAACAAGGGTATTGTTAGAAGTCCCCTAGAGAAGTGTGATAGGGCCACTCTTGTTCTTTATATACCGTACATAAATGATCCAGTGGACAGAGTGAGTAGCAGACTGTGGCTGGTTGCTGAGGACACTATAGTGTACAATAAGTATGATTGTTGAGTTAATGTGGAAGGACACAGGATGACTTAGACAGGATTTCTATTTGGTGTGATGAATGATAGTAGCTTGCTTCCCATGTAAAAAAAGAAAGAAAGGAAAAGTAAGCTAATGCAGATGAGTGGGAAAAACTATCCTGTAATGTTCAAATACAGTATTAGTAATGTGCTGCCTGGCACAGTCACATCAATTAAATATTTAGGCATAATGTTGCAATGCAGTATGAAATGGAGCAGTCACACAAGGAAGGTAGTAGGGAAGACGAATGATCGACTTAGGTTTATTAGGAAATTTTAGGAAAGTGTAGCTCATCTACGAAGGAGACTATGTATAGAACAGTAGTGCAATCCATTCTTGAGTACTGCTCAAATATTTTGGATGTCTTAACAGGTCAGATTAAAGGACGACATTAAAGCAGGCCAAAGGTGAACTGCTAAATTTGTTAATAGTGGGTTCAGTCAACATGTGTTATGGAGATGCTTCGTGAAGTCAAATGGGAATCACTGAAGGAAAGACAACATTCTTTTTGTGAAACGCTATTGAGAAAATTTAGAGAAACGGCATTTGCAGGTGACTGCAGAACGATTCTATTGCTGTCAGTGTACATATCACTTATGAACTGCAATGACAAGATAAGAGAAATTGGGGCTTGTACAGAGGCATCTAGACAGTTATTTTTCTGCCACTCCACTTGCAAGTGTAAAAGGAAAGGAAATGAATAGTGGTACAAGTTAACCTCTACCATGCACCCATATAGTGGTTTTAGAGTGTATGTGTAGATGTAGTTGATATCCAGATATTAGCCTACCACAGATGATTAAATAAAGACAATGAACTTAGGCCTTCTAAAATTATGACTGAGGCCCCTTGAGAGTGGACCACTTCATATGATACAGGTGAAGTACCCTCAGATTCAAGAATAATGTAATAATTCCAATTCCAAAAACGGCAAATGCTGACAGTTAAGAATACTACTGAAACATTAGTTTAATAAGTCATATTTGCAAAATACTGATACACATTACCTACAGAAGATACATGTTACAGGGTGATGATGTACTATTGGCCTCTGAAGATGAAACTAACCTACAGTGGCAAGTCAGAGCCTGGAAAGACTGCCTCGCAGAAATATGTCTGTGACAACATAAAGAAAATGCAGTACCTCACCACAGATGTAAATGATTCAGACACCATCAGAATAAATGCTGTTGACCTCCTAACAACAAGGACTTTGAAGTACCAAGGCTCAACCTTTGCTACCATGGAAATCTCAGTGCAGAAATCTGTATCCAATTGAGCAGGACTTGGTTCAAATGGTGCTCTGTGTCTTATGTACTCTGTGACCGGAAGTTTCTAGGCAGGCTCATGTTGAATGTATACCGATCTGCATTCTGTTCAGGTGTGCTGTATATGTTGAATGCTGGCTTTCAACAAACGAAGTGGAACAATAACTTGCTGACATGAAAACAAGGATGCTGTGATGGACATCTGGATTAACATTGCACAGCCATGCCACAAATCGTGAAGTTCGTAAGTTGTACCGAGCAGCGCCAATGGTAGACAGGGTGAAAGACATCTGTGATAGTAAGCGCATGTTCTTAGAGCAAACACACCAGTTGCAAAAACTGGTTTTCACCTTACAGTAAATGGTAAACAGCCAGTAGGATGATCTAGGCAGCAATGGCTTGACAACAGACACTGTCAGCGTGTGGAACAAATGTTAAGGAAGAAGAAGAAGATTATCTACAGAAAGTACTGGTAGAAGCCAATCTCGGAGAAGACCTGTTAGGGTCCTGGAGAAATGTAGGAATACACGAGATGGTATTGATTCTATGGCTTATCTTACAAGACAGACTGAAGCAAGGCAGTCATACGTTAATAGTGTTTATAGATTCAAAGAAGGCTTTTATGAATGTTGAAAGCATGAACGTGCATGCATGCACACGCGCATGCGCGCTCGAATGCGCACACACACACAGACACACACACACACACACACACACACACACACACACACACACACACACACACACACACAGAGAGAGAGAGAGAGAGAGAGAGAGAGAGAGAGAGAGAGAGAGAGGGGGGGGGGGGGGGATGCTATGTAAAAATCTAAGTAGGTGCCGCATGTTTTCTTTGTTCTTAAAATGTGCCACAAAGTAATTTTATTTTTAAATATTTTTCAGTGTTTCCTTGCTCCTGTCACGTACATCTAGTAAAAGATAACAAACACATAGAGACTACAAAGTACATTATGCTAAGCATTTTGAAAGGGAGTGGTAGTTCAGGTAGATGAAATAAAACTTAAAAGATTTGCCAATGATGTAATTCTGTTAGAGATGGCAAAAGGTTTGAAAGATTAGTTGAATGGATTGTATAGTGCCTTGAAAAGAGGTTTTAAGATAGATGTCAAGAAAAGGGAAAACAAGGACAATGACATGTAGCCCAATTAAATCCAGTGTTGCTATGGAAATCAGATTAAAAAATTAAAGACTTGAAGTAGTAGACAAGTTTTGTTATTTTCACAGCAAAATAACTGACAACAGCAGGTAGACTGACCATAACAGGATAAAATTATCCAGAGAAAGACAAATATGATAACACTGAGTATGAGTTTCTTTCTAAGGAAGTCGTTTCTGAATGAATTTTTTTGGCCTTGTCGTATATGGAAGTCAAATGTGGACAATAACCAATACAGACAATAAGAGAATGGTAGCTTTTGAAATGTGATGCTACAAGAGAATGGTGGAGATAAGATAGACTGAATAGCTAGTGAAGTGGTACTAAACTGAAGTGTGGGAAAAAGAATCTTAAGGTACACAGAAGAGAAAGAGGGAGTAAGCTGATTATTGATCACATCCTGAAACAGTATGAAACAGTTAATTTGGCAACTACGGGAAGTGTATGGGAATAAAAATTGTAGAGAGAGGCCAAGACTTGACTACAGTAACCAGTTTGATGTGGATGCTGGCTGCAGTAATTATGCAGAGATGAAGAGATGTGCACAGGATGGATTAGAATGGAAAGCTGCTGCACACTTGTGTCTGGACTGAAGACCACAGCAATGTATTGTAAAAGCAGTTGTAAATTGGTAGTCAAATCTTGAAAATAAAAAACATGAAGCATTTACATCCAAGTCATAAAAGGAAAATAATGTATAACAGAAACTCAATGGCTCAATCAGGGTGTTGTGAGAGAACTTACAGGGAGAATATTAGGAATAGACGTACAAAGTGAACGGTATAAACAAATTTCCTCCACATTTTGAAGACTGATTTCCCTGAAACAAATAAGAATAAAACTAAGCAGAAGCATGGCCAAGGAATTGATGAAATTGGCGTTAAAGTATTTTGTACTTTGGAGAGAAATATTCAAGTAATTTGGAAAATTCAGCATTCATATTGATTTAGGAGACAGCTAAAAGATCAAGCCCAGCCAGGCTAAGATACCAAATTTTGGTTCATTTTGTAAATGTCAAACTCACAGTGGAACTAACTCATCTTCTAGCTGTAACACATATAAACAGTATTTTTAGCATCTGAGCATTCTGTAAAACACAATAGTTTGTGTGCTACATGACTAACTGCAGACAATCAGTTTGGTTCAAACGGCTGATGATATGTCACTAGAATTTATAGCTGCTACATAAAACTTAAGATAATATGAAACAAGGCAACACTCTCTGAATTTATTCTATAAAGAAATATTGCGGCTTGTTCCAGAACTGACCTTGAGATGGATGACCATTCTTCCAGTACTGAAAGTGGAAGTGAGGAGGACATCATGGATATCCATAATTTGTGCCGTTTATGTGCAATCCGTGATACCTGTCTTATTCCACTCTTTGGATTTGAAGGAAAGCAGTATGGTCTTGAAGTGAAGATCAAAAAGTACCTAGGCTTACCAATAAAGGTAAATTGATCTATTTTTCTTACCTCATTTGACTTTTAAAAATGGAGCCTGTAAAATTAACTTCCAAAGAAATCTCACAAGTTTATTGTAAATTCATTAAAATCATTGAGAGACTTGAAAAAATTAACTTATGCGACAAATTTCAAATATTATATATACACCTGTCAGCATATATTTACAAAATCATTGTTAGTGAGAATCTGCATTGTGTATTTTTCGCCAGAGATGATTGATATGTGCTATGATGTGAAATCTGTCTGCAGTGAATTCAGTCAGTACAGTCACATTTATCTGTCTTGTAGGTCACAAAGTCTTACGGACTTACAGTACCACATAATTTATCTAGTCTGTTCAACTTAGTTGGTTGTCAGAGATAAGTAATGTCTGAATTTTTGTTAGTGTAAACAATAGCAATTATATTCTCAAATTTTCATCTGGATTCATTCTTCCATTTTTATACACATGTCCATTTGGAGTCCGGATAGCAAACACATCTTAGACTATCACTGACAGCATCTGCTGAAGACAACTGGATCAGTCAGTGTAACATTAAAAATAGAAACAAAATTTTTTCTGACCATGGGCTGTCAGAAACATATCTTCTTGTCAGCATATGTTCCTTGAACTTTGCTCTGTATATTTATTTGATGAAGTCATATTTTGCCAAAATTTTGTAACATATGCTTTATGAAACTTCCTGGCAGATTAAAACTGTGTGCCGGACCGAGACTTAAACTTGGGACCTTTGCCTTTCGCGGGCAAGTGCTCTACCAACTGAGCTACCAAAGCACGACTCACGCCCCATCCTCACAGCTTTACTTCTGCCAGTATCTCGTCTCCTACCTTCCAAACTTTACAGAAGCTCTCCTGCGAACCCTGCAGAACTAGCACTCCTGAAAGAAAGGAGTTCTCCAGGATTCGCAGGAGAGCTTCTGTAAAGTTTGGAAGGTAGGAGATGAGATACTGTCTGAAGTAAAGCTGTGAGGACGGGGCGTGAGCCGTGCTTGGGTAGCTCAGTTGGTAGAGCACTTGCCCGCGAAAGGCAAAGGTCCCGAGTTTGAGTCTCGGTCCGGCACACAGTTTTAATCTGCCAGGAAGTTTCATATCAGCCCACACTCCGCTGCAGAGTGAAAATCTCATTCTGGGGGCATATGCTTTATATTTGTTAGCTGTACTTGTCTATTATTTTATACTCTCTTTTGTATTTCTGAAGCTTTATTAACTAAGTATGTCAATTATGCATTCATTATGCAATTAATGAAACAGCTAACAAGTGGCTCACATCATCATTCACAGATGACTCTCAAAAACATGCTCCATTGGGGGTTGATAGTGACATAGGAGGTTCACAATTCAGAAGGCAACAGGATGCTATATGCTTGTTACATCACGAGGAGGCACTGCCTGATAGCAAACATAGGCTCACCAGCTGCAGCACAGAAGCTGACAATAAGCTGGTCTGAGGAGCTCCTTCATTCATTCATTTGTTAATCAATCCATCATGTTCCATAGATTCTGTCAAGAAGTAGAACCTTCAGGGATATGAACCATGAAGCATGTGTTTTTGGCGACATTTGTTTTACATGTATCAGGCCATGGTACAAGCCACATTTGTCTGCCTAACATTTCGTCTTCCAGTTCTGGAGACATTATCAGAGGTTTTAATGACTCAGAAAGCAGTTACAGACTCGAACAAGCTCAGCTAGCCGAGTTGTTTATGTATCCAGCTAACAGTCAGTTCATTATGTCATCAGACTGCTGTCTGAATTTGTAGAGTCATACCAACATGTTTTGTGACGCTTTATTTAGTATTGAGGCCCACAAAGTGTCTAATTTCAATCTGTCTTCTTTTCCGTTAAAGTTGTTTCAGAATTTCTGTATTTCTGTGACCTGTCTGTACATCTTAGCAAGGTAATGATTCGATCCTTATAAATCTGTGCTACGAGAGAAATGAATTTGGTGGTTCCACAGTCCCACATTCTCCTGTCGCTGATTTACCCTTGTTGCCTATATGACAATTGCCGTTGTGTTCCTTATGATGGGTGTTAATGCTATTTTTTTATGTAGTATGTACACTTGACAACATGTGAAAGGGATTTTATATACACCAGTTATGGCAAGAGGCAGGGCGAGGCCCTTTGGTTTTCACATGTTCATGCATCTTTCTTGTTGGTGCAAACATGATGTCAAAAGTGTGTCCTCTCAGTGCTCTTCAGATGCAATCTGTAATCTATTTTATGAATTGGAGGGAAACTTTCCCTTTAGTTGATTCTTTTTCTTCAGAATGTATCAGATCATATTGGGTGTAGTACTCTAAATATCTCTTTGTTAGAGTAGCCATATCTTCTTATGGCAGTTCTTGAATGGTTGAGCTCATCCTCATCCTCCAAGTACATGAGACTCACAGATTCTTTAGCATGGTCCACCAATGTGTTGATAACTCCTCTTTTCCATTGGGGAAAGTGACTGGAATTTTAGTGAAGGTACCTATCCATGTGAGTGGGCTTTCTGTAGGCTCCTTGCCCTAAAATTCCATCTGGTTCTCGAAATATCTGTACACCCAAAAATGAAATTTAATCTTCATTCTCTTTTTCCTTAGTGAACTTCATATTAGAATTAATATCATTCAGATAATTTAGGAATTATGAGAGGTCTTCTTCTCCATGAGGCCTTGTAACGAAAGTATCATCTGTGTACCAAAACCAACATTGGAGTTTCTTCTTAACCATCTGAAGGGCTGTTGCTTCAATATGTTTGTTTGCATGGCCATCTTCCGCGGCAGCTGTTAACATCTGTTACCGGTTACTATACGTTATCCGTCTTGAGCTGACTGCAGATTATTATTATTATTATTATTATTATTATTTAAATTAGTTTTGCTTTTATTTACAAAGCATCTTCCATGGTTATTCTGTAAATTGGATACATACATTTGTACATTTTTTGATGTCAGTGTTTTCTTTATAAAGTTGGTCTGCAAGCTACTGCTAGACTGCAGTCAGCTCAAGATGGATAACAAATGAAAAAATGGTTGGATCCAATTAAAGACATACTGTTTGTCCATTGTTGACAATTCGCATGGTGGCAGTTGGAAAACTGTAGGAGGTGTGCCTTGCTCCAACATTAGGACTGCTGAGAGGACAGAAGCAGTGAGGAGAAGGCAGCAAAGGCTGCTTGCTGCAATCTTGGCACCATTATCCTTAACAATGTGTGCAGTAATACTCTGCATGTAGGAGAACATAATGTTAGCAGTACACTGGAGACAAAAGGAATATCTTTCAACTAGTACTGATTTTCTTCTCTTCTGGCAGCACCAATAAAATTGTCGAGTTATCTTGGACAAGCAGTATGTGGCATCTTTCTGCATACATCAGCGTGAACAAATTCTCCTGGAACACAGACATGAGTTTGCAAATTTGATCTAAGTACTTTCCTGTATAGTTTATCATCCTGACATGATTCACAAAGGAATTTCTGTAAAGTGTTTAATTTTAATGTGGACTCAAATCAGAGTCATCCATTATCTTCAAGTTCTCAAAGTTTACATCGCCCAACTTCCTATGTCAGAACAGAGCTAAATCAAATGGTGCACAGTTTGCTTGTCCAATATTTTCTATGCAAGACGACATTCTGTAACACAGATTCTCAACTTTTATATCAGTTGCCACTGGTCTCTTACTAAATATCTCAATCTTGTTGTTGTTTAAATGATGACTAACTGAAACCCTCAGCTGCCGACAGGTGGTGTTGATATACCTCGATGTGGACAGCTGAAAATGTGTGCCCCGACTGGGACTCGAACCTGGGATCTCCTGCTTACATGGCAGATGATCTATCCATCTGAGCCACTGAGGCCACAGATGAATAGCGTGACTGCAGGGACTTATCCCTTGCACGCTTCCCATGAGACTCACATTCCCAACTGTCCACAATTCTATATATGTAATGTACCTTATAGACATTTGCCCATCCACTCATTACTCGCGCACGCTTTGGTGATTCCCGTAAGAGTTTGGGCAACCTTGTTGTTGTTGTTGTTGTCTTCAGTCCAGAGACAGGTTTGATGCAGCTCTCCATGCTACTCTATCCTGTGCAAGCTTCTTCATCTGCAAGTAATGCTGCAACCTATGTTCTTCTGTATCTGCTTAGTGTATTCATCTCTTGGTATCCTTCCAAGATTTTTACCTTCCATGCTTCGCTCAAGTACCCTTGATGCCTCTACTACTGAAAAGGCCACTACCCCTCTTCGGGAACAACTCGTTTGTCTGGCCCCTCAACAGAAACCCCCCTGTTGTGGTTGCAACTATGGTACGCCAATCTGTATCACTGAGGCATGCAAACCTCCCCACCAGCGGCAAGGTTCATGGTCCATGGTTCATGGTGGGGGGATTTCAATATTATTGTTGTTAAATGTGATTCCTTAAATCTTTACTGGCTGCTGTTCCCACTGAAAAAAGCTTTGTTTCTCAAACCAGTAACATGTGATCTATCCTCCACTTTGTGGGGTACACCACTTTCTAGCATGTTTAACTTGACTGATTCAATACCTTGAGCATAGACAACTCATCAATCTGTGACAGACATTGCTCTTCTTTCAGTAACTTTGCTGTTAAATTATTGTAAGTCTTCCTGTTTTCATTATAGAACCCCAAGCTGTAACTAGTGTACCATATTTCACTGAAAGTCCACTTGAAAATTTGACAATTTTGTCAGTATTTCACACTGGTTCACGGTCTGCAAGAGACTGAGCTAATGTTTCAATTTTACTAAAATGTTGCAAAATAATATCACACTGCAAGGTTTTATAATTAAAGTACTGATGTTTCAATGTAACTTTATTTACTGTAGATTTCAATTTGTAAATTATCTAATTCCTCATTCCATTAGCTCTAGAACAGGACACAGCAGTTAGCAGCAACTGGTCAATTTCCAAATTTCCATACCAGATTAAGGAAAAGAACTTTACTTTTCCATTAAGCTCACCACATCAACTGGCCACACTGTATTTCCGGCAACAACATCCAGCAGTTTCTCAGCATGAGAGAGAATTTTCGTGTGACATTTCGATAAATGAAAATTGCTTCTACCAAATTTTTGGATGCCGAAAAACTTTGTTGTATCAATGTTTTCCAGTTTTCGCTTTACAAGTGTGTATGCTAAGGTTGAGTCTGGATCCTCAGTTAGTATGCTTGCATCATCAGTGAACTTTAAAAATTCTGAATCACCTTGTAAGCACCCTCATACAAGAATGATAGTAGAAGTGATCCATAAAATTGTCGTCCAATATCCTTGAGATCTATTTGTTGTAGAATCTTAGAACATATTCTGAACTCAAACATAATGAGGTATCTTAAACAGAATGATCTCCTCAATGCCAGCCAGCATGGATTTCGAAAACGTTGATCATGTAAAACCCAACTCGCATTTCTCTTACAGACACACTGAAAGCTTTGGATCAAGGTAGTCAGATAGATGCTGTATTTCTTGATTTCCAAAAAGCATTTGACTCAGTACCACACCTATGCTTAATGTCAAAAGTACGATCGTATGGGGTATCAAGTGAAATTTGTGACTGGATTGAGGACTTTTTGGTAGGGAGGATGCAGCATGTTATCTTGGATGGAGAGTCATCGTCAGATGTAGAAGTAACTACAGGTGTGCCCCAGGGAAGTGTGTTATGACCATTGCTGTTCATGTTGTATATTAATGATATTACAGTCAATATTAATAGTAAAATCTGGCTTTTGCACTTATCTATAATGAAGTGCAATCTGAAAGAAGCTGCAAAAATATCAACTCAGATCTTTATCAGATTCCAAAGTGGTGCAGAGGTTGGCAACTTGCTTTAAATGCTCAGAAATGTGAAATTCTGCACTTCACAAAATGATAAAACATAGTATCCTGTAACTGTAATATCAATGAGTCATAGCTGGAACTGACCAACTCATACAAATACCTGAATGCAACACTTTGTTGGGGTATGAAATGGAATGATTACATAGGCTCAGTCGTGGGTAAAGCAGGTGGTAGACTTTGGTTTGTTGATAGAATATTGGGGAAGTGCTATCAGTCTACTAGGGAGATTGCTTACAAATTACTTGTGCAACCGGTTCTAGAATATTGCTCAAGGGATCCATACCAGATAGGACTAACAGGATATATTGAATGTATACAGAGAAGGGCACCACAAATGGTCACAGGTTTGTTTGATCTGTGGGAGAGTGTCACAGAGATACTGAAGGAACTTAACTGGCAGGTTCTTGAATACAGATGTAAACTATTCCGAGGAAGTCTATTAACAGAGTTTCAAGAACCAGCTTTAACTGATGGCTCTAGGAATATACTACAAACCCCTACATATTGCTCTCTTAGGAATCATGAGAATAAGATTAGAATAATTACAGCATGCACAGTGACATTCCAACAATCACTCTTATGTGAATGGAACAGGAAGAAACCCTCATAACTGGTACAATGGGATGTACCCTCTGCCATTCACCTCACAGTAGTTTGCAGAGTGTAGATGTAGAAAGTCACTAGAAGATCATTTATAGAAGTTAACTGCAAAACAGACCTTAATATTGAACCTCGTGGCACTCAGCACCCCACACGGTAGGTTCTCTCACAAGGTAATTCTTCTCATTTAGCTCTTCTGGCATTTTATTTGTGAGGTTTTGTATTTCTTTCTCTGTGAATAATCCTTTATGATCCCCAGACTGAGAGCCTGTTCACTGGCTCTACCCAGTTAAATGATCAGTATTCTCTTATAGGTCACTTTCTTACAACCTCTGGAAAGACTGGAAGGAGTGCCTTAGATCTGTAATTAGAGGAGGTTTGCTTTTCTCCAACTTTTTGGATGAATGTTGTTACAGCTTATTTGTGTGTGTCAGGATATGTACCCATAGTAATTGATTAATTATGAAGACAACTTAAGGGTAATCTTATCTACTTCTACGTCACACTCCACAAGCCACCTCATGGTGTGTGTCTGAGGGTACTTCTGGTACCTGTTCCACGTGCAAATGATGCATGGGAAGAATTGTTGTTGCTAAGCTTCTGTGTTGGCTCTAATTTCTCAAATTTTCTCATCTGTTCATTATGCGAGATGTATGTGGAAGCATGTAATGTGTTGTCTGATTCCACGCGAAAAGTACTCTCTTGAAATTTCAGTAGTAAAACTCTCCCAATGCACAATACTTCTCTCGTAACATCTGCTGATGGAGTCTGTTGAGCTTCTCGGTAACACTCTCACATCGAGTAATTGATTCTGTGACTAAATGCACTGCTCTGAGTCAGTCCTCTGTATCTCTTCTATCAGTCCTACTAGGCAGGTATCCTTTATTGCTGAACAACAGTCAAGAACTTTTCAAACAAGCACCTTCTAAGCTACTACAGTCATGGATATGTTACATTTCCATAAGATTCTTCCTATTAATCTCAGTCTGGCATCTGCTTTTCCTACTGTTTGTTGTATGTGGTCATTCCACTTAAGGTCACTCTGGATATAGTATGTTCACTCACACATCACATACCCTCAATTCCATCGTGAAGGAGAGTCTTCATGGATGTGGACTGAGTCAAGCCAGAGTCTTAACAGTGAGAAGTGACCCCTGCTGGCTACGTCTGTAAAGCATACTGACATCCAGGCATGACGAGTGCTAATCGTTCAGACTGATAATTATGGTAATTACTTGTAGATTAGGAGAAGAACAGCTTCTTTGAAAAAAAGCCACTGCTAACTCCTCCTGTGCTACTCAGAAGCCGGTTTTATGCAGTATTTCAAAGCATATATATAACTCTGCACAGACCAATCTCAAGCTATCTGTGTACTGGCAAAGTCTGGGTGCACCTACTACAAATAAGTGCAGATATTCCTGACTGAGCGCAATGTACAGAACAACATTACATCAGTATTTAATTCATTTTGAGTCTAATAATTATAGCAAACCTATGCCTAAAATATGACAACAAACAGTTGAAGAGGTTGACAGTGTTTAGTTGTTGGACTTAAATAATAAATTCTGGACATAAATAATAATAATAATAATAATAATAATAATAATAATAAATAATAAATTCTGCTGGGAACAGTATATCATGGAACTGCTGAAGTACCAAAACATAAGCTGAGCTTAATTTTTCTGACTCTAAATATGAATTGTTTGTGGTGTGAACTGAAGGATGCCCTGCAGAGGTCTGTTCGAGGAATTGGGGATACTAATGTGTCTGCTTCCTAATACGTTTATTCCTTAGTCGAATTTGTCATGAATGATATATCTCTTTTTCAAGCTAACTGCTCAGTTTATGGGCTCAACACTAGACATTAGAATAATATTCATAAAGATTTTGTCACTTACTTGGGTCAAAAAGGTGTCCATTATAAAAGAACACATATTTTCAGTATCTTGCCAACATCCATAAAAAGTCTAACCACTAATGTAGTTCAGTCTAAAAGGGATATAAATAATTTATTGCTGCCCAATTCCTTCTACTCCATAGATAAATTTGTTTGTATAATCAACCGATGTGTATACATTATTAATAATACCAAATAATGATAGTGATATGATATGTAAAATCATCTGTACTTCTTCAGTGCAGTAATGTAGTCAGTGCAAGTAAGTGTTGTAAATTATAATCCACGGAACATACAAATTACCAACTAACTGACTTTTCTTTCTGATGACATGTGGCTACAATAGCCAAAGAATTATCATTTGCACCTCAGTGTACTGACATTTACACATTATGTGACAAGTTTGTTATTACCTTTTCAACAAAAATATGTTGAAGAGTTTTTACTTATTCCATATCCATGAGGGGAATTTCATTTGGGATCTGTGAAACGTATCATTCAATCTCTGTGACTTTTGGATGATGATCTGTTATGCATAGCACACTTATTGATTACTTTTAGCTTTTTCAGTCTCCTGACATGAAAAGCTCATTTTTCTCACGGATGAGCTCCTGCTGTTTTGATGGAAAAGTCCAAATGTATTATGATTGTTATCCTTTCTACTGTTTTCTACTTCTTGTTACATTTATGTCTATAGTTATCTGGCTGCTCTGTTTTTCGAATACATTAACCTTAAATCCAGTGAAAATATTGCAAATCGCAGGGAATGGACTGAGAGTATTGTGACTGCACTGAATGCTTGTGGAAGTAAGTTGTGGAAGTAGGCTGTTACTGAAAACATTCAGATGTAGACCATGCAATGTGTGGTGTGACTGTGTGAGGGGCTACGCATGAGTCACACCTGTGTGTAATGGCTCCAACCTGTTCAGTGAATCATGAAGCTCTTCATTTACACATTCAGTGGAACACTCCATTGAGGGTTTGTCTCATCACACAAAGAGTGACAAAATCTTCACATCTGTGTGAGAAGCATTCCCTGCAAAGCTGCCTCTTGATATCCTCAAGTGCACAGTAGAGGTTATGCTCCAAACTGTTACCTGCACCGTTCCCCAGAGAGCCTAAATCACAGATGACACCACTGACCCCTGTACTTGGCTTAAAAATGCTAGTTACGTGCCATTTACTGCATAGGGAGTTCTGTAAAAGTTCAGACATGCCTCTCCAATGAGTACTCCACAGCCAAAGGACCTTCTTGGTCCTTTTAGCCATCTGACAACTACTAACCTTAGCTTGCACTTTTTTCCCAGTCTTGTCAGAGTGACCCTCAACTCCTTGGGTTTTCTGCACATTTTTGTCTACAGTCCCCAGAGCAGTGAAGCTGTTGGAGACACTAGACTGAAGCTAGTAGACTTGTAGCATCTGTTGAACTTCTGCCAGGTTAGACTAAAGTCCAATCATGTACACAGTTCCTAATTTTACTGCAGCCAGTTGCTGCTCTCAGGTGTGCTACCACCAGACCTGAGTGTTATGATCAGCTGCTCTTTCTCCATAATCGTGGAGTGATGGGCACGAGTACCACAGTGCCAAAGGTTAGCCATTTCTCCACACAAGCAGGTTGCCTCACAGTACCCAACATGAAAACAGAGTAGTCAGTCTCCACACCGTTGACCACTTCTCATGACTGTGCAGCAGTTTGCACTCTTGTCCATTGTGATGATTTTTATTTATTTATTAATTTCTGTAAAGAATTTTTGTGCTAGCTGCTTAAGATTACATGATTTCATGTAGTTTCATTAAACAAAAGGAAGACTGATTTACGATACTGGGACACAAGTTATGGAAGAAGCTCGTATATGGAATATAAGAGATTGAATTAGCTTAATATTGATTAGTAAATATCTTCCACAAGATGATGTTTCTTATATGCGATTCAAGTGCTATTACAACAGACTAAGATGAGATTAAGTTGTATTCAGCAAACAAGTACAAAGTGGACAAACTTCCAAAATATGCCAAAGCAGTTTATTATTTTTGTCCTCTAACATGATGAAAAGTTCACAGTGCTCTATATAAATAGTACTTTAGAAAATACTGACTATTATTTACATACTATAAGTACATAGCTGTGTTTTGCTCGGAACTCTTGACTGTTATCATTAACTGACAATCACTGTAAATGTATTTCTGCAGCTGCAAATGCAAGAAAACAAAACTTGTAATTAACTAAATCTCCCTGTATGTGTGGTTGCTCAAATGGCTCTAAGCACCATGGGACTTAACATCCGAGGTCATCAGTCCCCTAGACTTAGAAACTGCTTAAACCTAACTATCCTAAGGACATCACACACATCCATGCCGGAGGCAGGATTCGAACCTGCGACCGTAGCAGGCGCACGGTTCCAGACTGAAGCACCTAGAACTGCTCGGCCACAGCAGCTGGCGTATGTGTGGTCACAGTGTCTTTGCAACTAGACACAATGCATCTGCATGTGGTTCTTCATTAGCGGGTACAGTGCATTCTGCCATTGTGAGAGGCAGTAATAATTGAATCTGCTAGACAATGACTCAAAAGTTTCACCATTACTGCTAGATATATTTTGTGGGGGTTCAGTTTCATTTGGTTTGCTAATTTTGTTTGTTTGTAAGTTAATAATGTTCCAAATTGTTTTGCCTTAAAAATCTGCAAGTGCTTTTGAAGTCTGAGCAAAGTGCATGAGTTTCTGATTGATCATAGCATCTCTGGTAAAGAAGCCTAGACTCATATTATGGGTTTGAAAGGCTTTCCTGCAGGGGGAGGGGAGGGGGGGGGGGGGGGGAGTTTGAATAGTGATCACAGGCTGCTTGTTGCCACTCTGAGAAATTATCTATAAGAAAAGGCAGAAACACAGACAAAAGTTGGGGAATTTGCAGAATCTGAGAACCTGTGCCAACTAACAAGTCAGAGAAGAAGACAATGCTATGTTATTCTTTGAGAAAAGCAATTGAAAGCCACGAAAGCATTATGATACTGAAATATGAATCAGGGAATGCATACCAGAAATCTATTTGATTTTTCCATCCTCAGTTTCTCAAAACATTAACTATTTAAAACAGCTTTGATTAAAACGAGCTCACTGTACCATCAAGTTACAACTTATCCACTGTGACAACTGTAATGTATGCTGAATTTCCACTTATTTCATATAAAAAAGTCATTGCAATTTGTAATGTGTCAAATTTCTTTTATCGATTTGTGTTAATTATCTGTACTTGCAGCCTAAAGCATTGACAGTTGTGAGTCATTTTACAGCACAAGATTTGGAGTTTTTTATTGTACAAACAGTACATAATGTGCTATAGCACGTCATGGGTTATCAGTAACATACATAACTGTCCAAATAGTAGATACTCTAAATAGCATTCATTATCACAGGAAACTCATGCCACCTGAGCATTCCGGAGGTGCCCAGCGTTTGCGTATACAGTACCTCTCTTCACACCAGTGTGAAGAGCATGTCATTCTTTGTGCTCTGGATGAAGATTTTTGTGGAACATGTTAATGTATAGCTTGGAACTTGGCTGAGATGTGAGGGACATTCACATATGGATGGGATTGTTGTATCGACTTTCACTCGGTGGTGTAATACTCAATACACACCATGGTTTGCATTTGAATTTTTCTAGCAAGAGGCTGCTACCATGTCTAATCCACTCTGTTGAAGCAGTATCCACCCTTTCCTGGTGGTTATCATTGTGTTCTCCATGCGTTGTATAGGGCAAACTTATCTGAAAGATTGAGCTGCAGAATAAATATAACTACAGTTGAAACAGATAAACAGTACAACAAAAGAGTGGAGCTTGGACAAAGCCAAGGGTGTTAAAGAAAGTTCATTTAGTGTCTTTCATCAAAACATCAGAAGCCTCATAAATAATATGGATGATCTTCTCACATCCATACAGGAATATGGAAGGGTAGGTGGGATTTCAAGAGACTTGTGCATGCCAGAACATTATATGGATGTCACTGAAACTGAACAGATTCATCTTAACAGATACAAGTTGATATCACACTATTCTACAACCAATAAAAAGAAAGAGGGAGTGGGCATATTTGCAAAAGATGAAGTTAAGTCCCAGGCTCTCTAGCTTAACAAATGTTGAGTTGAACCGCTTTTCAAATGTTGCACCACATTAATGGACCAGGAAACACACACAGTTGTAGTAATAGTAGTTTACAGGCAACCACCAATAAGTATCTTAAGCTTCATAAAGCAGCTGGCAACAATTTGAACAAATGACGCAGACTTAAATTGTAGAATCATATTTTGTGGAGTCTTCAGTGTTGATTTCTGGAGTTGTTGATGCCCATCTTTGGATTATGTTCTACAGTACAATTCCCTGTTAGGGCTGGAAGGCATGATGCAACACCTCTTGACAGTATTTTTAGACTCAACAACCTGCTGTGATTTAGCCACAAAACCAATAGTCAGTGAGTTATGTGACCATGATGGTCAAATGTTAACAATAAAATGTACTTTCCAGTTAGATACAGACCACAGAAAAAAGTGTCATATTACAGAATCATAAATGATGACTCGATCACAGTGTTTAGAGAGAAACTGTGTGAAGACTGTTGCGGAGGAATTTATAAAGCAGACATTGCTGATGGAACGTTTAACTTTTTCTTAAATGTATTCCTACAGCACTTTGGGGTATGCTTTCCACTTAAACAAATAGAGGTAAAGTTAACCTAAAGCAAGAAAATTGTGTGGATAATTCTGGGGGATTAAAGTATCTTGCGCTAAGAAGAGGAAATTCTACGTAATTCAGAGAGCAAGTAGTACCAATAGTTGAGATTTGAAACTCCATTACCACCAGTATTACTGAATTCTCCACTCTGCCATAACTTAAATAATAATAAGAAGAAGAATAGGCCTCCGGTATGTTCTGCCAGTCGTAAAAGGCGACGAAAAGAACAAACCACTAATAGGGCTAACCCCCCTTTTAGTGTGATTAGTTGGTTCAGGACAGAACTAAAGAAGGCTCGGACAAGCGCCGTCATGGTCGGGGACGACGCTTGAACCCTATGCCCGCTCACAATGGTAACGACACTGCTAGCCAACTGGAAAATGATTTAAATCCAAATAGAGGTGTTTTGCAGGATATGCTTCCTGCAACCACCCTAGAAGGAAAACAAAGACAGAGGATGAGATGGTCAGATGAAGTTAATCGACACCTCATGTTCTGTTATTACCAAGCAACAAACCTAGGAACCAACACAACTGGATACAGATCACAAGTATACACAACATTTATTACCAGATACCCAGAATTAAAATTTTTAACAGAACAACGACTAGCTGATCAGATCCGTGTAATAATAAAAAATAACAGGATACCCCAGTCAGAATTAGAAAACATCAAACAACAAGTACAACAAATACTGGAACAAAATAATGTGCAATCAGAAGAAGAAGAAAATACAGTAATGGACTCAAACATCCCAGAGCAAACAAACAAAGAACAACACGCACCAATTAAACAATCAGAGGAAAACGAAATCTTAAGACAGCCACCAGAACAAGCCCAAATAGAACACGAAGTGACACAGATGTTAGATATAGAAGAAAAATTTCAGCTAACGTATATAGAATACAAAGACACAAATACAGACATTAGACCATTCTTGCATAGACCACCAAATAACCCACAAGTCGAAACAACAATAAAAACTATCAACACAATCATACACAACAAAATAAATGAAAACACAACTATGGAAGAGTTACAACTACTGGTTTATATAGGAGCACTCACTACACTAAATATACACACTAGGCAGAGATCAGAACCAACCAACACACAGAAGAAACCCACAAAACCAGCATGGCAACACAGGCTACAGATCAAAATAGAAAAACTGAGAAAAGACATCGGACAGCTAACACAATTTATAAGAAATGAAATCTCGGAAAAAAAACGAAAAAGGTTAGGTAAAATCTCACAACTAGAAGCGACAGAGCAATTAGACGAAAAGAAGCAGAAATTACAAGCATTAGCCAAACGACTCAGAAGATACAAAAAAAGTGAAAATAGAAGGAAACAAAACCAAACATTCAACACAAACCAAAAGAAATTTTACCAGACAATAGATAACACACACATTAAAATAAACAATCCACCAAACATAACAGACATGGAACACTTCTGGAGCAACATATGGTCAAACCCGGTACAACATAACAGGCATGCACGGTGGATACAAGCAGAAACAGACACATACAAGATGATACCACAAATGCCTGAAGTGATAATTTTGCAACATGAAGTCACCCAAGCAATTAATTCTACTCACAATTGGAAAGCCCCTGGAAATGATAAAGTAGCAAATTTCTGGTTAAAGAAGTTCACCTCAACACATCTAACTAAATTATTTAACAGTTACATTGCAGACCCATACACATTCCCTGATACACTTACACACGGAATAACATATCTGAAACCTAAAGATCAAGCAGACACAGCGAACCCAGCTAAATATCGCCCCATAACATGCCTACCAACAATATACAAAATATTAACTTCAGTCATTAAACAGAAATTAATGACACATACAACACAGAACAAAATTATAAATGAAGAACAAAAAGGCTGTTGCAAAGGAGCACGAGGATGTAAAGAGCAACTGATAATAGATGCAGAGGTGACATATCAAGCTAAAACTAAACAAAGGTCACTACACTACGCATACATTGATTACCAAAAAGCTTTTGATAGTGTACCCCACTCATGGTTACTACAAATATTGGAAATATACAAAGTAGATCCTAAATTGATACAGTTCCTAAACATAGTAATGAAAAATTGGAAAACCACACTTAATATCCAAACAAATTCAAATAATATCACATCACAGCCAATACAGATTAAGCGTGGAATATACCAAGGAGACTCATTAAGTCCTTTCTGGTTCTGCCTTGCTCTGAACCCACTATCCAACATGCTAAATAATACAAATTATGGATACAATATTACTGGAACATACCCACACAAAATCACACATTTGCTATACATGGATGATCTAAAACTACTGGCAGCAACAAATCAACAACTCAACCAATTACTAAAGATAACAGAAGGATTCAGCAATGATATAAGTATGGCTTTTGGAACAGACAAATGTAAGAAAAATAGCATAGTCAAGGGAAAACACACTAAACAAGAAGATTACATATTGGATAACCACAGCGACTGCATAGAAGCGATGGAAAAAACGGATGCCTATAAATATCTATGATACAGACAAAAAATAGGAATAGATAATACAAATATTAAAGAAGAACTAAAAGGAAAATATAAACAAAGACTAACAAAAATACTGAAAACAGAGTTGACAGCAAGAAACAAGACAAAAGCTATAAATACTTATGCCATACCAATATTGACCTACTCATTTGGAGTAGTGAAATGGAGTAACACAGACCTAGAAGCACTCAATACACTTACACGATCACAATGCCACAAATACAGAATACATCACATACATTCAGCAACAGAAAGATTCACATTAAGCAGAAAGGAAGGAGGAAGGGGATTTATCGACATAAAAAACCTACATTTGGACAGGTAGACAATTTAAGAAAATTCTTTCTAGAACGAGCAGAAACTAGCAAAATACACAAGGCAATCACTCATATAAATACATCGGCTACACCACTGCAATTTCATAACCACTTCTACAACCCTTTAGATCACATAACATCAACAGATACGAAGAAAGTAAATTGGAAAAAGAAAACACTTCATGGCAAGCACTCGTATCATCTAACACAGCCACACATCGATCAAGACGCATCCAACACATGGCTAAGAAAAGGCAATATATACAGTGAGACAGAAGGATTCATGATTGCAATACAGGATCAAACAATAAACACCAGGTATTACAGCAAGCATATTATTAAAGATCCCAATACCACAACGGATAAATGCAGACTTTGTAAACAACAAATAGAAATAGTAGATCACATCACAAGCGGATGTACAATACTAGCAAATACAGAATACCCCAGAAGACATGACAATGTCGCAAAAATAATACATCAACAGCTTGCCTTACAACATAAACTTTTAAAACAACACGTTCCTACATACAAGTATACACCACAAAATGTACTGGAGAAAAAAACAAATTATACTGGAACAGAACCATTATAACAGATAAAACAATGCCACATAACAAACCTGACATCATACTCACCAATAAAAAGAAGAAATTAACACAACTAATCGAAATATCCATACCCAATACAACAAATATACAAAAGAAAACAGGAGAAAAAATTGAAAAATACATCCAACTGACTGAGGAAGTCAAAGACATGTGGCATCAGGATAAAGTTGACATCATACCAATTATACTATCAACTACAGGAGTCATACCACAAAATATCCACCAGTACATCAATGCAATACAGATACATCCAAACATATATGTACAACTACAGAAATCCGTGATTATTGATACATGTTCAATTACCCAAAAGTTCCTAAATGCAATATAACACATACCATACAGTTAAAAGGAAGTGACGCTTGATCAAGGTTCGCATCACTCCATTTTTAACCGGACTTAACGTCTCAGAAAGTGAAGGAAATAATAATAATAATAATAATAATAATAATAATAATAATAAAATAAATAAAAATTTAAAAAAAACCCTTGTGTACTAATGCAAAAAATAGATAAATAAATGAACAAACAATCACAGAAAAAGAAAAAGAAATATTAGGAACATTGTTAAATAATGAAACAAGGAAACCCCGTCATCCCATTGAAATTGATACCCTAGGCAGGAATGGTGACACTTTCAAATAATTAGCTACCAAATTCAGTGATTACTTCCTCACAGTAGCTGAAAAAACTGGACCCAGTAATAAGCAATCAAATACAGATGTGTTAAATTTACTTGTGTACACACCGTACAGACATCAGTTTCAAAAATACAAGCTTTAAGCTTAAGTAATAACACCAGCATGGGGGAACATAATGTGTGGAATGCCACAGGTATTGGTACAGAGTCCACTCTCATTTCTAACCTACATATGTGATCTTCCAATTCCTTTAAAGGGCAGTTCAAGAACTGTAATGTTTGCTGATGACAGACATACTAATCAAGGGCCCAAACTCAACACCAACAGGCACAGCTCAGATTATAGCCAAACAGGCCTACGACTGGTTCGCAGCTAACAGCTTGAGTTTTAATAGCACAAAGGCTTGTGTTACACAACTTCAAACAAAGCAACTTGTTAGCACCAGAATCAGACATTAACTGCAATGTTCTGAATGGAGCACAAAGCGTGAAATTCGTTGGGTACCACTGGATGACAATTTAAAGTGGACTCAACACACAGATAAACTAAGCGAGAAGCACAGTTGAGTGTGTTATGCCCTTATAAGGATCTCGTATCTTGTTGACCTAAAGTATTGGCTTGTTTTGCATATTCTCAGTCCCTGTTGCCTTATGGAGTTACCTTCACAGGCAGTGCACCTAAAATAAATAAAGTGATTCTTCAGAAAAAGTGAGCAATAGGAATACTAAGTGAAGTAAGTGGCCATACCTCTCGTAGAAGCGTCTTTATTATTATTATTATTATTATTATTATTATTAAAGCATGTTGGACTTCCTACAGCCACTTCCCTGTAGCTGTATTGCTTAATGGTTTTTGTTGCCATCAGTGAAGAGTCAGTTTCTGCTGAACTGTAATTTACACAGTCTCAATACATGACATAAAGATAATTTTCTTGTAGACTTTGCCCCCTCGTCCAAGGTTCAGGGAATCATTACGTATTCCAGCAGGAAGGCATTCAACAAGCTCTCATCTGATGTAAAGCGACAGATTGGGAATCCCCTTGTCCTTTGAAAGAAAATTAAAACAGTACATCTTTAGCCACTCATTCTACAAATTATCTGAATATTTAGTGTCAGGGATTGAAAAGTTCTCTTTAGCCACTTGGCAAATAGGAGTGTGTGTCACAAAGTTACACGACGAGCAGTAATGTCCGTAAATGTGACTCAGTATTTACAGAACAGCAGTTAATTACATCAAAAGAAAATTCAGTTGAGAGGACAGAAATGGAGTTACTAGGTAGTAGTTGCAGTCGGGAGAGAAAGCGCATAGTGCCACCACAAGCCATAGGAACAACCTGCCTGGCTTTCAGAACTAATAGTTCCTTCATTGGGGAGGAGAGAGGAAAAGGTTAAAATAAAGTGCAGGTCAGTCAGACCCCAGGGTGAGAGGGCCCATCTATAGTCAGGATGAGGGGAGGCAAGGGTGAGGGGGTGGGCATAAGAGGGAGTAGTGTTGTAAATTCATACCCACAATGGTGGGTTCCTTACTTTGCTCCAGGAGGAGATGAGAGGATACTATAACACATAAAATATTTGTTTGCATTATTACAACATAGATAAGAAGAATTATATAAGTTTGTACAATTAGTTTCCGCAGGAATGTCACCAATATTTACAACTGTCTCGGAACATTAATGTATCACTTGACATGGACAAGATGCGAGTGTGTCACTCAGAGTACGTTTGACAATAACTTTCACACAGTGTTCTGCTTAATGCACTGATCACACATGTTGTTGTCTTACTCGATAATTGCAGAAAGGGCAGCGCAGTATTGTGCTCCGCCATAAGTAGAAGATCCATTGTAGTGTCATGGTGAACATTTCTGGGCATGGCTATGCAGGTGTCAATCATTCATCGATGCAGCTCAAAGTGACTACCTTTTCTTGTGGTTGCAACATGAGGCATTGACCTTGCTTGGTCACCACACTCTTTGGACAACACCATGAATATGTGATCAAATGATAAATGTATTGGGAAGTGGGTATAAGAATTCTGAGACCCTTAAAGAGGCCTTTGCAAGATGTGTGGTTATCTTCTTTACACAATATTCTTACTGTCCATTTCTGCTGAATAAATACTAAAGTTACAGTTGGTGCATTACCCCTAACAGGATTTTTGCAGTGCTTATATCCTGTCACTCATGTTGTATGATCTACAGTACTTCTGTAACTCATTCTTCATGTCACTTGTATTTTGCTTGATTCCAAATCTGTAAATAAAAGGATTTCTAAAGTGAATATACAGCCAAACAAGGATAGAAAAAAGTACTACCTGTGAAATGGTAGCAGACTGTCAGATATGTACAATACCAGACCAAACACTAGATTTCGGAACCAGTAGTTCTTTCATTTTACAAAAGTTTCAGGTGGGTTCTACATATGCATCTAAATCTGTATTCTGCAAACCACTGTGAAGAACACAACAGCAGGTACTTCTGTTGTACTGCATACTTCTGCTTCTTCTCATGCCATTTGTGTACAGAATGCATCCGTGGGCACAATAATTAGTGTGATACCATCTTTGTAGGCCCAATGGGAGTGAAATGCAGGAGGCTGTAGATTATTCCTAGATTCCTCTCTTAGTACTGGTGCCCAAAATTTCATAAATGTGTTTTCACAGGATAACCGGCACCTGTCTTCGAGCATCTGCTATCTGCCAACTCGTGTTTTTCATTGTTTTCATAGCACTCTCTTGTGGGTCACACAAACCTATCACAATTTGTGCAGCCCTTCTTTATGTACAGTCAGTGTCCCTGCTAGTCCATTTGGTGCACTTGAGCATTATTGTAGGATAGGCCACACAAGTATTTTGTAAGCATATTCCTTTGTAGGCTGACCTCAGCCAGTATCGTACCAGTGAACCAAAGTCTGCAACCTGCTTTAAATATGACATAGACTATGTCATCATTCTATTCCATATCCCAGCAAACTGGTTACACCTGAGTATTTTGTTTCTTGACTGAGTCCAATGTTATTCACTTAGACTGTATCACATTTCTTAATTTTTTCAACTGTGCTGTTTTACATTCTGAACATTTAACGAACATTGACAATATTTGAATCATTTTGTAATCTTTTATTAATATACAACATTAATATCACTGGTCACAACACACTTTCCTGAATTGCTCTTACATCTATCAATGGTTCTCCATCCACCATAATGTGCAGAGTCCACCTGATCGAGAAATCCAATATAGTTAAAGGTTTTGATAATAACCACTGCTGTGTCAAATTCTTTTTGGAAACCAAGAAACGTTGCATTTCTATGAGTACACAGTAAAATCAGTTGAAAACACAATTAAGATAAAAATGGCAAAGCAACTTGAGAGGAAACCCATAATAATTTTATCATCGTGTGAATAGACTTGGCTATGGGATCATGGTGGAAGGTTGTAATTTTTACACAAGAAATTAAACTTTGTTGCTTATATTTCACATAACCTAATTTTCCAACTGAAAGCCAATTGTTTAGTAAACTTACTAAAATGACATCTCAGTCTGAAACCCATGTTGTGTAAATTAAATAGTTTGAAACATAGGTAAAAACGTATGTTATCTTCTGTAAAACTGATTTTATTAATTTTACTTTAGGTAGACAAATACCAAGATATTTATATTTATTTATTGTTTGTCAATGGTAATTCTTGAATAGTCTCACATCTTACATCAGTTTCACATCCTTCATCAGTTTGTAAATGAAGAAACCACCTGGTTCCAATAGCCACAATGTCCTTCAGTTAACAGTGGTTGCAATGTCCTAGGTAAGTACATACTATGTAAAGTGTACTGAAAACAAGCAGTGAAAGTTAATGAGATTTATCTGAGCTGCCAGGTATTTATTTCTCGCATTGGTTTCAGCTCTTTGAAGATACTGACATGCCACATTCTGTGTGTTACAACTGTGCTGCCGTTTTGTTATCCTGGCATAGTTTATACACAAAATGCATGGAAGCTCAAAAGAAGTTAAAGAGCCTTGCTGTTATTGCAATGGCATACCGAATGTCAACTAAAGAGGTGAGTGCTTCATCAATTCCCTTTTTTGTGTACAGGCAGGTTATGTACGGACAGGAATACAAAAAACTGAAAATGTCAGGTGGAATGTTTATTTTTATTTTTCTGCTTCTCTGTGAGTCTGCAAGCCAAAACTATTTGATCAGGAAATGAGCCACTGTATGATTCACAAAAAGCTGAAACCAAAATTTAAAACCAGAAAAGAAGACTGTGAAAAATAAAGAAATAAAACAAAAATTGACAATAGTAGATATAATAAATAACATGTTACAATGCAGTTTTGTAAACTACTGCAAGGATCTTCTGTACAGAATAAAAGTAGTGTGTCATGAGAAAGTCTTTCAGGGTAGATTTCAAAATCTAGGGTTCTTCACCTGCTACTGAAAAATAAAACCTGCAGAATGGTGACAATCAATGAAACTCATCTACTTCATACACAAACAAAAATTGAACTGTAATTTTTATTTTGCATTTTTATCAATCTACATCTACATCCATACTCTTCAAACCACCATGCAGTGCATGGCAGATGGTATGTTCCATTGTACCAGGTATTAGGGTTTCTTCCTGTCCCATTCATATAAGAAGCACATGTCCCAAATTCTGCAGCCATTTCTCAAGCTGTGTCCTGGGAATTGTCTCTCCCTGATCACCAGCTCAAAATATTTTATGCAATGTATTACACTGGTATCCATACAAGATTCAGCATGTGCACAAAATGAAGTGCCAAGATAGGCTTCATGGTTATTCATTGTGTTTTATTTGGAATTAAATGTGTGTGATGTTCTAGAACAGGTGTGTACACACTTAAAGATCAGGCACTTTGGTGAGAGATCTTGAAAATATATTTTGGGTACTGTGTAAACAGCATACATAAAACTCGACAGCATTAGTGACACAATTGTAACCAAGTCAGCTAAAATATAAGTGTTTTTTTCCCTCATGTAATAACAGGAAACAAACTCATTTGAAACATAGTTATGTACATTGCAATAGTTTCACATTTCAGTCTTTTGAACAGAAATCTGCAAGAAATTGTCTATTGAGTTCTTGAGAAAATTCATGTACGGAAGCCTGTATTTAGAATGATGAGTTACTTTCTCATATTTATCCCATAAGTATGCCAGGTGCTGTATGTTATCCATTAATTTAAGTCCAAAAATTATATGAAATGTGTGCGCCATGATTCACGTTGTTGCGTGTCACTTTGCTTTGGCAAGCGGTTTACATTGGGGTATCATGACAGTAGACACCTGTATGTTACGTATGTCCATTCTATTGATCCGCCGAATCGTGTCCCTTGCTGTGTGCCATACGTCGGCAAATTTCGGGCACTTAAAACATTGTACAACTCCTTCCTCCGAATTACAATTTCCACATGCGGCTGAAAGTTTTAACTGGATGGAGTAAAGCTTGGAGTTGGTCTGTATTGTCCAGTTTATCATTTTGCACCAAGTCGATCTGGCTGGCACTTTCTGGTATTATTTTCCCACATGATTTTCCAGCTGAGCTGCGGTAGTCACAGTTCCCATGTATTAGGAATTAGTATTCTTTTGAGAAGTATGGCCACATCTGTTGATATGTAGCTTTTATTGAGCTAATAATTTTAGACAAATTGTAATGAGTGTGTGATACTGACAATATAAATCGTTGCTAGCTCTGATGTCGGGTGATATTTGTAAAACAATACAGCAGTTCGTGTGTGTGGTCCCTTTTGTATTATACACTTAGTTCTGTTGATGAGGAGTGGTGCACATTTTGCATGCAAGTCTGTTAGTCCCAGTCCACCCTCATTTAAGCTGAGGGTGCAAGTTGGCAGAGAAACCTTAAAAAGATTTCATCCCTCCCTATTTTTTTGGGCATTGGGAGGACCTGGGCCAAGTTCCACACTTTTGCAAGAATTTTTGTGTTTTACCCTTGTTTAGAAAGTCACATTGGTATTTTGAATGCTAAACTACTTGTCACTGTTCTTTATAAATACTGAAATAAATCGAACTATGTAAATGCAAAGAAGCACACATGGTATGTTCAAATGGTTTCAACTTTATTTTAGAACTGTACTCATATAATAGAACAAAGATAGGCAAGGCATATTAAAGTCCAAATATAACAATGATTTACAGCTTTGTGATTCAGTCCACACAAAATGTTAACTGTTTCATCTTTGTATTAAATCCAAATCCATTATACATTTAAATATTATTTCTCTTCAAGCTCACACAGGAAGAAGTTGACGTGATGCAGACTAACACATCAAGCAGAGCTTCAGCAGTGCATTACTACAGATTGATCTTTGATAAGCAATTTTCACAGAGACATTGCTATCTTTATGGCAGGGGTTGCAACAATCATCTGTGTATGTGGAGTACAACTTTAAGTGTATTTTACAAAGTCTATAACTCATTTAGTGTTTTTGCTGGGAGTATAATGTCTTTATATAAACAGAATGAGTTAACATCCTGTGCCATAGCTGTTGAAATCACTGTTCACCTGTAACGGACATGTATTTTCATTTTAAAAGAATGAATCTTTGAATCTACAATGGAATGCACACTGGTGTGAAACTTCCAAATCAGGCTAATACTGGGGCTCGTACCCCAGGCCTTTGCCTTTTATGGGCAACACCCTTAACATTAAGGGTGCTATCTATAGAAGGCAAGACCTCAGTCAGATGTGTAGTTTTTATATCAAGAAGTTTACATCTGTTTTTGTGCTTGGACATACCATCAGTGAGTATAACTATTACCATGTAGACTTAGGGAAGGGTCCCGATGGGATTGCAAACTACTGACTCTGTAAAATAACTGAGACTTGCCAGTTCCACTTCAGAGCTGTTTGCTGTCTGATTATTTTTGGCAAGGTAAGGATAGGAAAGTGGTACATACAGTACTAAGAAGACCAGGATGTGTTCGGGATCTCCCTGAGACAGAATAAATGGGAAGTTTCCAAAATTAGCTCACTGCTGACAGCAGTTGAATAGATATGACCAAATAACTTTGGAGATGTAACCATGTAAATCTCTACATTTATTGCATTGACTTTCCAACTTTTTAATTCCTTCATAAAATAAGATTTGTGAAACTGTGTAAAACAATTATCCATTTTGGCTACAACTTCATCAGTGGAATCAGATGTTCATCCACACAGCTATTTGTGCAGTTTTGGAAAAAAGAAAAAACTTAATTGCCCAGAGCCAGATCCAAATTTGGAAGTAATTTGAATTGCAGGTCATTTTTCAAAGTGTGTTATGATGATGGAGGAGAATGTCATTGTTTGAAAGAGATAGATTTTCAATGTTAATAATTTCTTTCAATTTGTGCAATAGGAAAGCACAGTACTCCCTGGTGATTGTTTTGCCCTTATGAATGTAGTATGTGACCATCACACCATGACTTTGTGTGCAGATTAAACAATTTTTACTTTCTCTGATTTCCTTTTAGCTTTTGTTACACACAATTTCACACAAATGAAGTGCTCCATGGGATTTCCGATAACAACCAGAGACATAGCCCATTGGCCAGAGGGAACAGATTCAACGATGTCCATTCCTGCAACATGTCCAATTCTTCTATGAGAACCAACAGCAGAACAATCAGAATAGGCTGAGCAGGGCAAAACTTGGGAACAGCTGTTGGTTTAAGTGTGATGTCAGTCTCAAAGTTTTTTGCAGCACCCAGTCCTGGCAAAAGCAGAGACCTGAATATGTGACAGATGCCTGGAATGGGATGGAGCCAGAGATGTATAGGTCCTGAATTTGGAAACCCAAATACTGTAAATGAATTGAGAACAAAAATGTTTGGGTCATTGCCCTGTTTACAGCAAAACACATGACTGGCTGTATAATATGCTGATACTCGGTGTCAGTTGTGAACTGGCCTCGAACAGGAATTGTTTGATCACCATAACTGACCAAACGCCTAATGCCAATTACCTCCATAAAGCCACATGTGCGTCCAAGAACTGATCACAGGCAACCATGACAGACAGCTACCATGTGGTTGTGTTTATGATAAGCTGCTTCCTGTCCCCTCTGGTGTGGGCAGTGACTACAGACCTGTGCTCAAAACAATTGAGACACAAGGAGAACCTGCCTTGGGAAAAGCCCCAGTCTAATTGTGAACAGCTTGAACAAGATGTCAGTGAATGATGCCTGTGCTGTGGAACCAGACACTCTGTCACTATGTCCATTACATCCTCAAACTGTATCATCTGCGAATGCGCAGATGCAACTCTCTGTCTGGAACAGAATAGATGACAGCATTGAACACCAGAAAATGGGCATAGGACTGTTTACAGTGATCATAAATTAATGTGTACTTCCGACATAAACCCAGGAGGTTCAGTGCCTGTGCTAGGTAGGACTGGCCCAGTTTCTTTTGATGCTGGTGAAACTCCATACCAAAAGCCACAACATGGGTTTGCTTTAGATAATAAGCACTGAGTGACTCATACATTTCAGAAAATGACAACACCACTGGGTACCTTAATGGAGCAACTTTCCAAAGCAAGTTAAATGTTTTGGTCTTGATCCAAGACAAGAAAAAGGATTTTTGCAAAAATGGGTCCTCTGTCCAAAATGATGTAAAATGCTGCTGCAAATGCCATACATAATAGTCCCAGCCTTCCTTCACCTCTTGGAATGGTGGAAAAGTTGGGGATGCACGCAGGTGTACCTAGGGCAGTTGCAGAAGGATCGTGACAAGCTGCAACTAACAGAGCAAGTCTAGCTGCTGTTATTGCATTTCAAGCTACTGCTGCTGTTGTCTCAATGGAACCAATGTTGGATCCATTGTGCTGACAGAACATGTGTGAATACAAAAGCAACCTCATAGCCAAAAACTGTAGTATGTACAGTTTTGTTACAAGAACCAAATACACAAGAAATACAGTGGCAGTGACTGAACACGATAGTGACACATGCACTTGAGAACATTAGGAGAGGAGAAGCAGTCCAGGCCGGGTCCAATAAGCAGACTAAGTTTCTTATAGCAAAAATCACAGGACAGTACTAGTCGACAAGTAGAACCTTCAATCAGCACGATTGGTGCAAGAGAGAGCAGGCTGTGCTGTCGATGTGTGGCTGTCTCCACATCACCTGTGGTGGAATTGGCAGGAAGAAAAGAATGCACTTTCATTTGTGTCTCTCACCAGTAGCACTGAATATGAACTCTGTGTTAGTGGTGGCAGACACGTAGATACACCGCCACAATGGCAAATCCATATTTCATCTTCTGTATGAAATGTCAAAAATGCTCATTGACATTGTGTTTAATTAAGTCAAAATACTTCTGACGTCTATTCATTTGAAATCTATTTGGTCAGTGTTTAACAGATTTGGTACTGTAAAAGTTTCCGTATAACATCAATTTTATGTAAAGTCACCACCTGTTGAGAACTTTTCGATATTAACAAGCTTACATATATTCAGTTGGCGTATGAGTGGCTCAGGGAAATGAGAGCCCATCCCAATCAGAGTTTATTTTAATTAAATTAAATTCCAATTTTTCGCAGATACGTAAGTTTCATGAAATATCCTCTGGTATACTATTGCAAAACTGAACAATCATTTTTACCTGGAAATGTTCAAGAGACTATGTGAATAGTTTTCAGAATCAAAGTATTCATTGTTTATGTTAACTTTCAAATATATCTCATTAAAATGGACAAATGTCATATCATGTGAGGATTTGCTAGATGAAACTTGTTTCTTAGGACTCCCATCCTATAATATAATTACACAGCAAACATACATGAAATAAAGCCAGTAGTAGAATGAAAACCAGAAAATTTCTATATTTCATTAACAGCAGTTTCTAAGTCCATTTCAAAATTAACATAAAACAGCAAATAAAGTTTTGATTATTAAATCATTAATTTATGTTTTAGGTTGATCCGTTAATTGTGATCGTAAGATTATCTTAAGGATAACAGTGTAACTTATTGTTTTTGAGAACATACATAGAGAAGGTGTTTAGTCGCAGACAGACACAATGAAACAGAATGATAGAAATAGTTCAGCTACCACACAAAGTCCTTGTTTAGAACAAGAAAACTCTCACACATTCAGAAAACAGGAAGTCACACACACACATGGCCACTGCCCTTGGGTGCTGAGGTCCACCTGCCACTATCATTATTCCATCCTGGACTTGCATTGTTTGTTTTTGGGAGGTCATATTGACAAACCAGATTGTGACCTTGATGATGGATTAAGAAAAAAATTTTGTAGTACCTTCAATCTCTGCTTTTAAATTTTTGTCGAACCTTTTATATTTAGGAGAAATACACTGAGGTGAAAAAAGTCACGGGATAGCAACATGCACATATAAGATGGCAGTAATATCACGTACACAAGGTATAAAAGAGCAGTGTATTGATGGAGCTGTTATTTGTATTCATGTGATTCATGTGAAAAAGTTTTTGACATGATTATGGATGCACAACAGGCATTAATAGACTTTGAACATGGAATGGTAGTTGGAGCTAGATGCATGGGACATTCCATATTGGAATTCATTAGGGAATTTAATATTCTGAGATCCACAGTGTCAATGCATGCTGAGAATACCAAATTTCAGGCATTACCTCTCACCACAGGCAGTGTGCGGCTGACAGCCTTCACTTAATGACTGAGAGCAGCAGATTTGCATAGAGTTGTCAGTGCTAACAGATAAGTAACACTATATGAAATAACTACAGAAATTAATGTGAGACCCACAGTGAATGTATCTGGAAGGACATTGTGGTGAAATCTGGCATTAATGGGCTATTGCAACAGACAATGGACACGAGTACCTCATTGATTGCTGCACTACACTGGGCACTGGATATTATCCTTTCATTTTTTTGCAGACTATTTCTGTCATCAATATATTTGTCACTGAAAGAAAGTTTAGCATACACTGTAATTTCATGTCTGTAAAATTGTAACTATGCTGCCTATGTAATACAGTCTCTTCTTATAACAACATTTTATTTACAATGGTAAAATCTCAGTCCTCATTTTGATGGCTTTTTACAGATACAACTCCTTTTCCAAGTGAATCTACTATATGTATTCTCTTCTCTTTTGTACCAATGTTTGTGTTACATGGAAGGAAGTACACACTGGCACAAGAAACTTACATTTTTGTTTTCCTTAAAAATTCAGCAAATAGTGGCCAGCACATTAAAGTTTGTAAAACAATAATTTTCATTTTTTAGCCCATCTAGGAACAAGGGCTTTGTTTTTGGCTAACAATTTCCAAGCAGGAGTCATCTTTGCAGAGCAGAAATATATTCCTGCTGTCATGCAAAATTTGAAGTTGTTACTGCTATCAACGTTACTATTTATATTAGCTTTAACATGTGATAAATTAGCTATACTGGAGGCTTTACCAAAATAACAGAAACTTCGTTTTGCTGCCACAACAGTGCAGACATGTGCTCCAGGTTGGATTGGGTCATTCTTCCACTTGCATATGGAAACATTGGAGCTGCACACTACAAAACAAGTTCTACTTGAAGATAAACATGTAAGCATGATATTCTACAAACAGATCTTGTGTGGAGTCAGGATAAGTGCTGTTTGCAAAACTCATTTTCTGTTTTTGCTTGGGATGGGCCATCCTTCCACTGGGCCACTCAGTTGTTGAGTGTGACACTGTGAATGTTTTGTGCACAGGTGGACCAAGATTAGGTCCTAAATGGGATATGGGTATCTGGGGGTACCAGGAAATTTACTGAAAATCAAACCCAAAAGTGTTTGGTTCACTGTCTGAGTTTTATTGCTCCATCTCCTTCTGTTAATGGATACAGTAAAAGACAAACTGTAGTATGGCAGGAGGCTGCCACAGCCAGACTCTGGGGTGGATGGTTGCAGGGGTGGGTGGGGGGTATATTGCCCAGAAAGAGAAGCAAGAGAACATGTCCAGTTGCCATGAGAGCTCACAGATGAAGTGATCCTGCAGTACAGGTGTGCTCTCACCAGCTCTTTCCATATCACTTGCTTATCTGTTTCCTGCCCCCTGACTGGCTGGCGGAGGGTACTTTGGGTGCATCCCTCTGTCAGTAGCAGTTGCAATCACTGCCAGCGGTACCCATGTGGAAACGCTGTTCTCATGGACTGAGCATGCATAGATGCGGTATAAGGAAACACCGTTATTGCACCAGCCCAGGTTCAGCTGTAGCTCAACTGTAAAATGAAGTTGGGTATGACAGAAATCCAAGGAGAGAAATAAAATTTATATAAAAAAAATTAATTAATTTTGCAACCACAACTGCTGAGGTGTGTGCTGGTGAATTGTCGTGATAGAAAAGGAATTTTTTGTGGTCCAATCGCCAGAGTTTTCTTGCAGCTCGGTTTTCAAAAGGTCCATTAATGATGAATAATATGCACCTGTAATAGTTTTACCCTTTTCCAGATAGTCGATGAGGATTATCCCTTGCGAATCCCAAAAGACAGTTGCCATAACCTTTCTGGCCGAAGGACTAGTCTTTGCTTTTTTGGTGCAGGTTCTCCATTGGTAACCCGTTATTTAGATTGTTGTTTGGTCTAAGGAGTATAGTAATGTATCCATGTTTCATCCACGGTGACGAAATGATGCTTAAAGTCCTCCGGATTCTTCCTGAATAGCTGCAACCAATCCTTGCAACACTTCACACGATTCTGTTTGTGGTCAAGCGTAAGCAATTGAGGAACCCATCTTGCGGATAGCTTTCTCATGTCCAAATGTTTGTGCAAAATATTATGTACCCATTCATTTGAGATGCCCACAGCACTAGCAATCTCAAGCACCTTAACTCTTCTGTCATCCATCACTATATCATGGATTTTATCAATGATTTGTGGAGTCGTAACCTCGCCAGAACATCCAGAACATTCAGCATCACTTGTGCCCATATGACCACTCTGAAAATTTTGAAACTGCTTATAAACTGTTCTAATTAAAGGTGCAGAGTCACCATAATGTTTATCAAGCTTCTCTATAGTCTCCTGAGGCATTTTGCCTTTCGTAAAGTAATGTTTAATCACCACACAAAATTCTTCTCCGTGCATTTTTTGACAATCACTCGACTTCCTTGATTGTCACGAATGCCAAACACAAAGAAATAGACTAATATGGCTGAAACTTGGTGTGCGTTTTTTCAAAGATGCTACTAACTAAACATGACCTTGATACACGCCAGTGGTGTCATCTCGCGGACTTTGCACAGACTCTCCAACCCATGTATGTAAAATAAGTGCAAAACTGAAACTTAAAAAGTCTGCTACTCTTTAAGACGGGGTTCAAACAGTATTATATATTATGATCCATCCTTGGATTCCAGCACTAGATAATAAGACGGTTGTCATATGTGGGGTGCTATAGCAATTTAGTAATATAAGCTGTGACAGGGGTATTGATGTAGCTTCACACTGAAACAGTCGGCTGGATATTCACAGGTTGAACAATGTCCATAATGTAATGAAAGGGGATGAAGCTAGCATAATGTAATGGACAAGACAGAGGTATTGTGATTTTGTTTGCAATTCACGACAGTCAGCAGTTACACAAAGGCAAATAGAATGGGACACAGAGTTTCAGTTAGCTTATGGCTGTAGCGATCAGTTATCAGAGTTTTGTGATGTTGGCAGGGCTAGTAAGTCTGAACTCGAATATGTAGAAGGATGCAATAAATACAAAAGGTAAGCTAGGACAGCATTTGTGACCAACTGTCCAAGCTCATAGCAGTTCTGGCGAAGTGACACTGAGTGGGGTAGCGCAGCGGTTAGCACACTGGATCCACATTCGGGAGGACGATGTTTCAAACCCATGTCCTGCTATACTGATTTAGGTTTTCTGTGATTTCCCTAAATCGCTTCATGCAAATGCAGGGATGGTTCCTTTGAAAGGGCACAGCTGACTTCCTTCCCCAACCTTCCCTAATCCGATAGGACCGATGACCTCTCTGTTTGGTCCCCTTCCAGTAAATCGGTATATTGCACGTTTACACCAGGTAGCTCACTATGCAATGAACTGGGAGCAGGTGTTCACACTTTTTTTAAAGGAATCTAGTCTCACAACGACTTAAGGATCTAGTTCTTCAACACCAGCACTAATTAAGTCAGATGAAATACCAGCTGACAGGATCCAACAGTACTAACCTGAGAAAGAGGTAGGCACAATCACAGGAAGCGGATAATCTCAAGACGATATTGACCATCTGAAACACAGACAGAATATTCTGGGTGCTTCACTTCATAGAACATTGAGGAGAGAGCAGTGTAGGACAAATAAAGAACACAAATAGTTTTGTAGGTGTTAAATGTGAGAGGTCTACGATGATACAAATGAAAGTGAGTGTGCAGTTGTTGTCTGCAGAAGTACACGTAGGCAATGATCCAATCAGGAATCAAAAGGTAAAGGTGACAGAACCACATGAGGCAAGGTGTAACTACATGCTTAGGAATTTACTTGAGTGTAAGCATGCATTGGGGGCACTGTTTCCCATTATCAATGCTTTTACCTAACTGTCCACTTTGGACATAATTCATACCTTGTGATAGATCCTTGAAAGATAGATAAAATGGACACTGCAACAAGGGAGGAACAATACTTTGGTAGTAATGGCTGGAATAAAAGGACAGAACCTGTTTTGTCAGAGTGACACAGTCTAGGTCATCTTTAACGGAACAACAATAACAGAATAGATTCAGTGACATGGTGGTAGAGTAAGGAATAACAGGAGAGGACTCAAAAATTAACTGCAATGACATGTGTCTATGGACACCCATCAGGTCTAAACAGCAGTACTTGTGGCCATATCTCGTATAAGAAACTGTGTCATTGAGAAATTGTCCTTGTGGCTCCTCGCTTACCAGAGATATGAACTAACATCTCCTTTAAAGTCAGCATTAAAATACTACCGCAAAGCTATGGATGGAGACCCGAGAAGGTAATGGAATGTACTATTCCACCATTAGACCATCATACATCCCTGATAATAATCAATGTAAAATTATGTCGATCTCTCCTTGTTTGTATGGTTGCCCGCTATCTAGTCAGTAAACAGATGTTAGTTCATATCCCTGGTAAGCAAGGGTAAGCGAGGAGCCACAGAGAGAGTTTCTAAGGCACAAGGTATGGCCACCAGTACTGCTGGTTAGACCCTGATGGGTGCCCAGTTGCATGACATTGCAGTTAATTTTTGTGTCTTCCTGTGTTATTCTTTACTCTACCACCATGCCATTGAATCTATTCTGTTATTCTGCTTCTGTTAAAGAGAGGCTAGTCTGGGCTGACCTATACTACATCACTCTGACAGAATAGCCAGGCAAACATGGAATCTTAATATTACAGGTAGGTTCTGCTAGATCTTGTGGGAATACTGCTTTACTCACACCTATACTTCTGAGTGGTTGTGGGTGCAGCCGGAATGTGACTACTGCTAAGAAAGTAGTACAATATTACTCGGCCAGGGCCCATGCAACCTAATCCATGGTACTCAAGTGCAATGTCATGGTAACATGGACCGCTGTGATGCGCAAATAAGTAGTTTCCCACGGGGTAGGAAACCACAGTCACTTAACTATTCACAGAAAAGAAATAAAGTCTCTATTCCAAGCATAAAATCCCCAATTTGGTCAGATAACATATAAGAAATAATGCACATTATCTCACATAACTCACACTCAAATCATTAATTTCCTCACAATATCTCTGATAACCTTTGTAAACATTGAACTTTCAGGTAATGTATCATTTACAATCTAATAGTTTTGACGTGTCTCAAGGGAGAGGGGAGAGGAACTGTCATATTCCCAGGATTAGAGCACTTGAAATACTCAAAATAGAAATATCATGGAGGGGGGGGGGGGGGGGGGGGCGTGGAACAGCAATCAATTATTTATTCACAGAAGAAGAAGAAAAACCTCAGTTGGGAGGGAAGTGATCCCCTCAGAAGTAGACTTCACATAAACAAAGAAGGAATGATGCACTCTACCTAATGTCATCAAATGTGCTTCCTCACATTTAATAATATCCCAGCTTCAACATAATACTTCACTCACAGTGATATTCATTACGTGGTATAAAAGTATACTATAACTTGCACTTATGGCTAGGCTCAGGGGAGAGGGGCTGTCATACTCTCAGAGTCAATATACATAAAATACAGTACATCAGAAATCCTACTCTAAACATAATATGCATTGTCAGTAACCAGAACAGCAGTGTGAGTGGTCAGCCTTCATCACTGTTTCCTGTTTTTCATATGAGAGTGAAGGTGCTGTGAGCATTTACTCATATTTGAGAGATGACTGATGCACATATAAAATGGGGCAAAATTTGAGATTACCTCTCATACATTGCTACTAAGAAACTGGTTTAAACTATTTACATGTCTTCAGTGACTCTGAAATGCCTCCTCTTAATAATTGATAAAGTCATTGATGCTACTGAACTAGCGTATAGCTTATATCTTCTGCAAGTAGTTCACATATTGTATCTCAATCCTTAGCTGTGTACTTTCATGAGTTTTCCACTTATATTCTTCTGACCTACCTCGAGTCTCCCATTTTTCATAGTGCCAGGTCACCATCTTCATGTGCAGCAGCAATCTTCTGATGCTGAACTTATCTGCATTGCTTAGAGAATGAAATTTTCACTCTACAGCAGAGTATGTGCTGGTTTTGAAACTTCCTGGCAGATTAAAACTGTGTGCTGGACCGAGACTCGAACTTGGGACCTTTGCCTTTTGTGGGCAAGTGCTCTACCGACTGAGCTACCCAAGCATGACTCATGGCCTGTCCTCACAATTTTACTTCCGCCAGTACCTCGTCTCCTACCTTCCATACTTCACTGAAGTTCTCCTGTGAAACTTGCAGGACTAGCACTACTGGAAGAAAGGATTGCATTGCTTAGTATTCCGTATATAATATTTTGAGTAATTTTAAACAAATACTCAGAGAGAGAATGGTTTTTAGATCATTTCCTATTTTATCATTTGGTAGAGAACGGTAGTTGTAATTTGTCGTAGGACTTGCAGTTGTTTTCAGTGACCAAATAGTTAAGTTGAAATCTTCCTCATGTGGCTCAGGTCAGACTTAGTTATGCCTCTTCGTAGGTTGTGTAGGTAACAGGCAATGCCATTTCTCTAGGTTCTGCTAAGTCAGTTGAGCAAAGTACGCTTCCAGTGACAGCAACTCGAGTTGCACCGGTTGTGACAAAAACATGTGCCTGTCGTGAGATTTAACCATGTAGTGTTTTAGACTGAAGTACGAATTGCTGCATATAGTGTCTGTTTGATTGTGCAATGAAATTGTATACTTGTCAGTCTCTGATCTCAAAAGTATTTGATAGAAACCCCTAGTACTCTGTTGTTCTTAAATTTTCATGCTGCGCACAATAATGCAGAACTGGAATAGAAAATTATGCAATGCTTTTCGTAATGGCTTTAAGCATCTTTATTGTTGAACGATTAATCAGATATGGATTCATAAGTTGCTTCTATAAGACTGTGGGATTAGCAGAATCAATGCATAAGAGCGATACAATGGCAGTGGGCTCATATGTTGTGCACAAGGGTTGTAACAGAATGGTAGTACACAGTACTGAGCTAAGCATAGTGTTAGCCTTATCAGGATGGAGGAATGTGCCACCAGTCACAGCTGAGCTCAGCTGTGTACTCACAACACACCCATGCAAATAGACCTTAGCTGCAGTCCCACTGGCACTGTACTGTTCGACCACGGGGAAAATTTTTGTGATTATGTAAATGTCGGAGAATACTACATTTGACCTCAGTTATTATGAGCTGTACTGGCTCATGGTAACATGTGGTAATTGGTTACCAAATTCTGGAGTACAACTGTGCATAAAAATATCAAATTAATATTTCATACACTTAAGATTAATAGCAACAGTGGCATCATGGTGAGGCATACAGATATTTCACTCTGGATGTTCAGTGCTCACTAGGCTGATATCTGAACTGGATCATGTAAATTCATATTGTTCACCTATTGGAAATATTTCTATCAAAGTCCTGAATGTTTAACTTGAGAAAGATGGACAGATAACTTATCTTACTCTGGTGTGACAAATTTCTCTTTAAATCAACAAATCAAATGAAAATTACAGAATGACATTTTACTGCAGGTACCATATCAGGGTCAGTCCAAAGTGTAAAAATGGACAGGATTCAAATACAATAACCAAGGAATTTGTGTGATGTCAGCATTTTCATGCAACATCCAAAGATGCTTCTCGCAATGGTTTGTATTCCCATTTGAATTTCTGCAGGAGTGTCGTTACCGTGTTGGCTGTATCAGGCTTTGCATTTTCGTGGAGAAAGGTTTACAAATAATGCTGGGCATTCACTGTTGTCCCGTGCTGCAGGAAGTGAATCAGAAGGGGCCCATCTTGGTCAAAGAAGAACATCAGCATAACCTTTCCTGCACTGTGTAGATGCCCTTGGCTTTTTTTCGGTGGCGGTGACCCTGGATGCTTCCACTGGAGACTTTGTCATTTTGATTGTGGTTCGAAGTGATGACACTATGACTCACCTCCAGCCACCACTCGTGCCAGGAACATTCTCTTCCAGAGCATAGCACTGCAGATGAACAAGACAGTGGGCCATTGGACATGCTTACTGTTGTGGTTGAAGACTGTGGGGCACCCATTGGGCACACACTTTGCACATAATTTCCGGCCAATTTCACTGACGTCGATTTGTTGTAGAATCATGGAACATATTTTCTGTTCAGATATAATGACCGTTCTAGACTCTAAGAAGCTCATCTGCAGAAACCAGCACGGTTTTAGGAAACAGCGGTCATGCGAGACACAGGTGTCCATCTCAGTGCATGATATACAACAGGCTCTAGATACCGGGTCCCAGGTTGATTACATATTTCTCGACTTTCGAAAGGAATTCGACTCAGTTCCGCACTGTCACTTGCTTCAAAAAGTGCATGCTTACATTGTATCCGATGATTTATGTGGTTGGATAGAAAGTTTTCTAACAGACAGAGAGCAGTATGTTGCCCTGAATGGGGTGACTTCAACTTAAACAAGCGTAACTTCAGGTGTGCCCCAGGGCAGCGTAATAGGTCTGTTGCTTTTTACGATTTACTTACATGATCTGGTTGATGGTGTTGACAGCGGCATTAGACTGTTTGCCGATGATGCTGTAATCTACAGGAAAGTAGTATCACACAAAAGTTGTGAACAAATCAATGAGTATTTGCAGAAAATAAGTGCGTGGTATAATGACTGGCAGTTATCTCTCAATATTAGTAAGTGTAACCTACTGCGTATAACAAGGCAAAAATCCTCATTAATGTATGAGCACAAAATAGATGCCCAGCCTTTGGAAGCAGTACATCCATTAAGTATATGGGTGTGCTTATTCGAAATGATCTCAAATGGAATGATCAGTTTACACAAGTAACGGGCAAGGCGAACTCTAGATTGCAGTTTATTGGTGGAATCCTGAAGCGATGCAGTCCTTCAACAAAGGAAATTGCTTACAATACATTGGTTAAACCAGTCTTACAGTATTGCTCGTCTGTATGGTACCCTTACCAGTTGGGTCTGATTCAAGAGGTTGAGAAGGTCAAAAGAAGAGTGTCAAGATCCATGAATGGTACATTTAGCCATTGCGAGAGTGTTACAAATCTCATTGTAAGTTTGAAGTGGGACACACTTGGAGATAGACGACGTGCTAAACGGAAGGGGCTGCTCACTAAATTCCGAAATCCGATCTTCGACGAGGATGTAGAGCGTATATTATTACCACCAACTATCAATCACCTAATGATCACCATTCAAAGATAAGGGAAATTAGAGCTCGTACTGAGGCGTTCAGAAAGTCGCTTTTCCCTCGCACGATCTGCGAGTGGAACAGATGGGGAGGGGGGTGGGGGGTGGGGGGGGCGGGGGGGGGGGGAGGAATACGACTTTGGCGCGAATTGTGCCCTCCACCACACACCGCTTGGTGGCTAGCGGAGTGTAGATGTAGATGTAGATGTAGATGTAGATGTGCAGTCGTTCCTTTATGACACTCAATCCGACCGCAGCGGCTGTGGCTTTCACTGTCACTCGGTGGTCCTGTAATGAGTGCATCCACCAGCTGGACAATGTCATCAGTAATGCAGTGTGGTGCTCCAGACCGTGCATCATCAGCTAATGACACCCGTCCTTCCCTGAAGCGCTTGTGCCACACCTTGACCCTTGCAAGGGACATGCGGTGTTCACCGTACACTTGTGACATTTGTTGATAAATGTCCATTCCTCCTACTCCTTCCGCTGTCAGAAAACAAACAACACCTCTTTGCTCTTCTTTTGACACCTCCATGTCACTATTTGCAATGCAACTGGCAGTGTTGGATGATTGATGCATGCTGCTGCTAGCTCTGTATAGTCGCATGGCATGCACGCACGCCCTCTCATGACGGGGCTCATGCAGCACTGCATGGCCAATATTAACACATGAAATGGCAAAGTAAGGACTGAAAGAAAAAAAAGGGTGATTCTACGACAGTTGACAATGGATTTTTCAGGTAGAACAAGCATTATAGATATGAGCTATGAGCATCTTTTCTTTGGCCAGCCGCATAAAGAGTCATGTGTGGAAAAGGTCTACACACAATGGCAATTTGCATCCTTCCACTACTAATTCAGGCACACATAACTGCAGCAGATGGGGGACACTGTTCAGGTTCCTGCTGACGACAGCAGTTGCATCTTTTTTGGGATTGCCACTCTGTCATCCCGTCTACATCCAGAGGTTCTTCTTCATGTAGCCTGATGGCTATGGTCTGTACTTTGTATTTTGTAAAGTCATCGTTGGACTCTATAGTTTGCATTATTTTGTCCTCTTGTGGAACTCTGCTTTCTCACATTTCCTCGTTGATGCCAATGATCTCATCTCCCTCATAAAACTGCATTTTCTGTTTGCACGGTGGGTGGCTGCAGGGTGGATTGGCTGCATCCTGAATGAAGTTGAAGTGACTGTTTAGCAGCTCAGCTGGCACAATGGACAGTGGTGGTACAGTATTTTTCTTACAACTTTTAAATTATCAGTTGGCGTGTGAGAGGCAGTGTCACAGTTTTACGAGGTCTGTTCAAAAAATTCTGTAACACTCATAATTTCACAACAATAGTGTGATGGAGTGATATGCAGTTGGCATCTCTGCACACACCTTTGTTTGATATGAGACTGCCGGAAGTTTCATTGTTACGTCTGTTAGTTATTGTTCAGTGCTGTATAGAGTAGAATGTTGTGTTTCACAGTTTGCAAATTTTGAGATGACAGAGTTAATGCGTCTGCAGTAAATTTTGTGTGAAACTGAAGAGAACTGTGACACAGGCACAGCAAATGGTGCTGGGAGCCTGAGGTGATAAGTGCTTAAGTACTTGGTGTTATGAATGGTTCACATGGTTTAAAAATAGCTGGACAGAAGTTAAAGAAGGCTCTCATTCCGGACACCCTTCAGCATCTACCAGTTACGCTCATGCCGGTAACATCAACCAAATTTTTCATGCCAATCAAAGACTGACTGTTAGAGAGATTGTAGAAGAATGTAACATTTCAGTTGGATCCTGTCATGAAATCCTTACAATCATCTTGGAATGCATTGTGTTGCCATCAAACTGAACCCATGGTTCATAAATCAAGACCAGGAAGACCTTCACCTCACAATCTGTGAAGAGCTTTTGGATAGCGCAAATGAGAACGAGATGCTTCTTGAGAGAATCATAACTGGTGACAAGATGTAGGTCTACGGTTATGATGTTAAGATCAAGGTTCAATCTTCACAATGGGTTGGGAAAGGTTCTCCAAGACCAAACAGAAGCTTGTCAGGTCAGGTCAGGTCAAATGCCAAAGCCTTGCTGATAGTTTTCGTTGATTTTGGAATTTGTACCATATGGACAAACTATCAATCAATGGTACTATCAGGACATGTTGCAATGCCTGCGAGAAAATGTGAGAAGGAAATGGCTTGAAATGTGGTGAGACAATTCATGGGTCTTGCATCACGATAACACACCTGCACAGCCATCTCTGCCGGTGCATGACTATTGTGCAAAAATTGAAATTGCCCTCCATACTCTCCAGACCTGGCCCCTGTGGACTTCTTTTTATTTCCAAAGTTGAAAACCCCATTGAAAGGACAATGATTTGCAACAATAGATGAGATAAAAGAAAATTCACAGATGGCACTTCACATGATCCAGAGAGAGGCATACCGGAACTGCTTCTGGAAGTGGAAATGGAATTGGGAGTGGTGTAGCAGTTGTGGAGGAGAGTATTCAAAGGAGACCATGCACAATAAGTAAAAGGTAAGTGTAGAAAAAATTTGTGGACAAAGTTCAGGAATTTTTTGAACATATCTCGTATTGCGTGTCTGCTTTTGCTGGACAGTAGATTTACAGTTATTCCACTTCCACTTTTTACAGAAAGCATCCACACCCTGGTGCAGTTTCTCTGGAGCCCTTGTGGGGGTGACTGCACTTGGCCCTCAGTTTCCTCCATTACTAGATGGAGTGCTGTGGCCATGACTCAGTTTTGTGACCGTGGGAGATACATTTTTAAATATCCTATCTGGTGGCAACTCTAGGCAGTAAGGTGTCTAACAGTGGTTGGCAATGTGGCCTGATTGACCACATCAGTGACACTCTGCCACTCATGTAAATATGCAGCACTTCAGTTCGTTATTGTGCGTGAAGGTGGAAACGAACCTGTACGTCTCTTCCCACAGAAAGGCCACTCACACTGCTACTGCTCCTGCTGGGAAGTGTGGGCGGCCACCTTAACATGAACACCCACTTGTGGACCAGTTCCACATGTAAACACATTTATAGTCCTTGAATCAACTTCCTCATGTAAAACTTCATGCAAATGCAATCCACAAATGCTTCTAGCTCTTCTGCTGGTTTTTGTCTCAAAGTGTACAACTTATAATGGTAGTAACTGGTCCCACATTTATCTGATAATCTCTGTGCCAATTCCTTTTCTAGCTTTCCAAATCAGCTTTCAGAGCATATCATCCGATTCCACAAAAAGGCGAGCATCTACCACTGATTTCAGTGGGGTAGCACTAAACAAAAATTCGTCAGGCCATGCACAAATGTGATCTGTATCATGAATATTCTGCAGAAAGAAATGCACACTTTCATCAGGTTTTCTCATAAATGAGGGTTTAAAAGCAACTGTGAGAAAAACATTACTTATGCATGGGGGTAGCAGTGGTAATTCCCATTTTTCATCAGTCTGTCCCACCAAAAACTCCACATTTCTCTCAAATAATGCACCTTGACTGCTCATTTTGCTTTTTACGTCATGGACCTCATTCAGTGGTGTACAAGCAGCTGAAGGAAATGGCTTGCTGGCCGTACCCTCCTCATAATCGTCAAAGGTTGCCTGCATTCCCTCATCCACTCACGGTAGCACAGAATTCTATATGTTCATGTGAGATAGAAATCCACTTCTTCAATTACTCCTCCAATTCCTTACTCTTAAATTTAAATTCACCTTCTCCCAAATCGTTGTCTCTAACTTTTCATTAATCCTTTGAGTATCATAGTTAGCAGTTAAAACAAGAAGAAGTTGGCAAAATGTGAACCCTCATTTGTAAGGAGATGGTTTCAATTTGGAATATAATTTTAATATGTTTCACAAAATTAACCTTTATCAAAGTCTTAGTGGCTCCAGCACAAGTGGCAGTAAGTAAACCATTGACCAAAGGCTATGCAGTGTGGCTCCTAGAGAGCTATAAAGATGTCAATGTAACCAGCAGAAGATCAGGTAGAAGGAAGCGACTTCATTCACCTACCTCAAGCAGATCGTTGCCAGTTATGTTAAGCCACTGTCCTCTTGATGCCACTGCCACTGGACTGTGATTACGACATCACTCCACTCTGCTCAAGTTGTCATTTCACCCTGTTGTATAGCTGCAGGACTTTGGCAGTGTTGACAGTTGTTGACTGCAAGTGAAGGAACTGGAAAACTTCCTGTGGATGTATGTAATATCATGGCTTGTGTGGAGTACTCTGAACCTACTTGAGTGTCACTGGTTACATCCTACAACAGCCACTGAAATTCTGAAACATCAATTTCTGCTCCAGTTGTCAGTTGTTTCTGCTCCAATGATTTAGTTCAGTAAATACTGTAATTATAAAAGTGTTTCCTTACTGCTGTTGGTTACAGAAAAGTTGCAACATGGCATTAAGCTCAATTGTGCAAGACAGCAACTGTATTAATGACCATAAACATTATGTGTACAGAGCGTTATCTCAATCTAGCTAGTTCATAAGGACAAGGCAGTGTGTCAGAGATAGAGGCAGCATTTCTTAAGCTCACTGAGTAACAAGAAAACTGTATGAGAAGCAGCAGGAATAATTGCAGCAGCAGTTACATCAGCAGTACTAAATGCCACAGAAACTTATGGAACAGCCACTGTCTCTACATCTGCATCTACATCCACACTCTGGAAACCACTGTGGAGTGCATGGCAGAGGGTATGTCCCATTGTATCAGTTATTAGTGTTTTTTTTCCATCCCATTCGCATATGGAGCAGTGTAAGAATGATTGTTTAAATGCTTCCGTGCATAGTATTATTAATCCAATCTTGTCCTTGTGATCACTACAGGAGCAAGACTTTGGGGGTTGTAGAATGTTCCTAGAGTCATCATTTAAAGACAGTTCTTGAAACTTTGGAAGTATGCTAGCTTGGAATAGTTTATGTATGTCTGTCTTCAAGAATCTCCCAGTTCAGTTTCTTCAGCACCTCTGTGACACTCACACTCACTCTAAACCTGTGACCATTCTTGCTGACCTCTATATATGTTCAGTCCCACCACTTGAGTAATATTCTCGGATGGATCGCACAAGTGATTTGTAAACAACCTCCTTTGTAGACTGAAATCCATTTTCCCCATATTCTACCAATAAAGTAAAGTCTACCACCTGCTTTATCCATGACTGAGCCTGTGGACCATTTCATTTCATATCCATTCAAAGTGCTACTCCCAGGTATGTGTATGAGTTAAAAGATTCCAACCATAGGTGGATACTATTGTCATAGGATACTGTGTTTTTTCATTTTGTGAAGTGCACAATTTTATATTTCTGAACATTTAAAGCAACTTGTCAGTCTTTGCACCACTTTGAAGTATTATGAAGATGTGACTGAATGTTTATGCAGCTTCTTTCAGACAGTACTCAGTACTGTTAACTGCAAAAAGTATGAAGTTACCGTTAATATTGTCTGAGAGGTCATTAATATACAATATACTCATGTCATCAGGTGAGGTTGTAATATTTGTAATTTACATCCACTCCAAGTAGATAATTGCACAATTTAAATAAAGAGTGTTTACATTAATGCCTACTATGAACCATGCTTTCTTTTATTAAGTATTTAGAAGTTGTGGATGCACACAGAAACAAAATTTTTAAAATATTTCTGAAAGTACAGAATTCCCTTTGTTTGTAAATCTACCAAGTTTTGCTCATTGCAAAAGTGTTGGGTGTATGGGTGTTGCTAATAAATATTGACACTTGTTTTAAAAAGTCATTATCTTTAGTGGAACTCCTGACTGATTAAACTGTCCCTAAACTACTCCTGATAGTCTGCAGAGAACATGAATCAGCGAAGGCTATGTTTGTAGAGTGGGCACTGGGACGTGTATAAAGCACCATTGGACATCATTTTCTAATGAAAATGTGTGCTCTGCATAAATGACCACTCATCATACCTTTGGCACACCAGAAATTTGCAATTAGCAAATTAACATAGATTAGTTTCAAAATGGACAATATTAAGTTTGAAAGCCCATGCCCTGTTAAGTTTCACTCTGTTGTTTTTAATCATCAGTCCTCCTACTGGTTTTATGTGGCCTACTGTGGATTCCCTTCTTGTGCGAACCTCTGAGTAACACTTGCACCCTGTATCTTTAATTAATTGCTTTATGTATTCCGATCCCTGTCTTTCCTCACAGTTTTTATCCTATCTTACCTTTGATTTTTGTCATTGCTTCTTCAACAGTACTACTTCTGAACAGTAGGACCAATCGCAACATCGGAACTGCCTTTCTGGTTCTCTTACCTTTCTGAAAATGAAACTGATCATGGTGTAACACATGCTCAATCCCCCCCCCCCCCCCCCCGCCCCCCTCTTTCTTTTGTGTGTTATTCTTGTAACTTGTAAGCAACTTGGATCCATGAGCCATTAATCTGATCATGCAATAGTTTTTGCACTTACATACCTTTAGTACCTTCAGGATTGTGTGGATGATATTTAGACTTAGTTTCTGCAAACCAGTATGAGTAGTCATTTGGTTGACACTTTCCCCAATGATTTCAGAAATTCCTTAGGAATATTATCTGTCTCTTCTGCCTTATTTCATTGCAGGTCTTCCAAAACTATTAAACACTGACTAATACTGTTTCCCCCATATCTTTCATATCATACTAATTTCTTCTTCAATCATCTCATCAGACAGGTCTTCCCCCTCATAGAGGCCTTCTGTGTACTCTTTCCATGTAGCCTGTCTCTGCTTTGCACTTAACAGTGGAATTCCCATTGCTCTCTTAATGTTGATGCCCTTGCTTTTAATTTCATCAAAGGTAATTTTGACATTTTTGTATGGAGAAACAGCCCTCCAATGACCATTTCATTTTTGATTCCATCAGATTTTTCCAGCAGCCATTTTGCTGTGGTTTCCCTGCACTTTATGTTTATTTCATTCCTAAGTGACATATTTCTGTATTCATGAATTTCCCTGAACATTTTTGTATTTCCTTCATTTGTCAGTCAATTAAAGTATTTATTTTGTGACCCAAGGTTTCTTCGCAGTTACCTTTCTTGTATCTCTGTTTGCCTGTCCAACTTAGTGATTGTCTTATTATAATAGTATGTATAACTTCAGCTAATTCAAATGCATCTCATCATTTCTCACTACTTCAGGCTCAACTTCTCTGCACATTCGTTCTTGCAGGTGAGTCTCTTAAACTTAAGTCTACTCTTTGACATTACTACATTGTGATCCAAATCTTCTCTTGACTGTGTCTTAAAATTGAGTATATATTACAATGAAAACAATCAATTGTTGATAAAATTATTTAATTGAATATAATAGAAGGAACATTCCACACGGGAAAAATATATTAAAAAACAAAGATGCTGTGACTTACCAAACGAGAAAGTGCTGGTAGATAGACGCAATAAAAAGCACACAAACACACGCACAAATTTCAAGCTTTCGCAACCCACGGTTGCTTCATCAGGAAAGAGGGAAGGAGAGGGAAAGACGAAAGAATGTGGGTTTTAAGGGAGAGGGTAAGGAGTCATTCCAATCCTGCGAGCAGAAAGACTTACCTTAGGGGGAAAAAGGGACAGGTATACACTCGCGCTCACACACACACACACACACACACACACACACACACACACACACACACACACACACACACACACACACAATTCCATCCACACAGACACAAGCAGACATATGTAAAGGCAAAGAGTTTTGGAAGAGATGTCAGTCAACGCGGAAGTACAGAGGCGAAGATGTTGTTGAGCAACAAGTGATTTACGAGGGGCGGCAACTTGAAATTAGCGGAGGTTGAGGGCTGTTGGGTAACGGAAAGAGAGGCTATATTGAAGGGTGAGTTCCCATCTCCGGAGTTCTGATAGGTTGGTGTCAGTGGGAAGTATCCAGATAACCCAGACGGTGTAACACTGTGCCAAGATGTGCTGGCCGTGCACCAAGGCATATTTAGCCAGAGGGTGATCTTCATTACCAACAAACACTGTCTGCCTGTGTCCGTTCATGCGAATGGACAGTTTGTTGCTGGTCATTCCCACATTGGTAAGTCACAGCATCTTTGTTTTTTAATAAATTATTTAATTGGATAGATAAAAAATCTACTCACCAAGCGACGGCAGAACACTTACATAAAAGACTGTGCTGATTGGCAAGCTTTTGGAGCCAGTGGCTCCTTCTTCAGGCAGAAGGGTTGAAGGGGAAGGAAGAAGGGGAAAGGAAAAGGACTGGAGAAAGCTAGGAAAAGGGGTAGATTTCGGAAAAGTCACCCAGAGCCACGGGTCAGGGGAGACTTACCATACGGTAAGTCTCATCCCATACGGTAAGTGTCCCCTGACCCGTGGTTCTGGGTGACTTTCCGAAATCTACCTCTTTTCCTAGCCCTCTCCAGTCCTTTCCTTCCCCTTCAGCCCTTCTGCCTGAAGAAGGAGCCACTGGCTCCATAAGCTTGACAGTCACAACAGTCTTTTATGTGTGTGTTCTGCTTGGTGAGTAGATTTTTTTTATCTGTCCAATTAAATAATTTTAAAATCAAGTATCTGATTTTGGAATCCCTGTCTCATGATGTAGTCCAGCTGGTATCTTCCTGTGTTCTGCTCATTTCCATCTGTGGAAAAATAGTTGTCTGTAACAGGAAGTCTTCATGAACCATATTTTAATTCTAAATTTACGTACAGAGCACACAGAGGTAGTTAGTCAGTTCTTGCAGTGTCTGTCATTTCTCCAGCAAGAATGAGGAACAACTTAGAACTGTTGAGTCTGTGGATAGTTTGCCCTCTTAAGATATCACCACTTATTTCCATTATCTGGTTTTGAATAACAGTGCTGATGTACTGGCCTTAGGACCATTTTGAAAATGCTTTAGCAAAATTAAACTGCCAGCTCCAGCTCAGAATCTCAAGTGAAAATAAAAATTCCCATCATTTTATTCATCATCATGTGACATTATATTTTCCAGAGTTGTGTTTTCAGAGTCAGTTCCTGCTGTCCACACAGGATGACAGTTTTCATAATTGACAGAAGCATTTCCTATGTTTTGCATCTTGATGTACCTTTTTTGCTGTTCAGTTGATGCAAAACAGATTTTTTTTTTCCTTTCCTTCTGCTGCATTCAGAAACTATCAGTAGATTCGATACATTTCAGATGATACATCATTTAAATTATCGAAAAAATCTTTTAGAATTTTCTCCTGGTTGGTGTTTGGCGATGTTACTAAAAGATCCAAGTGTTGATGTCGACCTTTCCGAGTAGTGTCCAGCTAAACTCTCCTTGGTTGTTTTCAAAGTACTGCAAAGAGGGGTACCCCAGAAGCCACTATTTTTGGAAACAAAGGTTTCTCTTGGTAAGAGAGAACCATTTTTCTCTTGTCTGCTTGATTATTATCCCAGTCAGAACATTGAACTTATTGCATTAATCATGTTACTCATATCCAAAAGTAGATGTTAGAGCATTTGTGGAAATCCAACACACATTTAGAGAAAGTGCATTTTTTCTTCCACACTGCTCACTGTTAACATGATGAACTGGGACACACATCAACCATTGACAGTACTCTGTGTGCCATAGCTTGTGATGTAACATACCACTTTGGTGAAAAGACGTGGTACGCAGCAACTACTGTATTGACAAATGATGACTGTGCCACTTGAAAATATGTTTTATTTGTTTAGAATTATAAATGGTTTTGAAATTTTTGTTATTGTTTGTGCCAGTAAACTGGTATGGATGGATGTCACACATCTTCAAGATGAGACAATAGTCGCAGTTTACTATGCATTGTGGTACCTGCTCGCTTGGCAATCATTGCATGCTGTGGTGTCCCACTTGAAGAAGTGAGATATGCCATTGAATGAAGAGCATGCCACGGTAATGAAGTGGACACTGCAAAAAACCAAGAAAGAATCTCGTTATTTGCTAGATTGGATTGACGTGTTGTTTGTTGCTGACAGACAGAATTCGTGCAATGTCAAGGCAAACGTATAAACTACAATTGTATGTGCAATGTCCCTATATATTCACACATTGTAACAGAAGACAGAATACAGATATTATCTGAAGATCTACTTGCCATTATTTGGTAGAAAATTGCAACATTATCAGAGTTTCCATATTCCAACACAACAACAACTGCAATGGAGAAGTAGTCCAACTTATTTTATGTACATGGTTTTATCTGAACATTTGATCAAGAAGTGGCAGTTTGGAGTTAGATGATATCAATATTCTTAGTCAGCATAAACTTATTTTAGACATACATAAATACTAATGGAAACACTGGAAGCTATATGCGCTGATGGTTAGGAAACTGTAAGATTTGTCTTATGCAGTGGCTCAGTGACCTACAGGACCTGTTTTCACAGTACAAAGTTGCCATCTGTCATCTCTCTGTTCACACATTCACAGGCCTGGTCACACACGTTTCCTATACAGATTCTTTTAAACCACATACCAACCTGAGAATTAATAGTCATACCCACATATCAGTTGCTCTGCAGTTCTACGTAACCTTTCAGAATGACAACTGTGGTGTCACCGCCAGACACCACACTTGCTAGGTGGTAGCTTAAATCGGCCGCGGTCCATGTAGTACATGTCGGACCCGCGTGTCGCCACTGTGATCGCAGACCTAGCGCCACCACCAAGGCAGGTCTCGTGATACGAGAGTGGACTCGACCCCAGTTGTACGAGAACCAAGCTACCGCCCAGTTGTACGCGAACCTAGCTATCGCCCAGTTGTATGCGAACCTAGCTATCGCCCATTTGTACGCGAACCTAGCTATCGCCCAGTTGTACGAAGCCTTTCTCTCTCATTAGCCGAGAGACATAATAGCCATCAGCTAAGTTAATGGCTACGAAATAGCAGGGAGCCATTTGTATCAGTGCCTATAGCTTACGAGTATTCAAGAGAGATGTATTCCAAGGAATCAATAAAAGATAAGTAAAAAGTATCTACATACTTTTCTTCTTATTCATTCATAAGTTTTTATGTTCCAGACTTCACGCCCGTATGCTTATTGCCGTGCGTGCACTATCGGCCACAGCGTTAGTTTAGCATTCCTTTTCAGCACTCCACATCACGGTGTCGGTCCAGGTACCGACACTACAATTATTGGCGACGAGGATGGGATGGCCGGGTGCGGGTGGCACAGCCTCGCCTGTTGTTAGGCTCCCCACCTCATCGCATACGTCAACATGTGGTCCTCCCCACGGCGGGCGGAAGCCTTATTACACGACCGTTCGCCGATTTGCGGGGGAGGAATGTGGTGTCACCGCCAGACACCACACTTGCTAGGTGGTAGCTTAAATCGGCCGCGGTCCATGTAGTACATGTCGGACCCGCGTGTCGCCACTGTGATCGCAGACCTAGCGCCACCACCAAGGCAGGTCTCGTGATACGAGAGTGGACTCGACCCCAGTTGTACGAGAACCAAGCTACCGCCCAGTTGTACGCGAACCTAGCTATCGCCCAGTTGTATGCGAACCTAGCTATCGCCCATTTGTACGCGAACCTAGCTATCGCCCAGTTGTACGAAGCCTTTCTCTCTCATTAGCCGAGAGACATAATAGCCATCAGCTAAGTTAATGGCTACGAAATAGCAGGGAGCCATTTGTATCAGTGCCTATAGCTTACGAGTATTCAAGAGAGATGTATTCCAAGGAATCAATAAAAGATAAGTAAAAAGTATCTACATACTTTTCTTCTTATTCATTCATAAGTTTTTATGTTCCAGACTTCACGCCCGTATGCTTATTGCCGTTCGTGCACCATCGGCCACAGCGTTAGTTTAGCATTCCTTTTCAGCAATCCACATCACGGTGTCGGTCCAGCTACCGACACTACAACAACAGTTACAGTTATGTGTTCAAGTTCTGTACCTGAAATAATTTCAGAGGTATTCAAAATTTCCTAAGACATAAATTTTGTAACTTCCCATTAAAATTAACACATTAATATGATTTTGTAAGTACAGCAGAGAATGAAATAAACTATAAACTTTGTCACTAAATAGTTAATTAAATATTATTTAGTTCATAATAGTATAATTTATCTAAAAACAAAGATGATCTGACTTACCAAACGAAAGTGCTGGAATGTCGATAGACGCACAAACAAACACAAACATACACACAAAATTCAAGCTTTCGCAACCAATGGTTGCTTCATCAGGAAAGAGGGAAGGAGAGGGAAAGATGAAAGGATGTGGGGTTTTAAGGGAGAGGATAAGGAGTCACTCCAGTCCCAGGAGTGGAAAGGAGACTTCCCTAAGGTAAGTCTTTCCGCTCCCGGGATTGGAATGACTCCTTACCCTCTCCCTTAAAACCCACATCCTTTCGTCTTTCCCTCTCCTTCCCTCTTTCCTGACGAAGCAACCATTTGGTTGCGAAAGCTTGAATTTTGTGTCTATGTTTGTGTTTGTTTGTGTGTCTATCGACATGCCAGCGCTTTCGTTTGGTAAGTCACATCATCTTTGTTTTTAGATATATTTTTCCCACGTGGAATGTTTCCCTCTGTTATATTCATAATAGTATAAGTTACATAATATTTCCAGTTTTCAAGCAGTAATTATTATTTTCACTTGTCTGACATATTTTTGTAATTTATGCTGCTACCAGATTCTTTTAAACCACATACCAACCTGAGAATTAATAGTCATACCCACTTATCAGTTGCTCTGCAGTTCTATGTAACCTTTCAGAATGACAACAGTTACAGTTATGTGTTCATGTAATTATTATTTTCACTTGTCTGACATATTTTTCTAATTTTTGCTGCTACCAGAATGAATGAGGGGATGAATATAGCATGTATTTGATGTATGAATCTTAAAATTTCTTAGTAATGGAATGAGCATTGTGTAATTGTGTAGTGAGTCACGTACATGGCATGAAATGCTTGTATTTCAAGGACTCTAAAACAAAATTTTTACTTCTGCCCTTGAAACAAGTAAAGATGAGGTCATTTTGAGTTTATCTGCTTTTCAAAAAGTACAAAACATTGGTAATACTTGAATTAAATTTGGATTTGGGGATTGATCACAGGGGAAGATTACTGTGCTGTATGCGAAAAGCTACGGATCTAACTGACTAAATTATAGTCCAGCTAACCAGTGAAGAGGACAATCGTTTATTCTGGAAGTAGGGGAGATTCTTGCTTGCTCTTCTCGAGGAGTTGTGATTTAGCATTAGTAAAGTGACGACCTGTTTTTCGGTGTTCTAGTAATTTTGTAAAAAAGTTGTAACTCGCATTTGATCAGATAATTAGATAATTAGGGGTCCAGAAACTGATGAAATCTGCTGTATTTGACAGCATCAGAGGTTTTGGATTTTCTTTCTTTCTTTCTTTCTTCTTTTTTTTTTTTTTTTTTTTTTTTTTTTTTTTTTTTTTTTTAGAGAAAATTGTGATTTTCTTCCAATTGGCTAAAGCTGCATGGCATGCTATGCGGTCTGACTTCAGATTACTGAATACTGCTGAACTATGTTGTATTGCATGAGCATACTAAACTGATAACCATCATGTGAAGCATTCAGCTGTTTATTGACTGGTAAAAGTGTTTTGTATAAACTAGGGAGAGAGATCAATACACAATTAAATCAAGTGAATCACAAACACTTTATCAAATAAGGAACAACTTAACTGTAATTGATTGCCCCAGCTGTGACAGTTTACAATAGTGTGTGGTTGTGGCCAAATTGTTTCAAGTACACAGCAGATAAATAACAACTGTGCTGTGAGGTAACAATGGTCTGACAAAGCCATGCTGCAGATAGTAGGTACACTGTTTGGAATTTGTGAACTTTGAAGACAGTATTTTAATGTACAGTAGCATGTTAAACACTGCTAAGAATGGTATGTCGGTGCATAACAAGAATTGTTCCACTTATCAGCCTGATACAGTACTCTGAGCTGACTCGACAATGGTAACACATCAAGGAACACTGTAGTGAGGCATGCAGCATTCTATGTAGGCATGACAACCAACAAGCTGTCTGTCTGCATGAAATGCCATTGACAAACTGTGGCCAAGAAACAAGTGGACCACCCTGTTGCTGAACACGCTGCCAAACATGACATCCTTCATTTCAACGACTGCATGACAGCCTGTGCCATATGGATCCTTCCCATGAACACCAGCTTTTCTGCATTGTGCAGGTAACTTTCCCTGCAATACATTGTACTTTCCCGTAACCCTCCTGGCATCAGCCTTCGTTAGTCACTGTTGTCGCCCATCCAGACCCTTCCCTATTCCCATTCCAGCACTACACAGCCATCATTCCACGACCACAACCAGTCTTTTTATTTCTCTCCTTTTCCGCTACTTCACCCCCCCCCTCCTCCCCACCTCTCCCCTGCCCTCAGTCTACCCTGCAGTACTTCACTGTCCGCCACCCCCACCATACTATTCCTCCTCCTCCCCACTCCAGCCTCCTCCTTACCCCCATCCAGTCGCCACTCCCATCATGCACTGGTGCTGCAGCTCACAGTGTGGTTTCAGTTGCCTGAGACTGCAATCGTGTGTGTGTGTGTGTGTGTGTGTGTGTGTGTGTGTGTGTGTGGTGTGTGTGTCTATTGTTGCCGAACGCCTTAATATCTGAAAGCTATAATTGTGAGAGTCTTTTTGTTGTGCCTATCTGCGACTCAGCATCTCCACTATATGGTGAGTGGCAACTTTCCTTCTCATAATATCGTTACATCCATCCTGGATTTTCCATTATATGATTGCATTGTGCCTTATTGAGAGTTTTGGATGTGAAAGCAGTTAGTCTGTTGGCGCAGTGGTTAGCACACTGGACTCACATTCGGGAGGACGACGGTTCAATCCCGTCTCCAGCCATTCCGATTTAGGTTTTCCGTGATTTCCCTAAATCGTTTCAGGCAAATGCCGGGATGGTTCCTTTGAAAGGGCACGGCCGATTTCCTTCCCCATCCTTCCCTAACCCGAGCTTGTGCTCCGTCTCTAATGACCTCGTTGTCGACGGGACGTTAAAAAACACTAACCTAAGTTAGTCTGTCGTGTGTAACCTATTCTGTGTGACAACACATCTATTATGAACCATCCACAACAAGAACAGCTGTTTTATTGGGGTCAAAGCAGGTGAGACAACAATCATTCACTAGGGCATCCTTCAGTTGCTGAAAAGCATTCTGACAGTCCATAGACCATACAAAAGAAACCCCTTTTCAATGCAAGCAATTCAGAGAAGCCACAATCTACGTAGTGTGAGGAATAAAATGAATGTAGTAAGATAATTTGACCATCACTGCTTGCAGTTGTTTGACATCTGTGAGGTCAATCAATCCCAAGAATGAATAACTTGCACATAAATGACATGTCTGAGATAATTTATTTCAGTATTAAAAGAGGAACGCTCTGAGCTATTGCACTTTAAGCCAGCTTCTGACAACATTTCGAACTATGATTCTAAATTCTGCAAGTGTTCAGCTGGTACCCAACCAGGCACTATTATAACATCCAACTAACTGGCGCAGGAAGTAATTTTCGATATAAGATGCCCTAGAAACCTCTGAAAGATTGTGGGTGCTGAAGCACAACCAAAAGGTGGTTTTTGAAACTGGAATAGACCTTAGTGTGTATTATTGAAAAGAAATATCTTGGATGACTTGCCCCTTGACAGTTGCAAATATGTTTGTTGCCTGCCAATTTTGGAAAGAAGATGACCCTTACCAGTTTGACCACTAGTTTTGTACTGGTGGAGGCAACAGAAATCAATCAATGACAGTTTGTGGATTCATAGTGGCCTTAAAGCCTGCACACTCTCTTAACCCACCCACAGCTATATAATAGTGATCAAGGGGGACACCTACTGGCTAGGTGATATAGGTTTTATCACAGCACAATCTTGCCATCATTGTAACTCCTTAGCAACCTGGTGCAGAAGAGCGTGGGAGACAGGCTGCGCACAAAAAGAGTTTGGCTGCTCATGTACTTTCACAGTGACATGGGCCTCGAAGTATCCCACCTTGCCTAAACTGTCATCAAACAACATACTATACTTTGAATACAGTGCATCGATGCTAGCCTGAGACATAGCTACACTCACTTGTAATACTTTGTCGTGTATAGATAAACCAGACAAAGCAATACTTTCCATACCATGATGGGGCTGTCCTGTGAACATAACACATGGAAAAGTACTGTTTTTATTGTGTCTCAAAAATTAGCAGGCAGGTTACACACGCCCAATACAGGGATATCCTGTCCATTAAAAGCTGGCATTGTGGCAAGAGGGTTTTGTAACCAAGGACTACGTACTCATTCGTGCATTGCATGGTTAAGCAACATAAGAGTTGCACCAGTATTTAACTGTAGTTTTACATTCACCACATGTGAATGTACAAATAACTTACTGGCTTGTCATTTGATCACTCGAGACTCCATGGCCTGACAAAAGAGTGACACTGGTCAATGTGCACAGATGCAGCAGTAACAGCATTCACTTCTATGGAAACATAGTTTGAATCTGAAAATGGCTTGGAACAGGGCTTTCCAAAACACTCACTTTGAATATTACCCTCCCGCAAGAAAAGCGCTTTTGCTTATCTACACAGACATTGTTTCTGATCCTGCACTCAGAAACTCCTTAGGCAAGATTTTCTTGTGTTTTTTTTTTTCTATGGCATGCAATAATGGCATGACTAAGTAACACCAAACAGACCATGGGCTACACGTGACCTGTGCATGGAGAGGGCAGGGGTTGTGGGGGAGGGGGTGAGCTGATTGCTTATGGTTGTGTACTCTTCACAACTGAAATGGCCGGAGCCTTGCATAGCATGTTCAGTAACATCAACTATATTCTGAGATTCCATAATAGACAACACACTTAGTAATTGTGGATTTGGCAACTTAAGAATAGCAGCATTAATGCATCCATCTGACACATTTTGGGTTATGGCATATCTAAGCATTATGTCACAGCTCAGTCCGCATGAACAGTTAAACTGACACTGTCTGGTTAAACCTCCTGCCAATAAATCTCAGTCTTTGGTGTGCTTTCCCACAACATTATCTGTGTGATCATCCAAATTTAAGTTATTCATAATTGTAATCCCTAAGTATTTACTTGAATTTACAGCCATTAGAAGTGTGATATTGATCATGTAACCAAAATTTAGCAGATTTCTTTTAGTACTCATGTGAATGACTTCACACTTTTCATTATTTAGAGCCAATTTGCACATTTTTCACCATTCAGGTAACTTAACAAGATGGTAAATGACAGCATCACCTGCAAACAATCTAAGAGAGCTACTCAGGTTGACTCCTATGTAATTTATGTACATCAGGAATAGCAGAGGTCCTATAACACTTCCTCGAAGAATGCAAGCTATTACTTCTGTTTTACTTGATGACTCTCCATCAGGTACTTTGAACTGTGACCTTTCTGATGGGAACTAATGAATCTAGTCATACAATTGAGGCGGTACTTCTTAAGCACTCAATTTGATTAGAAGTAGCTAGTGAGGAATTGTGTCAAAAGCGTTTGCAAATCTAAAAATATTGGATCAATTTGACATCCCCTGTCAAAAGTGCTTGTTATTTTTTGAGAGTAAAGAGCTAGCTGTTTTTCACAAGAACAATATTCTTTACCTAAAGCCATGCTGTCTGTTTGTCAATAGACTCTTTTCTTGAAGGACCAAAATTCTACTGCAAATTGACATTTGTGATATGGGCGTGTAACGCAGTGAATTACTCCTATTTCCTTTACTGGGTATTGGTGTGTCTAGTACAACCTTCCAGTTTTTACGTATGGTCTTTTGATGAGCAAGCACTTGCATACGATTGCTAACTATGGAGCTATTGTACTAGGCGGTACTCTGAAAGGAACTTGACAGGTATATAATGTGTACTAAAGGCCTTGCCTTTATTAAGTGATTTAAGCTGATTTGCTACACCAAGGATATCTACTTCTAAGTTACTCATGTTGGCAGTTGTTCTAAACTTTAATTCTGGAATATTTACTCCATCTTCTTTGGTGCAGGAGTTTCAGAAGACTGTGTTTAGGAACTCTGCTTTAGTGGTATTGTCGTCAGTAACATCATCATTGTTATCACACAGTGAAGATATGACAGCATGTTGTCACTTGTGTACTTTACATATGACCAGAGTCTCTTTGTGTTTTCTGTCAGATTTCAAGACAGATTTTCACAGCAGAAAGTGTTAAAAGCATCTGGTATTGAAGTTTGTGCTAAATTTCGAGCTTGACACTATTTCTTCGAATTCAAATCACATGTAGTCTACGCATACATAATCACATTGGAAGGTGTGGAGACTGTCTCTTAGAAATGCTTAAAGCAAATTCTTATCTGCTTTTTTAACTAGGTGCACTTATTTTTGGTGGGTTTGGACGTTATGGTATTCAGGCTCACTACAGCAATGTTGTGGTCGCTAATCCCTGTATCCATCGCGATGCTCCCTATTTGCTCAGGATTATTTGTTGCCGAGAGGTGAAGTATGTTTTTGCAATCCTGTACATTTTAAGTAGGCATCTCAACTAATTATTGAAAATAATTATCTGAGAAAGCGTTCAGAACAGTATGATATGACATTTTATGCCTACTGTCAGTTTTAGATCATGTTTTTCCCAACATATCGAGGCCAGATTGAACTCAGGACCGAACTATAATTGTATGAATGGGATGCAATAACTCATGGTTGTGGCCAAATTGTTTCATGTACTAGCAGCCAAATAAGAACTGTGCTTTGAGGTCTTAGTGTTCCATCTTGTCCACCCCACTGTTATGGATAAGAAGGTACACTGCGCAGAATTTGTAAACTTTGAAGATAGTACTGTAATGTAAAGTAGTAAAGTGAACACTACTAAGAATTATATGTCAGTGCACAATGAGAACTATTTCACTCATCAGCCTGACAACAGTACTCTGAACTGACTTCCTGACAATAACGCACTGTAGAGAGGCACCTCCCAGTGGACATGAACTGCTCATCTGCTGCAGCCATTCTTGTGAAAAGGCCATGCAGTGATAGCACATGGGAACACCAAGTGGTGTGGCCCAAAGCCCATTCAGATTGTCCCCCCTTGGATGCTGCACTGCCTTTGGGTTGGTCGGCCTCTTGCTGTGAGTGTCAAGACTCGGTGACACCACAAAAGTTGTGGCTCTTTGTAGAGCAGTTCACAAGTTATGTACTAGAGAGAGGGTAGACTATGTGCAAGTATATGCTATTACATCAGGGATAGTGTGTTAAGCTGGACTTGATAGCAGCTTGTGTATTACTTAAGTGAGAATATAGTACAGACATTTTAGCCAACATGTTGTTTTATTTAGTGGCTTCAGTGAGACCTAATAAAATGAATCCTCTTTTAAATCATGTGACAGAACAATGTATGCTGCAAATGGCTATGGGCAAACTTCCATGTCACTGGTCAACAGATGCCATTTCAGTTGAATACTGGCATTACAGCAATGGTATCCATAGAGATGCACAGAAAATTAAGTTTCTGTCCCCTCTCCTGCCATATATCAAGTTAATGCTTGGGTCTGACGAAGCATCGATTCCAGTTTTACATGTATAGTATGCCTTGGTCACATACAGATTGGTTACCTGCCATCTTCAGCTTGTAACAGTTGTTCACCTGGATGTCCCATACATATTTGGCGAGAGCTCTTTTAATTTATTCATTTTCACAATTATACACTCCATTCATGTGGCCTTAGAAGTCATTCCCCTCCATGAAATCAGAATTTGTAACAAGACTGCCTTTCTGTTTCGAAAAGTTTTATGAAGCACAAAAGTGTTTTCATCTCATATCACTCCTTGTGCTCACTATTCCAGTTTGCACTTGCTCATCCTACTTCTGTGCCAATGAGTCTATTGGAAGTGAACTTGATTGCCTCATAGTCCATGGCATTCTGCAGTGAATTCTATCAAGTGTCTCATTGTCTCCCATCACAATGGTCCATAAACCAGTCAGGTCTCTTCACATCTGTAGTGATTTCAAGTCTACAGTCCAGCCATACAGATGGACATTACCACTCAAATAATGACCTCTCTCTGTCATACTTCCAGCTTTCCTTTCATGGTTGTGATTACACCATTTGAATTATACCAACGCCATATGCTACTGATTATCATAGCAAGTGTCCTAGCAATATTGCAGAGGTTCCTGGAGCAATTAATGCAGAACATTTCCCATTGATCAAATTATTTAAATAACTTCATAGTAACCAGAACAAATGAAGAAGACCATTTACCCAACCTCTGACAAATTTTCACACTGCTGAAGCAAACAGGCCTCTGTTGCAACCTGCAAAAATGCTCACTTTTTTTTTCTTTTTTTCCAGCCAGAAGTAGAATACTTAGGACAATATATTGGATATTGGTGCTACAGCAACATTGTCCATAGAGACATATTATGGGAAAAGACTGACTGAGAGCAACAGAATCACACCTACAAGCCATACAGAAACTGCCTGAACCAAACCATCTTGAAGAGACTCGTATGTGTTCGGAAGAGTATTTGAGTTGGTCACTAACCATATTTGTATATGTCTACAATGCTGGTCCCGATTTTGTAATAATTATCAATGTAAGCTCACCTAGATTCAGAGCTCTCCAAGTCAATGTAGTTGCTTTATCACTGTTACCAGTGGGTCCATACAAGGTGTTCGGTGCCCCACAGGTCTGTTGGCAATTGGACAACCAACCATCAGCAACTCTTTAGAGATCTTCTGTTGACAGTCACACAATTACCAGAGGCAGTGATTAAAGACTACCTTTTTCTGGTCTATTTAGGATCACACAGAATATATGGCCACTGAGCTTCTGATGGAGACAGCAGATGGCTAAAACCTCGTTCTCACACCACCAACAACTTAAAGAGTGTGCCAAGTCTAAAGTCAGATGTGTTATTGCTCCTCCATTTACGGCAATGGTGCATACTCAGGGCTAAACAACGTGCATGCTTGTACTTATACTGGCATAGTATAAGCATAGTACAAGTGAAGATATCACCAAGATGTTTGTGCACTGCCAGGTATGCACTACATCCCAGCCAGCACATCAGCAGCAACTCCATTCCTGGTCACCACCACAGGGACCCTAGGGCCACCACCACATAGACATTGGGGGGTCACTCCTACAGTGTATGTGGATGGTGGTAACAGACGCTTGTTCATACTTTCCTTATGTCATCCACCTCAGCAGAAGCCGTGGCTTTTATGCCGTATATTTATAATAGAAGGCTTCCCTGAAGACATCACCTCAGGCAATGCAATGGATCCCAACAGTGGTCCCAAACCTATTTTTCATATGCCCCATTCCATCCCCCATGAAATGATGCAGATGAATGTCTGGTGTGGACATTCAAGACACACATGGCCCAGATTGTGCAAGATAAGAATTGGTGGAAAGCATAGACCACCAGTTTATGCATGTAATGCACTGTACCATCAGTGAGAAGAGCTCAGCAGAACTGCTGCATGGTAAACAAGTATGGACAGCACTTTGCCTCTTACAAACTGAGAAACACCATCCATCACCATGAGCCCAGTGTACCTTCAGAAAAGATGATCAAGTCTTTGTTCATAGGTATGGCCATCAGCCTTGTTGGCTCCCAGTCACCATCATCAATTTCCAGAACCACTGTACAATGAGCAAGAATAATTCAGTGACACATTGACCAGGTGTACCATCAAAGGCTTTCTGTACCTCATGACGAATCATCATCATTGGCAGCAACAGCACAGCACTCACCACCATGATCATAACCAGACCTGGAAGCCGACCCATCATCTCCAGCACAATTGAAATTTTTAAATGCCTGGGCGTGGAGATGGCAGGAGCAATCACAGGTACAACACTATTCCAGTGGAAGAAGAATCCACAATAACACTGCAATAGTGAAAACTGCTAGTATGCAGCAATTACCAACAGCCACCTCTCCAGACCCGAGGCCACATCAAACACCTGTGAGAGAACAAAGAGTGTTCTGATCATACCTCACAAATTTGGGCAGATGGATCTTATACCTTCGTCATCAATTGGTGAACATGCAACAATGGCACGAGACTTTGGACACACTAGGATGTGCCAGAAGTGGACAGTAATTACAACAGGTGACCACTGTCTACACAAATCGGCTCTCTGAGAAACTACAAAGATAGCAATGTAGCTGGTCACAGAGCAGGCAGAATTTAGTTCTCTTCAGGAAACCACCTCTAGCAGATCATTGCCGGCTACACTGAGCCGCTATCTTTTCACTGCCACTGGACTCAAAGTACAACATCAGTCCATTCCACTGAACCCTGCTGAACTCAATGTTTCACCCTGCTGCACAGCTGCGGGACTTTGACTCCGTCAGCAGTGCTTGACTACAGATTGTAGGCTCTGTAACATTTCTACAGGATATCTGTGCTACCCTGGCTTATGTCATGTGGAATGCTGTGAACCTGCTCACATTGTTATTAAGTCTCACTACATTCTGTGATAGGTGCTGAAAATATGGAACTTCCAAGTGTCAGTTCCTTTTAATCCATTTTTTTGAGCGAACTTTAATTTGTTTTGACTCAAGGATCCAGTGGTATCAATTGTATTAATATTTGGTGACCATAACAGTAAAAGTTCTTTTATTGTTGTAGATTACAGCAAAGAGCATATTACCCATGACTGCACTTGAAAAGCAATCACTGATGACCACACTTGCACCTATGGGCTTTTCTAACACATTCTTGCACTGGTTCAGCTTGTGTACGATTGATGACTGGAGAAGAGATTTGTTTGTCTGATTAGTCATAGTTTGTGTATAACCTCTGAATCTATTTTTATATGTTTTGTGTCAAATACAATTATATAAGAGTACATTGTCCTCTCTGCAACTATGGTAGTCGTTGTCTGCTGTGGGAAATGCTTTTTCACTGTACCTAGCCACATATGAGGCAATGTAAAATATGTTTTTCAGTGTTCAATTGCACTATACACTCCAGTCTCACTTTTTTTTGCTCAGGCAGGCAAGCAGATTGATGACATCTCAATAAATTAAGTGCCAGATCCAAAGCCTTGCTTAAATTATGACATCTGTTCCTGTTTACTGGGTTTTCTGAAATCCTTATTTTTATAGGACCTGTAGTCACACTGCTGTAGAAACTTGGCCTTGCATGTTACTGGTATTTCATGAGTATATGATTATACTCCAGGCAGTACTCTGTGACATGATACTTTGTTGCTGTATTCTAATAGGTTTCTGACATTATTTGCACATCATGTTAAGTCATCTATTGTCTGCTCCAACAAGACACACTGCACTTGGCAAAGAATGTGATATACACTCAGTTTTCAGAGCATTACATTGTGTTTTAACACTAAAAAGCAGTCTTTTTTTTTAGTATTTGTTTATGAAAATTAAATACCTTGGAAGATACATTCCCACAGGAATCTGCTGATTTCCCCCCCCCCCCCCCCACCCCCCCACCCCCCCCCCACCCCCGTCAGAATAGGAGAGATAAGTGGCCTCTGCTTTTTCTTTCTTAGACTTGATCTCTTTTATTGAAAAACACAGCATAATATTGTCTTTATAACTTATATTCACTACCTGGAGTCATATCCTATAATTTTGCAATGTCATGGGACAGCACAGCTAGTCACTCAGTTGACTCCTCTGAAATTGTTAATGGAAGTTTCATTGCTCACAGTGATGTGTCAAGACACCCTACCAATTAGTCGTTACAGAGTAACACTACCACAATGCGTTGTTGCTGTTTGAGAGGCAACAATGGAATACACTTGGCATTAGACAAGTAGCATTTCTGAAGAAGGGAAAACACTGTTGACACTGAATATAGATTTAAGTATTAGAAAATCTTTTCTGAATGTATTTGCCTGGAGTGTAGCCTTGTACTGAAGAGAAACATGAATGATAATCAGTGCATACAAGAAGAGAATAGGAGCTTTTGAATCGTTGTGCTACAGAAGAATGTGGAAGATTAGATGGACAGATCATGTAATTAATGAGGAGATAATGAATGAAAGAAAATAAATGAGAGGCCTAGAGACGAATACAGTAAGCAGATTCAAATGAAATTTGCTTGCAGTAGTTATTCGGAGAGGAAAAGGCTTGCAGAAGACAGAGTAGTGTGAAGAATTGCATCAAACCATTTTTCAGACTGAAGACCACAACACAACATAAACAAGTAACCATTATTCATTTATCACATGGTAGATGGACAGGTCGTGTAACTAATGAGGAGATAATGAATGAAAGAAAATAAATTTGGGGCAGCTTGACTAAAAGATGGGATCATTCCATAGGATAGTTTGTGAAATACCAAGGAGTAACTAATTTGGGGTTAGAAATTGTGGAGAGATGCTTAGAGATGAATACAGTAAGCAGATTCAAAAGAAATTTGGTTGCAGTAGTTATTCAGAGATGAGAAGGCTTGCAGAAGACATAGTAACATGAAGAATTGCATCAAGCCATTTTTCAGACTGATGACCACAACACGAACATAGAAAATCATTTATCACATTTCCTATTTTGTGCTGTGTTTATTAATAATAGAAAATGAAAATTTTCTTCTGTGTGGAGTGCAGAAAAAAGATCAAAAAAATGTGTGTGTGTGTGTGTGTGTGTGTGTGTGTGTGTGTGTGTGTGTGTGTGTGTGTACACTCTTGTCCCCACAGTCCCTGGAGAAGTAATACATAGGAGGCTAAATTATGAGGGTGTGCTGAAAAGTAATGCCTCTGAACTTTTTATGTGAAGACCATTAAAGTTTTCTTAAAAAAAAAGTTATTAACATTCTTTGCATATTTATTTCTCAACTTAGTCTCCCTAGTGATGAACACATTTCTTCCAGTGAGAGATCAGTTTCTTGATGCCATGATTGTAGAATGTTTGACTTTGTGAATGGAGCCACATACTCACCTCTGCTTGCACCACTCAGCATTATCAGTGTGAAGTCTTCAAAGGTGTTTTTTAAGTTTTGGAAATGGATGAAATTAGATGAGGCCAAGTCAGGACTTTATGGGGGATGATAGATTACAATGAACATGAGGCATTAGATTGTTGCAGATGTTGCAGTGCAGTGCAGTGCAGTGCAGTGTGTGTGTGTGTGTGTGTGTGTGTGTGTGTGTGTGTGTACACTCTTGTCCCCACAGTCCCTGGAGAAGTAATACATAGGAGGCTAAATTATGCCATTGACACGCTAAAGGAGAGGGTGTTTCACGTGTGGGTGAACTCTTTGAGTTTAAAAATCAATTTCAGCACACTGTTTCTCACATGACGATTCAGTTACATTACACACTGCCATGTTACGTGCTACAATTCAGAGCCCTCTTGTGGCAGAGGACTGAAAATATGTAGACATGAAGAATAAAGATGTAGACTGTTAATAGCCTTTTGTTTTATTTTAAAAGCTTTAAGAGTTTTCATATAAAAATTTGGAAGTATTACTTTTCAGTACATCCTGTAACATTCCCAGATTTATTTAATATCAGTTCTTGAAAATTTTGTAGGAGACTTGATGTGCTTGCCATTTCAGTTTTTTGCATTTCTGTCAAGTTTCCTGAAAGTCAAACGAACCTGCGATCATTTGTAATGACATCCTCTGTGTACAATCAGTATCCACTGTTCGTGCATACACTTGAACAATGTTATAGATTGATCACATGGTTGTTTTGTAAGTAATGTCCTTTGTAGATTGTTTGAATTTTCCTAGTATCCTACCAGTGAAGTGAAGTCGTACCACCTGCTTCACCTACAACTGATTCTGTATGATCATTCCATTTTGTATCCTCACAGTTTTACATTTATGAACATTTAAAGCAAGTTATGAATCTATGCACCACTTTGAAACTTGATCAAGATCTGCTTGAACATTTGTGCAACTTTTTACTTTGTTACAGAAAACTGCATCATCTGTAAAAAGTCTGAGTACACTACATTAATTTTGTCTGGTACGTAATTACTTTCCTAGGGCGTAACTGAAGTTATTTCTGCACGTGTCAGTGATTCCTTCCTAGAAAACAAACTGCATTGTCCTTCCAAAAAATCTTCAATCCAGTTAAATTTTATTTAATACCCCATATGATTGTACTTTCATTAATAAATGTTAGTGTGCTATTGAGTTGAATTCCCCATTGTCAAATCTTGTATTCGAAAAAGTAATTGGGAGATGGTAGAAAAAGTTTAAAGTAATAACTATTGTCAGACTATGTGAAAATAAAAATCATTTGCAGTTTTTGGTTTTCATACACAACTGACAAATTTTCTGCAACAGTGTGTTACAACTGCATACATGGAAAGAAATATTTAGTATCTAGCTGGAGCATCTAAATTAACTCAGTGTGGGAAAATATCTCAAGTATCTAAATACAGGTGCCTAGGGGAAATAGTCCTACTTTCAGGATTAAATTATTAATCAAACAGAGAGAGAGATAGAGCATGCAGAATCATGAGAAATAGATGTAATAGAAATAGAGGCATTACTACATAATAATCAGGCATCATAATTGGAGGCAGATCATGAATTCAAGACATGGAAAAAATCCAAAGAAAATGTTTTGTCTGTTCTGCACAGGTGGGATTTGGATGAAGAGGAAACCACAGGAATTATATCTGTGTTCTGAAAAATTTCTGACACCTTCTGGAAAAGGTGATTAAAATTTTATGGTCAGATTCTCTGTGTGAATGATGACAGACTATCCAAAAGAGCTGTAATCTTAATTTAACTGAAGAACTACCTTCTCGAAACTGAAAGAGATCTTGAGGCAAACTGGCATTACAGGTAACATAGTACAGGATATGTCTGCATTCAAGACACTTATTGGGAATTGGAAATTTGCTGTCGGACTAAGAACTTTTGCTTTTCTCATGTGACATCTTAAATGCTACAGATCAAGGAATTGCATGGACAATGCTTATTAATGAAAGTACAATTGTATAAGGTATTTGTACTGGATTGAAGATGTTTTGGTTCAGTGGGAGCAGCATGTTACCTTAGATGGAGAGTCAACAACACAATGCAGTAACTCCTGTCATGCCCCAAGTAAGTGTGTCCATTGAGTGCAGGTGACTGTAATGGGTATGTATACGGTGTGCTGTCATGTCTGTGTGTACAATTATGAGAGGAGGGAGGGCAGAAAACCCGGTGCTGGCATGTAGCCTTCTCTTCTAAAATAGCATCAGCATAAAATTGTCCACGTCACAAAACACAGAAACATGGTATCCAATGAGTACATCACTGAGTTGCAACTGGTATCTGGCAACTCATGCAAAAAGCTGGGTGTAACGATCAAGTAGACACACTTGTGGGTGAAGCATGTGCAGATGAGGATACTGGGAAAATGTGTTCAGTCTACAAAGGAAATTACTTACAGAACAGTCGCGCGACCCATGAGATAATTGCTCGAGTGTGTAGGGGTCATACCGAATTGGACTGCTGAGGGAATGTATACATAAAAGACAGCACTGATGTCCAAAAATGTGTTAGACATGTAGGAGAGGATCACAAGTTGCTAAAAAAGCCTCAGCTGGCAGACACTGGAAAGATAGATGCCAGCTATCCCACAAATGCCTACCTAGAAGGGATTGAGAACCACTCCTTCATTTAAAACTTCTGGGCTGATAGGCTGTGGTCAATTTATAAAACTCTCCCCTGACATCATAAGCCTGTCTGACTGCAGGAGACACTCTCCGAGGTAAAGTGATGAACTGCAAAGAGAACTCGATGAAGTGCTGATTATAAAGGCAATACAGAGGACACTACTTTCCATCAGGTGGCATTGGCTATGAGACTGTCTCTGGTAATGCCAACATACTCGATTGAAAGTAATTGATTGTCATGCTTACGGTGCAATGCTGACATCCAAATTTTATCCAGTTTAACACCTTTGTCTTTCCTGTTAAAATTATTATTGTGTTTATCAATCTCTATAGCCTCTCTATACATGCATGCATAATAATGTGAGGTTTTAGATATGACACTTGTCTTGTTGAATTTTATTTTGTGATCACCTTCCTGGTAAACATTTTCTGCTATGGCCGATTTATCCATGTGACCCAAGTGGCAATTTCTCTTATGTTCAGCGAGATGGGTGTCACACTTCTCTTTGTGGTACCGATATAAGCCTGTCCACAACTACAAGGAATTTTATACACCCCTGGTGTAGCCAGAGGGTGCCTGCTTCAATTACTGCATTTTTATATTTTCTCCTATCATCAATTAAATTCAATATCTCTTCTGTTACCCAAGGATTTCTACTAGCTCTCATCTTTTTACCTACTTGGCCCTCGGCTGCCTTCACTATTTCATCTCTCAAATCTACCCATTCTTCTTCTACTGTATTGCTTTCCCCTGTTTTCTCTGGTTCTATCAGTTTATCCAGGTCCCCTCTCCTTAATTTCCCCCCTTTTTGCAGTTTATTCAGTTTTAATCGACAGTTCATAATCAACAGATTGTGGTCAGAATCCACATCTACCCCTGTAAATGTCTTACAATTTAAAACCTGGTTCCTAAATCTCTGTCTTATCATTATATAATCTATCTGAAACTTTCCAGTGTCTCCAGGCCTCTTCGACATATAAAACTTCCTTTCATGATTCTTAAACCAAGTTCTAGCTATGATTAAGTTATACTCTGTGCAAAATTCTACCAGGCGGCTTCCTCTTTAATTCCTTATCCCCATTCCATATTCACCTACTACTTTTCCCTCTCTTCCTTTTCCTACTGTTGAATTCTATTCCCCCATGACTATTAAATTTTCACCTTCCTTCACTATCTGAATAATTTCTTTTATCTCATCATACATTACTTAAATCTCTTTGTCATCTGCGGAGCTAGCTGGCATATGAACTTGTACTACTGTGGTGGGCGTCTTGACTACAAAAATGCGTTCACTATGCTGTTCATCATAGCTTACCCGCACTCTTATTTTTTTTATTCATTATTAAACCAACTCGTGCATTACCCCAATTTGATTTTGTATTTGTAACCCTGTATTCACCTGACGAGAAGTGTTATTCCTCCAGCCACCGAACTTCACTAATTCCCACTATATCTAACTTTAACCTATCCATTTGTCTTTTTACATTTTGTAACCTACCTGCCCGATTAAGGGATCTAACATTCCATGCTCCGATCCATAGAACGCCAGTTTTCTTTCTCCCGATAATGACATCCTCCTTAGTCCCTGCCCAGAGATCCAAATAGGGGACTATTTTACCTCCAGAATGTTTTACCCAAGAGGACACCATTATCATTTAACCGTACAGTGAAGCTGCATGTCCTCGGGAAATATTATGGCTGTAGTTAGCCCTTGCTTTCAGCCGTTTGCAGTAGCAGTACAGCAATGCCATACTGCTTAGTGTTTCAAGGCCAGATCAGTCAATCATCCAGACTGTTGCCCCTGCAACTACTGAAAAAGCTGCTGCTCCTCTTCAATAACCACACATTTGTCTGGCCTCTCAACAGATACCCTCCATTGTGGTTGCACATAATGTATCTGTATCGTTGAGGCATACAAGCATCCCCACCAGCGGCAAGGTCCATGGTTCATAGGAGCAAAATGGGAAGAAATCCTGGTACGCAGTATAACATGCTCTGCTGTGCATTTTTATGTCTGCACCTACATATGTACTCTGCAAGCCCCCATAGGGTGTGTGACAGAGGGTGCCCTGTACCACTGCTAATCATTTCCTTTCCTGTTCCACTTGCAAGGAGAGCGAGAAAAATTACTGTCTATATGCCTCTCTATGAGACCTAATTTCTCGTATCTTATCTTCATCTAGGCTTCTGCTGTCAGCTTCAAATGCTGGTTCTCAAAATTTTTTCAGTAGTTTTTCCTTGCAATGAATGTCATCTCCCCGCTGAGGATTCCCATCTGAGCTCTCAAAGTGTCTCCATTAACACTTGCGTGTTGATTTAGCCTACCGGTAACAGTCCAAGCAGCCCACCTCTGAATTGCTTCTGTGTCTTCCTTTAAGCCTACATGATGCAAATCCAAAACTATGCAGCAGTACTTGTGAATGCATCACACTGGCATCCTATATGCAGTCTCCTTTACAAGTGAACCACACTTTCCTAAAATTCTCCCAATAAAACGAATTCTACCGTTTGCTTTCCCTACCAAAATCCTTTGCAGTGACTTGTAGAATATGGATGGAAATGTGGATAGCATGTTTCCTTGTTTGGACATAACAATATATAAAAAATAGAAAAAAAATTTATTATTAAAAAATAATTGGTTTTCAAACCTACAGTGGTCATCTTAATTACTCTTTGATATTCAAGAAAAATTGTTAGTGTCTAAAAGCCTTAGTTCTGTTATAATGACTACCTTTCAGAGTCAATGTGATGGTGTATTTTCCATGGAGGAGCATAATCTAAGCACCAGATTGGAATGTGATCCACTCTGTGATGATGGAAGTAATACTTCTGATGAGCTGCTTCATGGTTCTGAAGGTTCAGTGAAGCCAGATGCCAGCAGATTAGAAGGCCCTGAGATTACAGCGTAAGTAATGATACATCAATGCTACTGACTTCCAAAAATCATTTGATTTGGTACTACACCAACATTTATCAACAAAATAATATTCATGTTATGGTGTACTGTAGCAAATCTAGATTACTTTATGAGGAGGTCCAACAGATACTACAACACACACACAAATTATTGGTAATTTACTAGAACTTGAGCTTGGTAAATGCTTAACTTTGGAAGCAATTGCTGTCCTCACAGTTGACATGTATGTGATACAGTCACTGACACTTGTACTATTTAGCACTTTGTTCATTGCAGAATGATAGCTTCACTTCAGAGTACAATTGTCTATACTTGATATAAACTTCTGAATAAATGTTCTATTAGCACACATCATAATGAGACAGAGAGTATAACTTTGGCTGATGACAGCTCCTTGTCTGCATCCTGGTATCCACCTTGCTAGTTACTGGGAACGCTGGCCAAAGAACTGGTTACAGAGTGTACACTCAAATACCATGATGCAGACACTGTTGTTGGGCTGTCTGTAAGTGGAACTCCAGGGACATCATTCTGGCATACCAGGAGTAGCACATTCATGGATATCAACTCTGGCAACAGGTGGACGGGCAGTGATGTCAGCTATGGCAGTGACGGTGGCAGTGCAAGGTCAGTCTCTGGTACCACTCTTGATGGCACTGACTGTGACAGGTGTAGAGGCATAGATGACTGCTGTTGTGCACTCCAGTGGCATGCTGAATCTTTGGGCAAAGATTCTGTGTCAGGATCGCTGTCATAAGAGCACCGCAGCTGGTTCTGGTGATGCAGGTGTAGCCCAGAGGATCCTTCTACAATGTAAGAAGGGCACTGTGATGGCATTGTGCTCTCAACATTGTTTCTTGTCAAAAACTTTAAAGAATGCTGCATCCTGGCCGAAACTTTGTTGGACCTGGCAGAACAAATTGTATCTGTGGCAGCTTCAGAAGATGCGATGGGGTTCGGTGACAACAACCTCATAATAATTCTACTGGTGACTTCCCATCATGTGGCAAGGAGCATTAGGAAGAAATGAAAATCCTTAAGGCTTGATCCTGTGTACAGTGGGAACAGAGTTTCTCCATGTGACTTTTGAACATTCAAATGAACCATTCAGCATCACTGTTAGGCTGATGGTGGAAAGGAGCAGTAGTTTCTTGGTGTATGCCATTTAAAGCACACGACTGTTGAAAATGGCTGACGTGAATTGTTGTCCTTTGTCCAAGATAAGGACCTCAGGAAAACCAAAGAGACAAAAATTTGAAGTCAAAGGTGATACAGTACTAGTAGTAGTGGTGGATGTCACGGGGAATTCAGAAGGTAATATACTGTATGCATCAACCACCAACAAGCATCGTTGTTTTCCAGAATAGACCCACAAAATCTGTGTGTATTCATTGCTGAGGTCTGAACGGATATGGCCACTCAGAAAAGCATTGTAGGGGATTGGATGATGCTCTGCACAAACATTGAAACGAGTGATCATTTGCTGAATCTGGGTGTCCATGTCCTGACAGTTAGGCAGGTTACTATGCCACAGTGACCTTGGTGCAACAAAGGCAAAACTTCCCATTGGAGGAAATGAGGAATCACAACCCATGTTGTATGCTACAGAACACCTGACTGTGCAGTAAGTGCATGATGGTGTGAAAAGTAGTAATGCGCCACTTCATGGGGAATTTCTTTCAAACTACCTGTGGCACACATGTTGCAAAACTACCTGAAGAGCTGGGTCAGAAGCAGTTACTCCAGCAATGCACCAGGACTCAAGAGGAAAATTTTGAAGAATTTCAAAATCCTGAGTATTGAATTGATAACATGATTCCTCAGAAACTGTGTTGGTATTGACCAGTAACCGAGGCAAGAAGTTAGCCTTCAGATGTTGTGAAGTGGGCCTGTACAACAACTCATGTTGATAATTAGTTAATAATAGAGCCAAACATAGCAATTTTTGCACTGTCCATGCTGCTACAGGCATGTAATGATTGAACAAAGCTGCTAAAGGCTGATGACCTGCAATCAAATAGAACTTTAGACTGTAAATATAATGGTGGGATACCATATATAATGGGAAGCACCTCTTTTTCAAGTTAACTATAAATGCACTGCACAAAAGCAGTAGGCCAAATAGATGAATCAATTCTATGGGGATGCATAACTCTAACCCCATAAGGAGATTCATCCACAGCCAACACAGCGGGATTAGCTGGATCAAAATGAATCAAATGATGATGATTTAACAATGTATCCACAACAAATAAAATGCATCGTGCCATTCTTGGGACCACACAAAGGGAATAAATTTCTGAAACAGCCAGTCAGCCAAGCAGTAATTTGTGCAGCATTTGCAATAAACTTAATGTAATATGTGAGCTTCCCCATGACAGCCTGGAGCTCCTTATGTTACTTGGCACCGGCAGATGTGTCATCGAGTGTGAATATGCTGTGCATTTATTACCTGTCCTGAATATTCGTGTTTCCTTATGGAAGAAGGACCAATTTTGCGTGTATCACTTTGTTTTCCGCGTCTGCATCATCGTGATGGGTGTGAGAGCTGTCTACCCCCACACTGGGTCTCCTTAGTCAAATTGTTATCGGCATCTCTCTTCTTAGTCTAACACGTCAAGATCTTTTCTTTTAACATTATGACTTTCGTACACCTTCCCTTTTGTTGCATTTTCTCCATTTGATTATTAGGCTTAGTCCAGTTTCTCGTAATGGTCCTTTCGTCTTATACTCGGTTGCTGTGGCAACACATAATATCTTCTTATCTTGTTTTCATCTCAAAATTCCTCTCCTCTTCTGTCCTGTCACAGTCACCAAGTTCTAACAGTTTGGACAACTTTAATGATACAACTTACCTGAGATTGTCAACTGACTTTCCTTGCTGGTTAGTTTGCTGCTGCAGTCTCCTTTTCTCTTCTTCTCCAAAATATATTTGCTAGGAGCAGGAATTTCTCAAGACTCTTTCTAATTAAACAAAAATAAGCAGACGTATGCAGTTTCTTTCCCTTCACTGAATGACATATCTTTTACAAATCTCGTTCTCCACATAAACAAAGACTGTCAAGTAAGTCTCCTCGCATATCCAAAGGCTAGAAACAAAGTTCATTTACACATAAGAGAAAGTTGGCTTAAAAACCAAGTCCATTCTCATCCTGAATCTGAATACATGTCTTATCCTCTCCAAGTCCAAGATGAGCATCAATTAACAATATTTTAACTGTTCTTTTTTTTTCCACTACAATAGTCAAAGTTATAAAACAGCACAGAATACATAAACACTCCTTGTTCTTTCACTACGGCTTCCATGGCGCAACCAGCAGACACTGGTCAGAGCCATTCAATCACCGCATCTACAGTCGTCTCATGATAAACTTCAAACCTACACACACAGACAGGTGATGCACAGTAAATAGTATTCCTTTCTCCCACTCACAACTAAAATATTGCGTGTTCAAGACGGTGGAAGGCTGAGGGATTCTAGAATTTACGCAGAAATTCTTGAAGCACTACAATATGTTTTACTCTTAGAAGCATCTCTCATTGTGTTGAACTGAAGCTGAGATTCTCAGATTGTTTTAGGTATTTTCTCTTTTGTTGTCTTATGGAAGTTTCTTTTGGGATAATGTTTACTAAGCAGATGTGAGTAGTAAGTATTTTGTGCAAAGTGTATGACCACACATCTTACAGAAGCATTAGTAAGGTTCTTGGAATTATTACATTCAATTTCCCATGCATGTACACTGTAATGGTTCTTGTCAGTGAGAAAAAGAGTCAGTTCCAGTTAAAGTGTGAGGTACATAATCACAATACAAGATACAAAAATAATTTGCCTGAAAACTTACCCTCCTTGACTAGTGTTCAGAGCACAATTATATACTCTCATCTAACATAAAAAAATAAAAAATGAAAAAGTACAAGAAACTGAGACTCCCTAGCAGTCCAAAGAAAATGATAAACTTTAGAAACTAGCCACTGTTTCTACAAATTATTTGAATACCTAGTTCTAAGTATAGAAAACTTATGTTAGCTGCATGGTAAGTAGCAGAGTTTTGTGTAGAGCTGCATGAACAGGTGTAATGTATTGTAAAAAGGACTCAGTATTTACAGATGTAAGTACATATTTACTTTGAAAAATACCATGCTAGTCAAGTAAACATTAAGCTACCAAGAGAAAACAGCAGTTACTTAGTGTAACTTACAAGTTAAAGGATTTCCCTCACCCCCAAAGTAGCATCTTTCTTTGTAATGTACTCAATTAAATTTAACTTGTCTAATCATGTACATAATGAAGCAATTTAGTGTTAGTTTTCTTTCAACAATCAAATGTGCCTCCGATCAAAACCAGTGTAAGAGTGTTAGTTTATTCTTAATACAGTATTCAACTGAAGTTTCTATGATTTTCTAGTCTTTTGTTATTATATACCTTGACTCATTCCAAATCCCTGGAGATTCTCTTTTTTGATATGATCTACAGAACATGATGGATTGATTGATTTATGGGTGGATGGATGGATGGATGGATGGATGAACAAATGAATGAAAAAAATATTGTGCAGCAGGCTCTTTTTGCATGTAGGGATTCTTACACTTGTGTGTCAATGCATTTAGTCTGCTGTTCATTAATAACAAAAGTGAATTCCCAACTGTTTGTTAATAGCAAGAGTGTAGTAGTAGAATTAACAGCTACAAAACCAAAGTTAAAAATCCCTGTCTAGAATTCAGAGGAGGAGGAGGAGCTTAGTGTTTAACGTCCCGTCGACAACGAGGTCATTAGAGACGGAGCGCAAGCTCGGGTTAGGGAAGGATGGGGAAGGAAATCGGCCGTGCCCTTTCAAAGGAAGCATCCCAGCATTTGCCTGAAGCGATTTAGGGAAATCACGGAAAACCTAAATCAGGATGGCCGGAGACGGGATTGAACCGTCGTCCTCCCGAATGCGAGTCCAGTGTGCTAACCACTGCGCCACCACGCTCGGTAGAATTCAGATAGAGGTGCAGTATTATATTATCACAAGCTCTGGTGCAAACAGTTTAGTGCTGTGGTTAGCATCACTGGCTGCCATGCTGCGATATCTGCATCATTTTAAGAACGTTCTTGAAAAATCTTATGTTTATATATCTGGAGTATTTGATGGTTGTATAAATTCTATAAACCTGTGAAAAGGATAGACTGCTGCTCACTAAATAGAGGAGATGCTTAGTTGCAGACAGGCACAATGAAAAGACAGCTACACATTTGAGCTTTCGGCCACATGAGTACAACTCTCACACATATGGCCACTGTCTCTGGCTGCTGAGGCCAGATCACATACAGCAATTGTGCCTCACAGGAGAAGCAGTGTGTGGGTGGTGAGGCTAAGGAGGAGGCTTGGATGGAGAGGGGTAGGTATAGCAGGTTATAGGTGAGGAAAGGTATACTGCTGCTTGTGAGAGCACATAGGATTGGGGTAGGGCTGCTAGATGCAGGAGGGGGGGGGGGTGGAATATGAGAGAAGGGGAAAGAGACTAGTGAGTGCATTGGTGGATCAGATGGCTGTGTAGTGCTACTGGATAGGTGGGTGAAGGGCAGGGTCTAGTGAAGGTTGTGGACAGAGCGAGGGGGGGGGGCAGCAAATTCACTGGAGAGTTCCCACCTGCACAACTCTGAAAAACTGTCCGTATGGCACAGGTTGTGAAGCAGTCATAAAGCAAAGCACATTGTCTTGGCCACCATGTTCAGCAACTGGGTGATCAAGCTGTCTCTTGGCAACAGATTGTCAATAGCCATTCATGTGGACAGTCATCTTGTTGATTGTCGTGCCCACATAGAAAGCAGCATAGTGCTTCCAGCTTAGTTTGTATATCAAATGACTGCTTTCACATGTAACCCTGGATTTGATGGGATTGGAATAGTTGGTGGTGCGAGGATGTATGAGACATGTCTTGTATTTGGGTCTATTACAGGGATATGACACATGAGGTAATGCCAGCCGCTGTGGCCGAGCAGTTCTAGGCACTTCAGTCCAGAACCGCGCTGCTGCTACGGTCTCAGGTTCGAATCCTGCCTCAGGCATGCATGTGTGTGATGTCCTTAGGTTAGTTAGGTTTAAGTACTTCTAAGTCTAGGGAACTGATGACCTCAGATGTTAAGTCCGATAGTGCTTAGAGCCATTTGAACCATGAGGCAATGGGCTGGGACCAGGGGTGGAGAGGGATGGACAAGGATACTGCATAGGTTCAGTGGGTGGCAGAAAACTGGTGTGGGAGGTGTGAGAAGGGTAGTGTGTAGGATATTCCTCATTTCATGGCTCAAAGAGAGATAATTGAAACCCTGGCAGAGAATGAGGTTCAGTAGCTCCAATCCTAAGTGGTGCTGAGTCACGAGACGAGTACTCGTTTGTGCCCAACTGGTGAGAATGTGAGAGGTGCCTGGAGAAACAAGGCACAGGAGATCTGTTTCTGTACAAGGGTGGGAGGGTAATTTTGATCTGCGAGGACCTCAGTGAGACCTTTGGTATATTTGGAGAGGGATTGCTCATCACCACAGATGTGATGGCTGTGGTGGCTACGCTGTATGGAAGGGACTTCTTGGAATGGAGTGTGAGTGGCAGCTGTTGAAGCAGAGGTGTTGCTAGTGGTTGGAACATTTGATATGGGTGGAGGTACGAATGTAGCAATCTTGAGGTGCAGGTCAACACAAAGGAAGGTGGCTTGTTTGGTTGAGGAGGATCAGGTGAAACAAATGGGGGAGAAGGTGCTGAAGTTCTGGTGAAATATGGATAGAATTTCATTATTAGTCCAGATTACAAAGGTGTCATCATTGAATCTGAACCAGGTAAGAGGTTTGTGATTCTTGGTGGTTAGGAATGGTTCCTCTAGATGGCCATGAATAGGTTGGCACAGGATGGTACCATGTAGCTGCCCATTGCTGCACAATTGTGGGTGAAAATAGTTGGTCATGATGATCAGGAAAGAAGTTCTAGATGTACAGTCGTTTGGGCATTGGGAAAGGTACAGTTCAATAGTGGCAAGGCTATGGGCACTAGAGATGTTAGTGTAGAGAGTGGTGGCATCAGTGGTTATGAGCAGGGTATCGTGTGGTAAAGGAACAGTAACTGTGGAGAGTCAGTGGAGGAAAAGGTTGGTGTTTTTTAGGTAGTAGGGCAGATTATAGGTTGGTCACGAGAGCAGAGATTCTCTAAGCAGGGTCATAATAACTGGCCCCAATAGGGCATCCTGGGTAGTTGGGTTTATGGACTTTAGGAAGCATATAAAAGGTAGTAGTGTGAGGGTGGTAGGGGTGAGGAGAGAGACAGGGAGACAGGTGTAGGGGAGAAGTTATGGGATGGGCCTAAGGATTTGAAGAGAGACTGGAGATCCTGTTCAATTTCTGGAAGGAAGTCTCTGTGGCAAGGTGGACAAATCTTACAGCTGGTGGAGTCCCACCATCAGGTAACCTCTAAAGTTCAAAACTACAGTGGTTGAGCCTTTGTTGGCAGGTGGGATTATAAGGTCAGGGTCATTGTGGTTCTTTCTGCAGAGCTAAGGTCAGTTTCAATGTTGAGAAATTTGTGGAATAATCCTTGCTGCTTCCATCTGTGACTGGATCCTTCCTAGCAACACCAGTTTTTCTGAATTGTGCAAATGGGTGCTCTCCCTGCAATATATCCTATGTTCCCATAATGCCCTGCTCCCCCCTCCCCACCTGCCCCCACTCCGCTGCCTCAGACTTAACTAGTCCCTGTCCTTTACCCAGCTATTCCCATCCCTATTCCCACTCCAGCACCACACAGCCTTCTATTCCACACATACACCCATACCAGTATTTTGCCCTCCTCTACTTCTTTCCTTTTCTGCTCCCTCCCCCTCCCCTCCCACAGCACCTAGCAGCCCTACCCTGTCTACACCACATCCCTGCATGCTCCCATAAGCAGCCCTATGCCTACCCTGCTATCCCTCTCCTCCCTGCCCCAGTCTCCTCCTTACCCTCACCATCTATAGATTCTTTCTGCCATCAGGCAAAGTTGTCTGTACACAGTCCTGTGTTAGTTGTGCTTTTATGAATGTGTGTGTGCTTTCTAGTTTAGAAGAAGGGCTTGTGGCCAAAAACTCAAATCTGTTGCTGTCTACTTGTTGTGCCAGTATGCAGCTGAATATCTCTTCTATACAGTGAGTAGCAATCTATTATCATTGTTCCACCCTGGATTTCCCACTGTTTGAATACTAGCATTGTGGAATATTTGATGTTTGTATAAATAACTGCACTCTCCACCCAGGAGGCCAGTTCTGGTGTGGCTTTACACTGACGTAAGTAATTAGTGAGTTTTTGGTTCTAAGTGCTGTACTTTATTGACAATCCTGTGTTCAGATTTAAACTTGATTGTGGTTTTGACATGACATAGTTGATGGAGACACTACATACTTCAAACAGCTACATCACTGTGGCTCCATGTAAGTAATGTAAGAGCTATCACCTACATGGACAGAAACCAGAATACAGGCAGTACATCATTCCTAAAATCAGTAGAGCCAAGAGACAGATGGACTGCAAAACAACACAAAGTCAGCTGCACATTAGGCTTCCATCAGTGTTTTCTGGATATGCTGGTCAGGACCCAGCAAAATGGCTGAAAGGATTTGACAGGTGCGATTACATTATATGTTTGGCAAGTGTGTACTTTTGCTTGGATGGCACAGCCCAGCAGTGGATCGATAACAATGAAGAGTAGCTCTATAATTGGGGCAAATTTTAGGCTGAACTGAAGAAAACATTTGATGACAGTTATCAGCAAGTGAAAGAAGAAGGCCTAACATCATGGAGAAATGAAGCAGTCATACATACAAAATGTTTGACCCTATGCCACACCATGAATCCTAACATGACACAAGCTTACAAAATCTCACACTTGTTGAAAAGAGTCACCTAGCTCTTCTGGTAAAGGATGACACAATAACAATAGAATACCAAAAGAAGGGGTTGAAATAGAGCAGCATTTTGGCACTTCTGTTATTTAATGCTTGTACCAATTATCAACCCCTGACTAATAACATAAAGCGTCATTTATGCCAATGATCTCACTCTCTGTTTCCAGAGTGAGACCTTTAAACACATGAAACTAAATCTTAGTGCTGCTCTGGAGAAATTAGATAAATACTGCTGTAAGAACCAGTTAAAAACAAATCTCAGCAAAATACAAGTGTAAGCATTACATATGACGAAGAGATGGGATCTCAGGAAAATTCAAATGCTCTGGAGAGAAGTGCAGCTGGAACACAGTTTCCAGCTCAAATATCTTAAAATTACTCTTGACCATTCAAGGACTTTTAAGCATCACTGCCTAAATGTAAATCAAAAAGTATCTGCAAGAAACAACATATTCCACAAAATTATGAGAACATCCTGGGCTGCACAAAAACAGTTAAAACTGCAGTGTTATCGTTGTGTTACACTGCAGGTGAATACACTAGTCCTCTATAATTCTGCCCCTGCTTAACTAATGGCTATTGCTTTTAATGAGTCATGTAGACTAATTTTTGGATGTCTGAAACTTAAACCACCAGATAAACTCCACCACTTAGCTGGAATTGCCTCTCCAGACATCAGGCATAAGACAGCTGCATGCAGAGGAAGGCATCGGGTAATCTACCTCCCACAAACAGCCAATATATGATCACCACTGTCTTCCTTCTTGACTGACATCCAGGAAAAGTTTCATGAGGACAACAGATAATACTGTCCCACAGACCTGTTGCCATTTATGCTATGCAATATGAATTTTTATATTTTTGTAATTTTCATGGTCCTGAAGTACTTTTCTGTGCTGATTGCAGTACTGTTACTGCTGTTTGCTATTGGGTACAGTTTTTCTCACAAAACAAGTAAACTTTTAAACCTAACATCCACAGAGAGAAATTTTATTGCAAGTAACAGAAATTTTAACAATATAGTGAAATGACTAGAGTGCTACTCACCATAAATGTGACACATTGAGTTGCAGACAGGCACAACAAAAAGTGTGTTACACGCTGAGCTTTTGGCCAAATACTTCTTCAGAATAAAAAGGGAAAACACTCACACATTCACACTAGCAGATATGCCTCACACACATGACTGCTGCTTCCAGCAGCTCTGGCGAGACTGCAAATGCTGCATTCAATGAAAGCAGAAATCTAGAGTAGTGCAGGAATAATAGAGTTTGTGTGGGCGTGAGTGTGGGGAGAGGAGTGCTGTCTGGTGGAGTGTGTATGGACCAGATGGCAGCAGGTGCAGAGTTGGGAGACTGTGCGAAAAGGAGGTATGGGGCAAACAGAAAGTAGAAAAACAGAAGAGCAGAGAAGGGGAAGTGATCGGTGGGTGCATTGGCAAAGAGTGGCACACAGTGAGGATGAAGAGCGGAGAAGGGAAGTGATGGGTGGGTGCATTGGCAGAGAATGGCACACAATGAAGGTGAAGTGACATTAACTGGGAGGAGATGGTAGAAAAGGGGGCAGAAACTGTTGGGTGATGGTGTGTGGACAGTGGGTTATGACAGTTTCAAGCTGGAATAATTCTGGGAGCAGAGAATGTGTTGTAAAGATAACTTCTATCTTCACAGTTCAGAAAAGCTGGTGCTGGAGGGGAGGATCCAGATGGCACAGGTTATGAAGCAGCCATTGAAATCAAGCATGTAATGTTTAACTGCATGTTGTGCCACAGGGTGGTCTGCTTTGCTCCTGGCCACAGAGTGGCAGTGGCCATTCACCTGGTGGACAACTGGTTGGCACTTATACCAATATAAAAATCTATGCAATGATTGCAGCAGAGATGGAGTATGACATGGCTGCTTTCACAGGTGGCCTGGCCCCTGGTGGAGTAGTATAACCCTGTGGCAGAACTGGAATAGGAAGTTCTGGGTGGGTGGTTTGGGCAAGTTGTGCACCTGGGTCTTCCACAGGGGCATAATCCCAGTGGCAAAGGGTTAAGACTGGGAGTGACATAGGTGTGGACTAGTATGTTGTGGAAGTTGGATGGGCCACAGAACACCACTGTAAGAGGGATGAGAAGGATCTTGGGTAGGAGGTCCTTCATTTCAGGGCATGATGATGGGTAATTAAGGCCCCAATGAAGGATGTGGTTCAGTAGTTTCAGTATGGGGTGTATTGGATAACAAAGGGGCTACTCCTTTGTAGCTAGTTCTTGGTAGTGGTGGTAGGATTGGGAGAGTGGGGGCATTTGACACAGGAAATCTGTTTGTGGACTAGATCTGGGGGTAGTGCCTGTATGTGAAGACATTTAAGACTCTTTCAGCATACTGAGCCAGGGGTTTTTTGCCACTACAGAAAGCTATCCCCAGGTGGCCAGGCTGTGTGGGAGGGAATCTTCAGTGTGGAAGGGATGGCAGTTATCAAAAAGCAGGTGCTGTTGGTGGCTGTTGGGTTTAATGTAGACAGAGATGTGGATGGACTCATCAGAGAAGAGGAGTTCAACATCTAGGAAGGTGGCTTGCTGAGTTGAGGAGGACAATGTGAAGTGAATGAGAGAGTTTGAAGCTGTGAAAGAATGAGGGTAGGGTGTCTTGGTCTTGAGACCAGGTCATAGAGACTTCATCAGTGAACTTGAACCACACCAGGGTTTGGCATTTTGCGAGGCCAAGGGGGTTACTTCTAGATGGCCCACAAACAGGTTGGCATACGATGGTGCCATGTAGGTGCCCATGGCTGTGCTATGGGTTTATTTGTATACCTTCCCTTCAAAATTGATGTAGTTGTGTGTTAGGATACAGTTAGTAAGTTATATGAGGAATGAAGTAGTGGGTTTGGAGTCTGAAGGATGTTGGGAGAGGTGGTGTTCAGTAGCAGCAATACCATGGGCATGAGAGATGGTGTTGTATAGGGAAGTGGTGTCAATAGCAACGAGTAGGTATGCAGCAGGTAAAGGGATGGGGATGGTGGAGAGTCAGTGAAGAAAGTGGTTGGTATTTTTTATGCGGGTGGGTAGAATTGGACAAATGGTATGAGGTGTTGGTCAATGAGGGCCGAAATTTTACAGTGTGGGAACATTAACAAGCTACAGTCAGGCATGCAGGATTGTTGGATTTTGGGGTGAATGTAGAAGGTGCTTATGTGGTATGCTATAAGACTGAGGAGGGAAAGGGTTTGGGGGAGAGGTTCTGAGAAGGGTCCAAGGCTTTAAACAGGGATCGGAGGGTATGATGGACTTCTTGGATGGGATCAGTCTGGCAAAGTTTATCGGTGGAAGAATCAGGCTCTTGGCAGAGGCCTGTGATTCATAATGACAGTGGTGGACATTTGTCTCCAGCTAGGATGATTAGGTCATGGTCTGTTTTGTATGGCTGTCCTTCCATCTGCTCAAAGGTTGGTGTTCTTAGGAAAGTAACTGAGGTAGGACGGTGAAGCCAAGTTGGAAGTAAGGAATTCCTGGAAGGTGACTAGGGAGTGGTTAGGTGAGAGGGGGGAGTATCACGATTGAATTGTGATATGAACTGGGAGAGGCTGGATTCAGTGTTAGGATTAGGTTGGTTTTGGTTGGAAGGATTTGTATGTCCAACAGGGTTACATTTGGGTGTAGGACAGAAACTTGTGTGGGGCTGAGGACTTAGTTAAGAGGTTTAACAACAGTGTTCTGGGATTGTTACTGCTCTAGATTGGTGTTGGTATGGAGCTTTGTGTGTTGTGAGGGGTTGACAGGGAGGAACACTATGAGTGGCATAGGGGTTGGATAATGGTGCCCCAAGGTGTCAGTAGGATGTCAACAGTTTGGATAACTTATGGAGGTGGTGTCTCGAGTACTCTATGGGTACTGGAGAGAAAGGGATTCAGTTCTAGAGTTGTGATGTATATAGTAAGGATTGCACAGTAATGTAGTAAGGATTGCAGAGGGAACAGAGATCATTCTGGGATGCCTGTGCCAGGGAGACAATTTTGCAGTTACTTATTTGTGAGGGACAGGGGCTGGCAGAATCTGAAAAGGTGTAGGTCATTATGAAAGGAGGGGTGGTGTCCAGAGAAAAGGGTTTTTATTGCTAGCCAATTGGGAGGGATTCCATGGTTTATGCAGCATAAGGAACAGGATGTGGGAGTTGCTTTTAGCCAGTGTAATCTATACTTTTCTGAACTGCTGTAGAAAGATGGAGCAGGGTCCATTATGTCAGGGGTATCATTAGAGAAATAGGAAATGGTGTAGGAAATGGGTAAATAAAGGTGTTAGGGGGTTGTGAGGGCAGCTTGTTAACAGAAAAAAAACATGTAAACATACATACAGATATGAAAAGAGTGTAAAAATGTGCACTAATACGTGAAAATACTTAAAAAATTCATGCAAAAAATATGTAAAAAACATACTAAAACTTGGTAATAAAGGATGGCATGGATGAAGTATGAGAATATGGGCATGTTGTAATAAGATAAAAGCGAGTGGGGGAGGAAAGATTTGTTGGGTCATGGTTCCCAGGTTCCTGTGGCACATATAGGTGTGGCAAATGAAATGTGAGGATAAGGGTGGAAATCTGAGCAATAGGAACAGTTATAATTATCGGCAGGAAGAATTTGGGGTATGAGAAGCTACATCAACAATCCGGACTGTCACATAGCCATGTGTTCTGTGTGGATGTGGCCACTGACGCTGTGTGACTCAGATGTTAGAGCATGTGCAGTTTGGAAGGTGATGAAAAAACACAGGAAACAAGAGAAGGAACAGACAATGAGTAGAGTAATGCTTTAGAGAATAGTGATGAGGGAAAACATCACAGGTTTCAGGATGGACATGCACTGTAAGGCAAAATCAAACAATGTTGCAATACCAACAGTATTATGGAAAGGATGGATTGCTACTCACTGTGAAGATCAAACACTGAGTTGCATGCAGTTACAATGAAAACACTCTTACACATTCAGCTTTCAGCCAAAGCCTTCTTCACACAAGGACATAAAACACACAAGCAGGCACACTTCACACACACATGACTGCTATCTCTGGCCACTCTCGCCTGATCGCAACTGCCGCACTGAACAAAAGCATCAGTCCAGAGTGGGATGTGGATAGTAGGGTGTAGGTGAGGGGAAAAAAGAGCTCTGTCTGTAGAGCATGCAGGGACTAGATGGCAGCAGGACAAAGTTGTCAGTTGCCATGTCAGTGGGCTCGGGGGAGATAAAGGGGGGGGGGGGGGGGGAGGAACACGGAGCAGAAAAGGAGAGGAGTGGAGAAAGGGAAATGATTGGTGGTTGCATTGACAGAGAATGGCACACAATGAGGGTAAGGGGACATGAATCGGGAGTGTTCAGTAGGAGGTGATAGAACAGAGGGAATGGAACTGTTCAGTGGAGGGTGAATGGACAGTAGGTTACCACAGGTTGAGGCCAGGATAATTTCAGAAAAGAGAATGTGTTGAAGATAGCTCCCATCTGTGTTGTTCAGAAAGGCTGGTGTCAGATGGAAGGATCCAGATAGCCAGGGTTGGGAAGCAGCCATTGAAATCAAGCACATTATGCTCAGCTGTGTTGTGCCACAGGGTGGTCCACTTTGCTCTTGGCTACAGGTCAGTGCTGGTCATTCACCCTCATGGGTAGCTGGTGGATAGCTGCCCAGTCCACCAAACCAGACTTCATATTCCACTCTTGTCACAATCTTACCCTACCCAGTCCTACCCTACCCTTTCTGAGGACGTGCCACTTGTGAAAGCAACCATGTCATACAGCTCCTCTGCTACAATCATTCTACAGCTTTTTAGAATGCACACACAAAGAAAGTAGGTTATCTGTGCATGGGCCCCAGCACAAGGCGGTTTCACTGAGCCCAGAAAATGTGCACTCGTTATCTAATGATGCAGCACATAGTGGCAGTCAAGTAGCAGTGTCAACTGGCATGGTCTAATTGATGAGGCTTCTTTCAATGAGAAAAGGTTAACAATTCAGACAAAAATAAATATCCAATTATTTTGAAATTTTGGCAGAATCCTGTAACCCATCATATCTGTAACAAAGACCAACTGGAATGGAAACTTACTAAAAGATTTTCTCCCTGTTCTTCGTCTAAGAAATATGAAAATAATTTGCAGCAGATAGTGTACCATATTGTGTTCTTACCCCCATTCTGAGTGAAGTGGTGAACTTCTCCACCTTAATTATCTTTTTGTTGTGACTCGCCGATCATTCAAAGTGCCGCCGCGCAATTATGCGCGTCCTCTACGTGCGGCCGCTGTCTACCAGCCATGCAGCAGCTGCGCCACCTAAGCGGCCAGCCGAGCAGCGGCCACTAGACTGGGACTCAGTGCTCATTCGAATGCTAACATGTACACATGTCTTGCTTGTCAACTTACTCTGTGACTTATATGTGCTATGTCGTTCTGAAATATATGTGTTAAACTTGACGTTATAACACTTCTGATGTGTTAAAGAGATTATACATATTTATAATCTGTTTTAACTTTAATGAGTAGTCTCAAGCAGTTCACAAAGTAATGACTACCATGTTTCATAACCTTATTATCCACAGATAATTGAACAATGCTGCACTTTTGTTCCAGAATGGAACTGACCCAATAAAAGTCATTCATTATTTTGAGGCATGAACACACTGACAACTTGCATAATCATGACAACTATTTGCCAGAATCAATAACACTTATCAATTAAAAGATATTTGTAGTAAGAAGTTTCATGCACTCACTCAGTAGCGGGACAGGAATGGAAAGACAGTACAGTATCTGCTGTAATTTTTCATATGCCAAAGGTAACAGAAGTACAGGAATAAAATCCTTTGATAAGTTTCAGTCCCAGCTGCTCATTGTTGAAGATACACTGGGTTACAGGATTCCCCTGGAATTAGATCAGAACTGGCATTTTATTTTCATGTTGCTTGTTAAACTGTTTTCCAGAGACAAGTTTTGAGTAATGCACGCAGTACAGCCATGAAATGAGGAATGTCCTACCCATTACATTTTCATACCTCCCACAGTGGTATTCCACTACCCACTGAACATACACAATATCCTCATGCACTATGTGCTTGAAAGTATCTAGAAACCCCCAAAAACATACATTTTTCATATTAGGTGCATTGTGGTGCCACCTACTGCCAGGAACTCCATATTAGTGACCTCAGTAGTCATTAGACATCATGAGAGAGCAGAATGGGGCACTCCGCAGAACTCACGGACTTTGAACATGGTCAGGTGATTGTGTCATACATCTGATCATGAGCTTTCCACACTCCTAAACATCACTAAGTCCACTGTTTCCGATGTGATAGTGAAGTGGAAACATGATGGGTCACATACAGCACAAAAGCGTACAGGCCAACCTTGTCTGTTGACTGACAGAGGTCTCCAACAGTTGAAGAGGGTTGTAATGTGTAATAGGCAGACATCTATCCAGACCATCACACAGGAATTCCAAACTGCATCAGGATCCACTGCAAGTACTATGACAGTTAGGTGGGAGCTGATAAAACTGGGATGTCATGGTTAAGCAGCTGCTCATAAGCCACACATCGTGCCGGTAAATTCCAAACGATGCCTTGCTTGGTGTCAGGAGTGTAAACATTGGATGATTGAACAGTGGAAAAACTTTGTGTGGAGTGACGAATCATGGTACACAATGTGGTGATCTGACAGCAGAGTGTGGGTATGGTGAATGCCAGGTGTACATCATCTGCCAGAGTGTGTAGTGCCAACAGTAAAATTTGGAGACGATGGTGTTATGGTATGGTCATGTTTTCATGGTGGGGACTTGCACCCCTTGTTGTTTTGCATGGCACTATCGCAGCACAGACCTACATTGATGTTTTAAGAATCTTCTTGCTTCCCACTGTTGAAGAGCAATGTGAGGAAGGCGATTGCATCTTTCAACACGATTGAGTACCTGCTCATAATGCATGGCCTGTGGCAGAGTGGTTACCCAACTATAACATCCCTGTAATGGACTGGCTTGCCCCTGAATCCTGTAGAACACCTTTGCGATGTTTTGGAATGCCGACTTTGTGCCAGGCCTCACCGATCGACATCAACACCTCTCCTCAGTGCAGCACTCTGTGAAGAATGGGCTGTCACTCCCCAAGAAACCTTCCAGCACCTGATTGAACGTATGCCTGTGAGAGTGGAAGCTGTCACCATGCTAATGGTTGGCCAACACAATACTGAATCTCAGCATTAGCGATGGAGGGTGCCATGAACTTGTAAGTCATTTTCAGCCAGGTGTCCAAATACTTTTGATCACATAGTGTACATCCATACTCCACCCCTGCTCCCAGCACCATACCTCATAGCTCATATACCTGCAGTAGACCTAAATGCAAGATGTGTCCCATACATCCTACCACCACCACATACTCCAGTCTGGTCACAAGCATTATCTATCCTATCAGAGGCAGGACTACCTGTGAAACTGGTCATGTGATCAGCAACCTAAGGTGTAACCATAGTGCTGCATTCTACATGGGCATGTCAACCAACAAGCTGTCTGTCTGCACGAATGGCCACTGACACTCCGTGGACAAGAAACAGCTGGACCACCCAGTTGCTGAGCACACTGGCCAGCACAACATTCTTCATTTTAATGACTGCTTCGTAGCCTGTGCCATTTGGATCCATCTTACCAACACCAACTTTTCTGAACTGCAGGTGGGAACTCCCCTGCAATGTATCCTACGTTCCCGTGCCCCTCCTGGCCTCAGCCTTTGTTAGTCATTGCCCTACTCCCACCTTCCCACTTCCCTGTTCCTGCTCCAGCACTATGCAGCCCTCTATTCCACCACCGCACCCACAGTCTTTACTTTTCTTCTTTTCCACTTCCATCCCTCTCCACACCCCCTTCCACTGTCTAACCTGGCGACAGCACATAGCTGCCCTGCCCTCTCTCCACCTCATCCCTGTATGTTCCCACAAGCATCACTTTACCGTCCACCACTCCTACCCTGCTATCCCTCCCTCTTCCAACCCCAGCCTCGTCCTTACCCCCATAACCCAAGTTGCTTCTCCCATAATGTGTAGTTGCTCACAGTCTGGCCTTGGCAGCCAGAGACTATGGTCGTGTGTATGAGTTGCGTTTGCGTGAGGTGTGTGTGTGTGTGTGTGTGTGTGTGTGTGTGTGTGTGTGTGTGTGTGTGTGTGTGTGTGTGTGTTGTCTAATATTCATGAAGGTCTTTTTGGCCAAAAGCTTACAAGTTTGACAGTCTTTTTGTTGTGTCTGTGTATGACAATTGACAGTATTATGAAAAGGATAGATAACTACTTAAAATATAGCGGAGATGTTGAGTCACAAACAGGCACAACAAAAAGGCTACTGAACATGTAAGTTTTTGGCAGGAGGCCTTCTTCAGAAATAGACAACATACACACATACATTCATGCAAAGGCAGCTCAAACACGTATCACCACTGTCTCTGGCTAACATAGCCAGACTGCGACCAACTGCACATGATAGGTGAAGCAGTCTGGGTGGTGGGGATAAGGTGGAGGTTAGGGTGGGGAGGGGGAGCAAGAGCAGGGTATGGATGGTGCACAGTAAAGTGCTGTTTGTGCGAGCGTACTGGGATGAGATGGAGAGAGGGTAGGGCAGTTAGGTGCAGTCAGGAGGTTAGATGGCTTGCAGCTAAACTGCAGTCACTGTGCTTTATTCTACATGGGCGTGACAACCGACAAGCTGTCTGCCCACCAAGAAACAATTATAATGACTGCTTCACAGCCTGTGCTGTTCAGATCCTTCCCACCAACACCAATTTTTTCTTAATTTCACAGGTAGAAACTCTGTCTGCAATACATCCTATGTTCCCATAATGCTCCTGACCTCAACCTTCGTTACTCATTGTCCTTTAACCACCTGCCCTCTTCCCTGTTCCCCCTCCACAGCCCAGCCTTCTATTCCACAAGCACACCCACAGTCTTTTTACTTCCCCCCTCTTCTGCCCCCCCCCCCCCCCCCTCCAAGCCATGTAACCTCCCAACTCCACCTAGCTGCCACATCCTCTCTCCACCTCATTCCTGTGTGCTCCTACAAACAGCACTTAACTGTCCCCCACCCATACCCTGCTCTCCATCCCCCTCCTGCCACAGCCTCATTACACCTACCACCTAGAGTGCTTTCCCATCATGCACAGTTGCTCGCATTCTGGCCCTGGCAGCCAGAGACAGTGGTCATGTGTGTGTGAGCTGCATTAGCATGAATATGTGTGTGTATGTTGTGTATTTCAGAAGAAGGCCTTCCTGCCGAAAGCTTACCTGTTTAGTAGTCTTTTGTTGTGCTTGTCTGTCACTCTACATCTCCGCTATATGGTAAATAGCACTCTACCCTTTTCACAATAGTGTCATTATTTCATCCTGGATTTTCCATTGTTAATGTGGTACATTTATCTAGGTGCCATGTGAAATTTTTCTCCTTTTGCCAAAACACAGTATAATTTCCACAAACTCACCTTGTAGTAGCTATTGTTACAGAATCTTGAAACAGTGCGTCTTATTAAACAAGCAATAGGCAAACAGAGAGGTCAGTATCTTATGCAAAATATCATTATGTGGGTTTACAGTAACATAATAGAAGAAATTTTGTGTTCATTTTCATACTAACAAATTCTCTTTGTGCTTGCTATCAGACTTTTTAAAAATTATGGTTCTGGATTGAAAAAATAAATAAATAAAAATGTAGCTTTGGCTATGTCAATGTAGATAAGAAATTTCCAAATGTTAACCACATGGTAAAATACTCTTCACTTTGGATGCTATCATTTGCCAAAATCTTATTTTAATATTTCAAATGGTTTTAGGAGATAGGAGGTGTGTTGTGAATATTTCATTCTCATGCACCTTCAATTGTAAGTGAACACTGTGCATGAAATCCATTTTCTTGTGATTGGAAACAGATGAGACCTCCTCCCAAGTTTAAAGAAAAGTTCAATATGTTAGCGAAATTTCCTATGCAGCAACAGACGGTGTAATATACACCAAACACAAATTCATAACAACCCCTATTTTTCACTACCGACATCTCAAATTTTGTGCAGTATCTTACTTAAATGCGAATATCACAATAAGTATGACCTTCATATGAAGCTATACATAATATAAAAATAATTTTTTTTTTGTTGCTGCAAAATTGTGTGAAAAAGAAAACAGAGCTCACATAGTACATGTGACATTCTGCTTGTAATGGGACAGGTGCACCTTGACTGACAGGCTAACCAGCATTTTCTGTGTGCACCCTTAGGCGCATATAGCTGCATTAGATAGAGCAGCGAGTTGGCGTGCAGACTACTGGATTTCCTTCTGTTCTTGTGCTTATATTTGCATGAATACCAACCAGATATTCACCAGGATGAATGACCACTGCTGGACTGTGGCCAAACGCAAGATGGACCACCCTATGTTGCACAACAAGCAGCTGAAAATAACATGCTTGTTTTCAATGGCTACTTCTAAACCCTGGGCACCTGGGTCCTCTCCTCCACTACCAGCTTTTCTGAACAGAACAGATGGGAGTCATCCTTACAACACATTCTCCACTTTCGAAATTTATCCTGGGCTCAACCTGTGGAACCCACTGTCCCCACACCCTGCATTCAACAGTTTTCCCCTCCTCTATCCTATCACTTCACCCTCATTGTGCACTGCTCTCTGCCAATGCACCCACCAGTCTCTTCCCCTTCTCTGATCCTCTGCTCTTCCCATCCCCACCTCTCCCTCCCCCCACAGCCTCCCGACACTGTCCCTGGCAGACTTGTCTTGTCACCATCTAGTCCCTGCATGCTCTCCCAGATAGTGCTCTTCTCTCTCCCCACCAGTATCCTGCTACCCTATCCATTCCCTGCCCCACTCCGGATTTCTGCTCTTGTTCAGTGTGGTAGTTCCGGTCTTGCCAGAAGGACTGGGAAGAAGGCTTTGGCCAAAAGCTCAGTTTCTAGCAGTCTATTCGTTGTGCCTGTCTACAATTCAAGATGTCATTTTAAGGTGAGCAGCAGTCTCTCCTATAGCTTTCACAATATTGTTGATATTCTGACCTGGACTTTTCCATTGTCTGATTTTGCCTAATGGAAATTTTGTTTTACTAAGATGGAGTAGTTGTCCGCACTTGTCACACCACTTTACTTTTAGGTGGGAAACTTTATAGTTCATATTTGAGGTGCTATAGTGTTGTAGGGTTATATTTGTGCTGTTAAAAGTAGTTTTGCAGTTTCTTATAAATGAGTTCCTAGTAGTGTTTGAATTCTGGTATATTTGTGACAGCTATGTAATTGCCAAGCAAAAACAGGACATTAATAGTTTCTTGAATCATGTTTATACTTTGGTGTAAGGCTTAGCAATCAAGAATAATCCTGGGCACTACACAAGGTATGCCATACATGCAGTATACCATAAGGAGACATATAAAAACCTCAAAGCTTTGTTACAAACTGTGAACCATGAGAAAAATTCCTGGACAATACAAGGGGATTTGAATGTAGTTTGCGTTTTACTTGGTCAATACTCCAGCTACACAAAAATGCTGTGTTTCATTTGTGATTGGGACAGTGGAGCCAGATAAGCACTTGAAGGTAACTAAATGGCCCGGAAGAAAAATCCCCCAACCTGATCCACAGAATATATTTAAGGAACCAGTTTTCAATCAAGCAAGATATTATTACTTCATCTTCACATCACACTCAAATTAATGAAAAAGTTCACTAAAGCACTTCCAAAAGATTGTGACTACTTCCTGTATTTGGTAAAAAGATTTCCAAAAGTATCTTATGAGAAAATTAAAGAAGGGATCTTACTGGGGCCTCAATCAGAAATTTAATGGGAGACAGTTTGACGACAAGTGCAATGAATGGTGTCGAATAAAGCGCTTAAGCTTCACTTAAAGAAGTGGTGGCCAACCTTCTGGGCAACAACAAGCTTCCAAATTATAAAACTGTGGTTGAAACAATGTTGCAGAATGTCATGAAATTAGAACATAAGTGGAGTGTGGAGCTTCATTTTCTATGTTCATATCTTGATTTTTTTTTCCTGCAAACCTTGTCCACATCAGTGAAGAACAAGGAGAACGGTTCTATCAGGACAAGAAGGAAAGGGGAAAGAGATACTAGGGAAGGTGGAATGCATATATTGGGGCTGACCTCTGTTGTATGGTAAAGAGAGATGGCACTGGTGAAGGGAGACAATCAAAGAAGAGAAGCTTCGCCTCATGTAAGAAAGAACTTGATGCAGTGAAATCAACAGGGGAAAATTAAATTGTCATACATGTGTTGCGTTTTTTTGTAATAGTTATTAGCATTTTTAAGTGAACATACGTGCTTGTCTACTCTAATGAATTATACAATGATTCTACACTAGGTTACAAAATAAATAATTGATTTTTAATGCAGTTTTAAAAGATTACCTGTTAGGAAAAAAATGTGATTTGAGCTAAAACTTCAGATATGATATGTGGAAAAATCTGATGTGATACAAGAAAACCAAAATCAGTTTTGGAATCAGAATGACATATGACCTTATAGTCATAAAACATCATTCCAAAACTTTTAAATTGCATCATAAGATTATCTATGTGGAAGATGAGGTCTGAACACCACTGAATGACACCACTGAAAAATGTAGCTACTTGTTTCACTGGAGAATGGCCCCTGTGGAAAACTCTGAACAGGCTCAGAACTGGGTTCACAAGATCAGAAGACAGTTTGCAGAAATGGGGCAACCCCAAAACATCAACCCTTTGTGACTGTGGAGTTCAACAAACTACAAAACTCCTATACCAGTAAAGAATATATCTTGCAAGATATTGATGACCTTATGTCCACAAGCTCTGAAGCCATTGTGATTGCCAAATACTGGGCTAAAGTTGCTTATATTGTCAGCTTCATCTTTATTTCTTTTGTTTTGCATTCTTTTAATACATAACAATGTAGGCTATGATCTATAAGATGCGGCACTGTCTTCAGTTTTTAAAATTGGCAATTAGTTTGTATAAATGTTATTATGTATGTACCTTGTATGCTGAAGTTTGATGCTTTGACACAAATAAATAAATAGAGGAATTCATTAGTTAGTGTCAGTGAGTTGAAGAAATGCAACAGAAAATAGTTGGAAGAAAAAGGTATGAGCTTCTGGCAAATGTAGTCTCTATGGCAGCAGTGGGAGACTATCGTGAGCTTGACACTTACATTCCAGGTAGTAAGAGAAGAGATACAGCAATATATGGTAGCCAGAAATAGACTATTTTCAAATTTCTGTTTGCTTGCGTCCATATGTTACAGATTTTTACAGTGTCAGTGTTTTCTGGTAACAAATTGTTCAGGGACCATAGGATAGAGAGGAGGAGTACAGGGTGCCCATAATTAAATAATTAAAATTTCAGTTTCAGAATGCTGTAGAAAGAGAACCACTGCTCAGAATTATGTCAAATATGAACAGCATATTATTGACACTGGGAGAAACATCATGGGAAAAAAAATTAACTAAAATCTGACAAACAGTTGGCTCTGTAAGCATCAGAATATGCACACCAACAGACATGCTGTACATGGCTATTCTTCAGTTTGCTACGAGATGCCCAACATGACTGTCTCCATGAAGGATTATGCACTGTTGGTAAAGCTCTTTTACAAAAATGGTGACAGTGGGCCAGTAGTGCTGCAGAAGTTACAGACACTCAGGGATATGAAAAAAGTCTGATGTCTGCTAGCGGTCTAGAGAAAACGTTTACACAATTTGGAAAGACAGGTTCTTTTCAAGTGCAATGTGGCAGAGGGAGGAAAGTGGTTGATGTGACATCGGTTGAAGATGTGGCCACACAGTTGCATCACAAGTATTGTATAAATAGGCAGCACATGGGGAATTGCCTGAGTATTGGACATGCATGTGAGCTTGTGCACAAAACCTTCTGAAAAAACCTGCATTGCAATCGTTGCAAAAACACTCATGTTCAGGAGTTGCTTCCTGCTGATCTACCAGCAAGACAAATGTTCACTCTGGATTTTCTTGCTTGCATGGAAGGTGACAGTGAGTGGCCATGGAACTTTCTGTGAACAAACGAGGCCTACTTCCAACTCCAAGAACACAACAATAAACAGATTTGCAGAATATGTACAGTAGAAAATGCACAAACATCAACCGGTACCACTCCATTCTGTAAAGGTGTCTGTGCAGTGCAGGTTGCCAGCATTGTTTGCCGATCAGATGAGTCCTGTGGATCCTGTTACCTGTATCGTCACTCGTAAACACTCTGAGAGACTTTCAACCCTTCAACACCATGGATGAGTGGATAGAATCTTTTTATGCAAGATGGTGCTCCTCCACACACTGTACACTGTGAAAAAGCTGCTGCAGATGCATTTTGGAAATGTTATAATTACCAGCCCTCATTTCCCTACTGCCTGGGCATGCATATCACCTAATCTTTAGCCATGTGACTTCTGGCTATGGGGTTATCTGAAAGATGTTGTGTCCAGTCCTCCAATTATTAATGCAGCAGAATTGAAGACACGCAATGCTCAGCACATTCTGAATATGATTCTCAGTTTCAAATTTTGACATAGAATGGTGGCTAGCATATTGCACATGTCTTCTGCCAGTCTCACAACAATTAGAAATCAATGTCATTTTGCTCATTATGCAGTTTTTGGTCCCAAGACAATTAAAAACTAATGTCATTTTGCTTTTTATGCTGTTTTTGGCCTCAGGAAAATTAAAACTGATTTTTTTCATCCGATGTGGTATGGCCTTGCCATGGTGGTTGGGCTTACCTAACTAACAGTGTCACAACTGTTGACTGCCAAACCTGTGCAGCCATGCACATTGAGCAGTACGGATGATGTAATGTGTAGTTCAAACCATAGCTGTCGTATTGTGACTCATCTGTCATTTGTAGCCAAGCCAGTGTACTTTAAGGCAATTACAGTGCCATCTATTGGTAATGTTTTTAATGATGTTTCCCCCTGCTTCAGTAGTGATTCTCTTTCCAAAGTGTTTTGAAACTGGAACTTTAATTATGGACATGCTGTATTATTTGGTGCCTCATGAATAGCTGCACTGAATGCATAGCTCAGCTAAGAAAATAAGTTATCCCACATGGTGAAACACAATGAGCACTGCAAATAAGTTGCTGTTCATTCACTCAGCACATGAGGAGCATGCGTAATATGGAATCATGGTGGCAGGAGCTATACCCATTTCAAAACAAAAATTTGTAAAGACAATTGATGTGAAGGTCACTCTGATTGACTGACAGAAAAAATTCCAATCAGTTGCAAGAGTGGTTACTGGCTTTGACTATTTATCCAAAGGCAATTGGAAATAAGCCTGATTAAGCCCCAACTTCTTTTCTTTCAGAAAACTTAAAAACATGCTTGTAATTAAAAAAAAAAGGTTCAAATGGCTCTGAGCACTACGGGACTTAACACCTGAGGTCATCAGTCCCCTAGAACGTAGAACTACTTAAACCTAACTAACCTAAGGACATCACACACATCCATGCCCGAGGCAGGATTCGAACCTGCGACCATAGCGGTCGTGCGGTTCCAGACTGAAGCATCTAGAACCACTCGGCCACGCCGGCCGGCTGCTTGTAATTCAGGCAGTGGAATAGATTGTAGAATAATCTTCTTATTGAGGACACAGTAATCCCAACAGGTTGCACTCTACCCTATGGTTTTGGGACTGAAAATGGAGACTTGGAGGGTGTTATAACTTTTTGCAGTATCTCATTAACTTTGACCTTCCATTGCTTAATTTGTCGGGTAGACAGATGATAAGTTGAGTGCCTCATTGGAATTATGCCTGTTAGTCCAGTTTTATATTCCCCACACCTTACAAGTGCTAGATGGTTAGTAAGAACATGGTTCAAATGACTCAAGCCATAAGAAGATGACAACTGAGTACCACTGTCTGTAACTGCCAAATGCACATCCAAGTGACCTTCCTTGCACCAATCCAGGACTAATCCTACATGACTGAGAAAATTTGCCCCCAAGATTAGGGGAACTGACAGCCCATGTACAACCTTGACCTTAAATGGCCATGTGAACTTTATTTTCACAACTTAACAACTAGATCACCCAGCAAATGCATTAACTAGAAATGGTCATCACCTCCCCCAAATAATGCCATAAATTTGCAAATATCCTTATGCAACATACAAAAAACCTGACAAATTAAGATAACAGAACAGCCCAGATTGAGTACATATGAAATGAATGAGAGAATTGGGTGCCTCAAAGATCTTATAGTGCCATGGCATTTGTTTTCTCCACCGTTATACTGTGTCATCTCTACAATCCCTGCCTAAATGTCTGTAATGGTAACAGTTGTGTTCCCTATCTGGAGGTCTCGATCTTTCCCCCTGCACTAATGCCAAGCCACTTCTTTCTTTTCATTTCCTGTCAGATTCTCATACAACTTCAGCTTGCAAAATCAACTGCTCTAGTTGCACAAAATTCCCTGGGCGAGTATTAAACATTATTATGTCCTATCAGTCTTGTACATTCTTTCCAATAGGCTCTTGACAATTTCTTCTTGTGTGAAAGAAAAGGACAAGCAACCAGCACCATTTTTAATTCTATTAAAGTTGCATCCTGAAGTATAATTTTTCTTCAAATTCATATTGAGCACTATTATTAGACAGAGGTTTGTCACAAATTATCTCAAGAATTTGAGCAAAGAGCAGTCTTTTCTTCATTGTGTCTTGTAGCATCTCCACTAAACAGCCAAAAGCAGCTGAGACTTACAATTGATAACTGTGGAAATTACTTAATGCACACATCTTTCCCTCATCTTGTAACTTGAGAAGCAAATGTAGTGTATGTTCAATGTCTCTGCTACTCCTAACTGACAAGACACTTTGTGTTCGTGTAAAAAGCCTACTGATAGGGTAGGCAACTCAGTGAATATTTCATACTCATTCTCAAGGAAACCAGAAACCATTGTTTCACTATATTCTAGCTCAATGCTGAGAGAATTTTTGTTGTCCATAATATGTTCTGTTATCCTATTCAAAAGTATCTGGTTAAGGTCCAATAAATGCTTCTGTTGATCGTGTAATAAGGTTATGGCTTTCCAAAAATTCCTCTAACCTCTAAACATCTCTATCCACACTCTGGAAACCATGATGAAGTGCATGGCAGAGAGTAATCCCACTGTACCAGTTATTAGGTTTTCTTCTGGTTTGATTCAAGTATGGACCATGGGCAGAATGCCTCTGTGCAATGTAGTAATTATTGTAATCTTATTTTCTTCAATATCCCTTGTTAGTCCTGTTTGGTATGGGTCCCACACCATTAGCAATATACTAGAACCAGTTGTCAGTTGCCTCAGTGATTTGTAAGCAATCTCCTTTGTGGACTCATTGCACTTCCCAAGTCTGCTGCCTGCTTTACCCATCATGGAGCCTAATGAGACATTCCATTTCATAATCCTACAAGGCGTTACTCCCAGGTGTTTGTAAGAGTTGGCCAATTCCGATAGTGGCTGATTGATATTTTAGTCATAGGATACAACATTTTTTTTCATTTTGTGAAGTGCACAATTTTATATTTATGAACATTTAAACCAATCTTTCCACCACTTTGAAATCTTATCAAAGATCTGATTGAACACTTGCAGCTTCTTTCAGACAGTACATCATTATATATATCTACATCATTTGCAAACAGTTGAGGTTTCTATGAGTATTGTTTGTAAGCTCATTAAAATACGATGTGAACAGCAAGAGTCCCAGCACACTTCTCTGGGTACACTTGAAGTTACTTCTACATCTGACAATGACTTTCCATAACATGCTGCATCCTCCCTACCAAAAAATCCACAAATTTTACTTGATAACCCATACGATCATACCTTTGACAATAAGCATGGGAGTGGTACTGAGTCAAATGCTTTTTTGGAAGTCAAGAAATCTGCATTTACCTTCCTGCCTCAATCCAAAGCTTTCAGTGTATCATTGAGACCCTCAATTTCTGTTTCTGTCTCATTCACTAGGGACTGGTCACTGACTTTGGTGGCACTGACAGCCTTACATATGACCGAAATTTCTTTGGGTTTTGTGAAAGTTCCTTTGACAATATTCTGCTACAATAGTCATTGAAGGAAATACGAATTGCTCTCTTGACAGCCAAATGGGTTTCATTCAGTGTATCTGTATCTATAGCCTACACTTTGTTTCACACCTGTTATGCAGTACCCTCTGTTTCTTTGGAAGTTTCTTTGAGGTGACTATACACCATGGAGGTTCCCTCCCACTATGAACTGTTCTATCTTTTAAACTATTCTTTTAAGCTTGAACCATAGTTCCTCTATATGCTCCTGCCCTGTGCAGAGTGTTTCATGCTCCTTTTTGAGGTAGGACATTACTGATTTTTTTTTAATCTTTGTTACTGAATATATATATCTTTCTGCTCATTTTAGTTGTCCTTTGTACTTTGGTAATCATTATTGCCACAGTCATGTCATGGTCACTGATATACAGACATCCTCAAAGAGGTCAGGTCTGTTTGTTGCCATTAGATCCAATGCATTTCCATCATGAGTGGGGTTCCTAACTACTTATTCTAGGTAGTTTTCAGAGAAGTCATTTAATAATATTTCACAGGATGTCTTATCATGCCCACCATTAACAAAACTTTAATTTCCCCAAGTCTCCACTGATAATTACAGTCTGACTGGGGAACTTATGTACATGTGAACTGAGATTTTGTGTAAAGTTTTTGGTTACATCAGGAGATTAATCTGATCGGTGATAGAAGTATGTAATTATCATTTTATGCTCACATCTGTTACTGAGTCTTTCCCAAACAATGTCACATGCAACTTCAACTTCTATCACAGTGGGTTTGAGTTTCTTGTCTACTGGAACAAATACACCACCTCTGTTTCCCATTTCCATTCGATATATACTGCAATTTCCCCCCAAAATGTCACTGCTATCCGCTCCAGCTCTAAACCAGCTTTCTGTGCCTAGTATTATGTGGGCTTCAGTGCTTTTCATGAGCACTTCAAACTCTGGCCCTTTGTTGTAAATGCTTTGGCTATTGACCATTAGGATTTTGATACTCTCACCTGTATGAGGCATTTCATTTGATTTGCCTTGATGCTTCTGGCTTTCCTACAGTTATCATTATCTGGAGTAGATGGAGAGTTGCCTAATCTAAAGAACCTTGTGTGCACCCTACACACCTGAGTAGCAGCCTCTCACATGTAATGAACACCTGACACTATTAGGAGGACCCTGCAGTTCTAAACCCTATGGTGCAAATCCAGGAAGTTGCAGCCTAGCTTATCACAGAACCTTCAAAGTCTCTGGTTCAGTACCTCCACTCAACTCAGAACCAAAGGGGCATGATCAATTCTGGGACAATGCTGCAAACTGTGAGCTTGATTGAAACTCCATGCAAAAGGCTGGTCTTCTCAGTTTTCTCTGCCAGTCACTGGAATGATTCAAGTAGGGCCTTGGAACCCAGACGACAAGCATCATTTGTTCCATCATGCACCACAATCTGCAGTCGGTTGCACCCTGTTCCCTCGATGGCTGCTGGAATAGTCTCTTCGGCATGTTGAATGAGGCCCCAGGCATATGCACTGAGTGCACCTAGTGTCCTTTCCTGTCCCTTCCTACCATTTCCATAAGGTGTACTGTCATTCACCATACGTTTGAACTGCCGACCATTAGTGTATCCCTACCCTTTTGCATTTACTGGACACTCTTGATGCTGCACAAATTACCTCGTCTGTTCATGTAGTGAAGGACTGTACTGATCTGTGAATGTCATCGTTCACTGATTTCTAACACAGCGGTTACAGAGTCCAACTCTGTTAAGGCCAACTACATGTTGGAGATAGCGACATTTACTTCTGTCAGTGGCAGGTGTGGTAGTACCGTGGTGCAGTCGACTTCCTCGTGCAATCACTGTGCCAGCCCAGATGTACTTTCCCTGAAATCAGTGTTACAGATTTCTAATTTATAGTGTAAGTAATCTTTCCTTAGGTCCATTAGCTAGTCACCTCCCTTCAGGTTATACTGAAATGGAAGTCACAACAGAGTGATATTTGTCAAGAAAAAATTGTGTTATCCTAAAATTTTTAGTTGATTAATATCCTAAAAAATTAACGTTATTGTTTTATCATTCACACAGCTGACCACGTAATAACCATGCTCTTCTACCAAAATGTAATGGAACAGGAAACTTGTAAAGTGGTTAAGCTAAGTCGAGTCGTGAGTAAACATTACTCTTAAATATATTTTATTCCATGCCAATAATTTCGTGCACCAAAAAGGAACACCAATGATTTTATGGTTGAGTGCTGAAGCTTCACATGCCAAAAATCGTTTGAAGATTAATTGATTTAGGTGCACATCCATAACAGCTTAAGTAAAACACGTTTAATCTTAACAGTTATCATCTGACCAACAATTTGTAAGGTAGAAAAAATCTGCATTAATTCCATACATCACTGACAACACAACTTGGACTTAAAAGAGTTAAGTTTAATTAAAAATTGGAAAACTGTGTAGTCACAAGAAGTTGTTACTCAGTTGTATAAGGCTGCACCAGCCACAGTTTTTACACACCATTGAATACGCAAACTAAGACAGTGCCACACTTACAAATTGGCCTGACTGAAACGATAATCGACTCCAGTTATTGCATATAAAAGTCTTTTGATTAACCATCAGCTACTCAGCAATTTAAGGAAATTACTGACAGTGTACAGAATCCATACAGCACAGTCATCTCAAGGCCCAAGAGATTAGTTCCTTACAGTCCATCGACATCATGTTGTGTCCTCTGAACCATCATCCTTGCATGGTTGCAGCTGATGATCTACATCAGAGCTCGCAGCACATCCAAAAAGTCCTGTTTCCCAGAGCAAACTCCCAGACAAGCTCTGTCGACCCCACCACATGACAAAGATAAGCAGCGTACTTTGCCACTGTGTGTACATTGCATTGGTGTGGCATTTAAATTGTCATGGAGTTGTGACTTCTCATAATGGTTCAGTCGCTATGTGAGCCATTGTAAGCAACGTCAATGACAGAACGACATGCTGCAATTGTCTCCTGCCTGCAGCCTGTTCCACCGAACTGTGGAGGTTCCCAAAACTGACAAACAGAAATTGACGGATGACAGTCTGCAATGACTATCTCACCTCCTTTGCTGTACCAAGGCTGTGCTGCCTGCCAAAGATCTGGAAACTGCAGAGTTTCTTGTAGAAGACATCATTTTGAAGCACCCTGTATGATTATCTCTGATCATGGAAAAGTTTTCGATTTGTGACTAGTACCAGAAATAGTTTCATATTGCAACATTACCAACAACAAGACAATTGCCTACCATCCACAGACAAATGACCTTACAGAACACTTTAATAAGATTTTAGCAGATATTCTCTTGATGTAAAAGAGAGAGACTCAGATACAATAGAGCCTGTCATAACATTTGCATACACCACAACAGACCAGGCACTACAGGCTTCACACCATTCTCTGTGCTCCACAGTCGCTGGGCCACTGGCTTGAGTATGGAACTGGGCAACCAGAAGAGTTTGGTGTGGAATAAAATAGTTTGGCATGGAATAAAATATATTTAAGAGTAATGTTTACTCACCAATAGGCAATATTCTTATTCATTCTTCATTACTAGATGGGCGTACTGTTAGTGAAAGGATGAATGGCCTTTCAGACCATGATGCACAAATATTAACACTAAAAGCTTATATATAATAACAGACTATGTAGAAAAGCTAATTTAGTGGCAATAGAGAGTCTTTAAAACCTCTTTAAGGAACAAGAGCCAGGATGTTTATAGTGCCGATAACATGGATGACTAATGTGGTGTCACCGCCAGACACCACACTTGCTAGGTGGTAGCTTTAAATCGGCCGCGGTCCATTAGTACATGTCGGACCCGCGTGTCGCCACTGTGTGATCGCAGACCGAGCGCCACCACAAGGCAGGTCTCGAGATACGGACTAGCACTCGCCCCAGTTGTACGGATGACGTAGCTAGCGACTACACTGACGAAGCCTCGCTCATTTGCAGAGCAGATAGTTAGAATAGCCTTCAGCTAAGTCCATGGCTACGACCTAGCAAGGCGCCATTAGTAACATTGCATGTATCTAAAGAGTCTCACTTGTATCGCCACAATCTCCAGATGTACCAAAAGGATGGATTAAAGTTAAGTATTCCAGAAGCTACGTACTTTTCTTTATAGCATTCATTACGTATCCTGTTTCAGACCTCACGCACCCTGCTTTGGCTTAGCGCGTGCCTTTCGCTTCCTCTCATTGTGTCTAGGCTGTCTTGTCTAGACACAACAACTAATATAATGCTTTCCTTGATACATTTCTCATGCTCTTTGGAAGTTGCTTTCCATTAGAATGTTCTAAACAGGATACTACCAGGGTGGCTCACTAGTGGGATGAGGATATAATGTAGAAAAAAGTGGGAATTATATCAAGATATTAGTAGTAGTGACAATCAAGCTATAGTAGTCATTACAAACAGTATTGTAAGGTGCTTAAAATGTTATTAAGAGGGCAAAGAGTATGTGGTACACAAATATAATAGCTAATTCACAGAATAAAATTAAAACTGTATTGTCAGTCATAAAGGAAGTGTTTGGTTAGCAGCAGAAGGTCATTGATATAAAGTCAGTTCATAGTAAAAATATTTCTGTTACTGATAAGTCAGATATATATATACAGTATTTAACTATCACTTTCTGAGCATTGCTGGTGAATTAAATAAAAACTTAGTTTCTACAGGGAACCATATAACTCTCTTGGAAAATTCCTTTCCAAGACAAGTTTGAAATACTCCTCTGTGATACTGACAAGGGGGAGATTGAGTCAATAATTAAATCACTGAAGACTAAGCACTCTCGGTGGAGTACTTAACAGAATATTAAAGTACTGTGCTGCATATGTTAGCCCTGTACTTATCCATATCTGTAATTTTTCCTTTAAAAATGATCAGTTTCCTGAACGATTAAAGTACTCAGTAGTAAAGCCACTTTATAAAAGGGAAGAAAGGGATAATGTAGACAATTTTTTAACTGTTTCTGTGCCATCAGTGTTTTTGCTTATGTTATTGAAAAGGCTATGTATGTAAGGATAATTGATCATTTTATTTCACATAATTTGCTGTCAAATGTACAGTTTGGTTTTAGAAGTGGTTTAACAACTCTCTTTTCTTTGTGAGGTATTGTATGGATTAAACAAAAGGGTTCAAAAGCTAGGCATATTTTTTGATTTAACTAAGATGTTTAACTGTGTTGCTCACAAAATATTGCTCCAGAAGCTGGACAATATGGTATACTGGGAGTCGCTCCCAGTCGGTTCACCTCTTACTTTAGCAACAGACAGCAAAAGGTCATTAATGTTGAGAATGGCTGTGATGTGGGGTCTGAGTGGGTCATGGTCAAGTGGGGGGTGCCCTAGGGGTCGGTGCTGAGGCCACTCCTATTCCTTATTTATATAAATAATATGCCCTCCAGTATTACAGGTGATTCTAAAATATTTCTGTTTGCTGATGACACTAGCTTGGTGATATCAAATCAAATCAAATCAAATTAAATTTTATTGTCATTAAACAACTTAGTGTTGTAATAGACAGCATCAAAAAATACAAGAAGAGGTACCAAAACACAATATAATATGTACATACAGGTTTTTTTTTAAAGGTACCAATTAGTTTTTAAAAAATATACAGAAAAGAAAAGTATTTACAGTTATACATCTCCTTGGATCAAATTTGTCACAGAATATGATACCGCCTATATTTTCACTACATGCTATAATCATCATTCATTCTGGAGGTGACTCAAGTTTTCTTCGAATTCCAGAATGTTGTAGGTTGTATTCAGAATCAGCCAATTTTTTAGTTTCTTCCCTAGTTGCTCTACTGGCATTTCCCTCAGTGTTATAGGCAGTTTGTTGAATAGCTTAATCCTCATGTAGTTATGGCAGTTTTGGGTTTTCTTTAGCCTTACCTGGAGCGTGTCAATGTAATGTTTATTTCTTGTGAATGTACCTCCCCCCTTACTGTGAAGTTACTCTGGTTTTCTTTGATGTCTATCAGACAGTGGTATATGAATACTGCAGAGAGAGTCATTATTTTCAGCTCCCTGAATACTGGTCTGCATGATTCATTGTCGGGTAAGCCCTTTATGCCCCTAACTGCCCTCTTCTGCCACTTAAAAACTTCCTGAGCCCCTGAAGAGTTCCCCCAAAGTATTATGCCATAGACCAGGTGCGAGTGGAAAAAGGCATAGTATGCCTCCAACATTTGGCTCTTACTGACACAAGTCCGAAGTTAGCGCAGTAAAAAAATTACTCTGGACAGTTTCTTGCATAGTTGTTGCGTATGTTCACCCCAGTTCAAATTCAGGTCTAAATAAATTCCTAGCAGTTTGACAGATGTGTTTACTGTCCCTTCTGGTTTAAATTTACTCAGATGAAAATATATAGTCTCTGTTTTATTGCCATTTAAGACCAATTTATTGCTTTGCAAACATGTGGTGGAGTTCTCTACCATGTCTGTAGTTTTGTACTGTAAAGTTTCCAGATTTCCATCTGATGTTAGTAAGGTGATGTCGTCAGCATATAGAATTGATTTGTCTGGCAAGTTACGTGGGAGGTCATTGACATACCCTAGAAAGAGAAATGGGCCAATTACTGATCCTTGAATAACTCCGGTTTCAATTTTGAGTATGTCTGATAGTTGGCTCTCAATTATGACCATTTGTTGTCTGTTATATAACTGTGAGCCCTTTATTCCATATAGTTTTAACTTAGAAAATAAGATCTCATGGGAAATAGTGTCGAAAGCCTTTCTGAGGTCTAAGAGTATAATACAAGTAATTAAATGTAGCTCGAAATAGGTAACAATCTCATTGATAATATTGTCTACGGCTTTAATGGTTGATTTACCTGTCTGAAATCCAAACTGAGCATTGTTAAATAAATTGTTTGTTTCAAAGTACTTCAATAGTTGTGTTTTCATGCAATATTCAATGACTTTTGATAAAATAGGGACAATCAAAACTGGTCTGTAGTTATTTGGACAGTCTCTGTCCCCTTTCTTGTGGATTGGAACTGCTATAATTTAATCCCCTAGTTCTATCTGTGGTATAGTTGCTCACTCTATGTTTATATGTTAACTCGAGATTGTCAGTGGGAGCAATATTTTTAACACTATTTACAAAGAACTCATTAAGTATGTTGGGTGCAATAGGTACTGATTCCTTTCTTACTTTTCTTCCTAATTCTTTATTTATAACTGCCCAGGCAGCTTTACACTTATTTTTAGAATTATTGATAAAATTTTCATTGGCTCTTATCTTGGCTGCTTTTATTTCCCTTCTATAGACTTGTTTTGCGCTGGTATACCTATCTTTATCTGCCTGGTTTCCCTGTTTGGCTTTTTTATGAAGGATGATTGTAACCTTCCTAAGGGCTGCAAGTTCTGGAGTGAAACGTTTGCAGCTCTGTTTCCTTTTCAAGTTATTTTGGTTATTTAGTACCTTTGTTATCTTTGGACAGTATTTATTAATATTAAAGCTAAGTGTTGACAAAAAGTTTGTAAAGGCCTCATTTACATTCTTACAGTTTAAAACGTTATTCTCCCAGTCCATCTCCCCTAAAATTAATCTCAATTTTTCTATGTTCCTTTCCCCGAACATTCTGAACGTTTTCTGTTCCCTTTTATAATGCTCGGTTCTTGTCATTGGAAATTTAGTCCAGATCCCACTGTGGTCAGAGATGAGTGGATCTTCAACTCCATATGAAAATGAATTTCTATCCATGTTGGTGAAAATATTAGCTAGGCAAGACTTGTTGGTTGGTCATTAATCAGATGGAAGTTGTATGATCTTAAAATATTACATAATTGGGTCTTAGCATTTGACTGGGTTTAAGACATCAATATTAATGTCCCCTAGATAAATTATTTTGAAATTCTTGTATTTCTGTAGATGCTGTGTCAGTTGTTCCCAGTGTGTTATAAATACATTTATGTCTGCATCTGGGGTTTGGTAGAGTGAGATCAGAATCAGCTTAATTCCTGAGAAAAGGACACCTGCTCCTTCAAATGACTGTTCTAAGCAGAAAGTTCCTAGATTCAATAACTGATGGTCTAGATGATTATTACTTCTTAGAAAAATTGAGGCACCTCCATGACCAAGTCTCTGTCTGTAAAAACCTGTTTTTAATTCAAACCCAGATGGAACATAGAGAGTTCCTTCAACCTCTGAGAGCCAGTGCTCATTAATACATAGAATATCACATGGAAAATCTTCCAGAAAATTCTCTAGCTCATGTATTTTGTTTCTCAGACACTGTACATTGATATGAAAAATGCTTAAAATATCCTTCTCAGTAGAAAAGTTCCATAATTTCTGCTTGTATTCCTGAGTATTATGTGCTAGGGGCCTTGCTTTACAATTACTTTGTGAGGCATTTTCAGTGCAGTTGTTATGGGTACATATTTCTAATCTAAAAAAGTATTACTTTCCTGACTGACTGAGCTTGAATCATATTCTAATGGCAACATATTACTAATATCCTTATGCTTAGATAGTACAATTTTACAAATTTCATCACTCAATAACCTTTTTCCTGGCTGGTTTAAATGAAGTTCATGTCTGGTGTGCATTCCCCTTTCAAGATTAGAAATATCTACAACCTGAACATTTTTGAAGTGCTTACTGACCTTTAATATGTTAAAGTTTGTTGTTTTCACTGCTGAATTTACGCAAGAATTTTCCATCAAGTCGTGGCGATGTGGTATATTTATGACAATTACATTAGGGTGAGTGAGTGAAGACAATGAATCTTTCTATGAGTTTTTCACTTTTTCCCCTTTGTTTCTGTAAACGTCATTTGCACCACTGATAATAACCACAAAATTGTTTGATGATAGTTGTGCACACTCACGTTTCAAGTCCTTTGTAACTTCAGCTATATGGGCACCTGGCTTGACCATCAATGAAACTTCTATTTCCGAGTTCCTGCTGTGAATCTCTGCCGCTACCCCTCGTCCATGACTGTCTGCATAAATAAGTGCCTTCCCTAGCTTGATCTTCTTTCTCCTTTTTTCACTAACTGCCTTCTGTTGCATCGGTGTGTAGTCGTCTGTAGTTTCTGCATTTTCCTGAAGAACTCTGAAGGAATTTGAGAGCGAAATTTCCGCTGTTACGTCTCTCACTGCTACTTTAAGCCTAGTATTTCGCTTACTAGCACCTTTCACAACACTTGCCTAAGATATTTCTTCTCCTACTTCTTGTTGTTCCCTCAGTTTCTTATTCTCTTCTGTCAGCTCAGTTATGTCCTCTTTTAGCAGTCTTATTATTTCGTCTGTAAAGTCTGTTTCTTTCTTGAAGTAATCATAGTCATTGCTTGTAGGCACATGTGGCTCAGCACAACAACAACAACACTTCCAAGTTTCTTCTGGAATATCATGTTCACTTACATTGAAGCATTTCAGGAAGTGATACCATTCGTCACAATAATCACACATTATTCCATTTTTCACTACTCTAGAACATTTTCTGCACTTTACATCGATCAGAACTCTTGAAAATCGGGAGCTCGACTCACGTACATGTAACCGCTCTGGCGCCATGACAACATCAATTGGACGCTAAATTGGAGACGAATTAGCATACACTATTACTATAAAGGATGTTGTATGCAACACTGGCACTGTTTCAAATAGTGCAGTTCAGGACATAAGTTCATGGCTTGTAGAAAATAAACTAATACTAAATCATAGTAAGACTCAGTTTTTACAATTTGTGACACACAATTCAACAAAACCCAGCATTTTGATTTCACAGAATGGGCATATGATTAGTGAAACTGAACAGTTCAACTTTCTAGGTGTTCAGATAGATAGAAAACTGTCATGGAAAGCCCGTATTCAGGATCTTGTTCAAAGACTTAATGCTGCCATTTTTACTATTTGAACGGTATTTGAAGTATGTGATAATTTTACAGCAAATGTAGTGTACTTTGCTTATTTTCATTATTTCATGTATGGTATTACATTTTGGAGCAACTCTTCTCGTTCTCAAAGGATAGTTTTGGCTCAGAAACGAGCGGTTTGGGCAATACATGGTGTAAGTTTGCGAAGCTATTTTCACCCCTGTTCATTAGTTTGGGCCTTCTGACATTGGCCTCTCAATATATGTATATACTTTACTGTCTTTTCTTGTTGCCTTACCCCAAGAAGTGGCAGGTTTCACTCCGTTAATACTAGGCAGAAATCCAATCTGCATTTGGATTGCATTTCCTTGACTCTTGTACAGAAAGGTGTGCAGTATATTGTTGCATCTATTTTCAATAAGCTACCACAAGAATTCAAAGATGTTAGCAGTAATCCACACACTTTCAAATTGAAACTGAAAAGTTTCCCCTCATGTGTCACTCCTTCTATTCTGTCAAGCAGCTCCTTGAAAAATTAAGCTAGTTCCTGTGCTATATTGTTGACTGTGCTTACATAAACTTATGGCTTGTCCTTTTTTGGGTTCATAAACATTTTATTTTATCCATTGTTACTCTTATGTTGTAATTTCATGTACTGACATATTGCATGGCCTTGGAGATTGGCTCCTCAATCTGGTCCTATGGAACTAGACGTGTAAAATAAATAAAAAATAAGAAAGGCTGAGAGCATTACAGTGTTAAACACAGGCCAGTGAGATACAGGCCAGGAGATGTGGTATGAATTTTTCATCTGTGTGGAAAGTGGGACTATCCGAAAATTTTGTGAAGTGGTACTTTGGGTTGCTTGTCAGATGTCACATATGAACTCAAGAATTATGACCCTTCATCAAGAAAACAAAAGTGCAGAGAGATTGTGCATGTCTCCTGTGTGAAGCCATATTACACTCCAGATTTACTGGTTGACAGTGGGAGGTTCAACGAAACTGAAGACTCACTCAACAGTCACAAAGCTTCAGCTAGAGGGGCTATCTTTGCTGCTCATCACAGTAGATAGGTTGTAATAATGTGAACAGAATGTGATGAACCACCAGCACCAATATCAGAGTACCATTGACAAGATCTAAATACAAAGTACTATAGTCAGCTCCAATGAAAAACTCGGAAACAGTAGCTCACTTTTTCTATTCGAAAGAGAGCAATGCCCAAGCTGTTGTGCATGCAGTACGATGTAATGGTTAGCATCAATAGCTAACATGCTGCGGGTTGACGGTTAAAATCTGACCACAAGCAGTTATTTATTAATTTTGATTTATCATTTCTGGAAGCTTCTTCAAATTTCTTACATTTGTGATGTTTGTATATCTGGAATATTTGATGTTTGTATTCTGGAATATTCAGTGTTTGTGTAACTATCTGCACTCTCCATGCAGGAGGTCAGTTCTGTTCTTGGCTATATGTAGGCATCAGTAATAAACATGCTTTCAGTTCCAAGTGTTGTATTTCATTGATGATGACCCTGCCTTCAGATTTGGACTCAACTGTGGTTTTGACATGACAATATTGATGGGTGACTTCAGGCAGAAAATATAAATCCCAAATTTTCTAACTCAGGTAAAAGAACACCTTATTAGCCACTTCTTGTATCATTTATAGAATATTGTGACCCATGAACTCATTCTGGTTCACACACTAATGCTCATATTATACAGATTTGCAAATTTTCAGTACATAGACAGCTGATAGTGTGCTGTGAGAAAGTTAGTTGTAAGCTTAATTTGAAGCATTAGATAAATGCAGCAGCCAAACACTGCAACAGCAAGAGAAGTAGCTTCTTTTCTACCAGGACATACAGCAATAAGATGTAAAAGTAATGCTCACAATTGTCAATGAGAGTAGATTTACTCTATTTGTAACTGGTTGTTAATATGCTGTACAGAAGTGGCCTGCAGTGGCTGCTTCCACAAATTAATGTACAATTCAACTCATTCCACATCCCTGAGGGCTTCTCTTCGTGATACCTGTAGGTATGGAGTGTATGTATGAGTGGATGAAAGAGAGGAATGTGACAAGATAGAAAATGATTTCTAATTCTGTGCTCGCACAGGAAACAGAAAAGCATACTACAACATTTTTAGCATTTACTTTTGAATTCAGCAAAATTGTTAACATTTCAGGATAGTGAAAAGCAGTACAACAGGAATGTTGAAAAACAATATGCGGTTGAAGGCCACTGACCTGAAATTTATGTTCACCCCACTTGAAAACTCTCATGATCTGCAGTAATAAAAGACTATGATGAGGATCTAAATATGACAAACACAGAGCGTAGTGAGACCAGAGGTTCTGTATCAACATAGATTAATAATCTTATGAGATAAATGTTGAAGAGAGAAAGTGACAATGACAGTGAAAATGACAGCATGCTGATAGAACTGATATTGATTCAAATTTGGGAGCCGAATGGCAAGTTTTGATTGAAGATTTAAAACTGAGAAAGTCAGCACATTTAAACTGACAACGAATGATTGGAGGGCACATGGAAAAGAAGTCGAGTGTGTCAACTGACAACCTTGGACGTTAAAAGAATGGACACAAGGGCAAAAATATGCTTATATATTTGGAAACCTGAGTAAAAGTAGTCCAAAGAGACCTGATAATTAAAAAAGGTAACTATTCTGCTCAAGGCACAACAAATGCATGAGATATATGTTGTAATGGCTGCATCGTTGCATGGATGAGGGTGTATATTGTAAACACTGAAGAAGAGACAGTTATGGAGTGGAAAGGGCATAGGAAGTTGGAATATATAATTAGAGACATGTCTGACAAGTGACACAATCAAGGTTTAACACACCAGGGTGGGAGGGGCAAGGTAAAGTAATGTGGAGTAGTCTTCATTATGGTCAGGGCTGTATACTGTCAATAAAACACAATTCAGGTAATGGGCAGGGATAATTATGAACCTAGTTGCGAAAGGAGGCTTCATACAGCAGAAGGAGGGAGGCAGTGTGGCAGTAGAACAGTGGAAGTAGACCATGGATTGTGTGGAAGGTTGTAGGACCAAATTTTGTAATTAAAGAAGTATGTTCAAGATGGAAAACAATTGGGGAGTGGGTTGTGAACCATTTGTTAATATTGATGCCCTTTTACAAGGATTGAACTATATGAAAAAAAATGTAAATTAGTTGCAAACTACAGCATGCACACACTTTATTCAGCATATAAACATCTCTGCAGATATTCGGATTTAGGTTATGACGTGTTCGATATGCCTGCCATCATTGGTGATGATGTGGCACAGATGAATATCAAAATTCTGCATGATCCATTAAAGTGTCAGAACATCGAACCTGTCGATGACCTCATGAATGGCTGTTTTCAGCTCAGAAATGGTTTTGGGGTTATTGCTGTACATCTCATCTTTAATATAGCCCCACTAAAAGGAGTTGTATATGTTCAGATCCAGAGAATATGGTGGCCAATCAAGGCCTCTACCAGTGGCCCCTGGGTACCCCAGAGCCAGAATTCCCTTCATGGCCCATAGCCAAGTGTGCAGTTTGAACATCCTAATGCAAACCGTTCAGAAGTTATGATGATTTTATTTCATGTAGTTCAATAATTGTCACCCTTTATGTGTTACACAGTGGTGAAGTTTGTCATGGTCTATGGTTTGTTGTACAGGCAGACAGTTCAACATCGGTAGTTGGAAGATAGCAAAGGTCACACCCATCTATTTGAAGGGTAGCAGAGGTGTTCTATGAAACTATCATCCAGTATCATTCACACCTATTTGTTGTAAAATCTTAGAACATATTCTCAGCTCAGACATTTTTTTTATGGATTACCTCAAACAGAATGACCACCTCCATGCCAACCACAAAAAAACTCCAACAACACTGGTCATTTGAAAACCAACTGTCACATTACTCAACTGACAACCTGGAAGCCACAGTTAAAAACAACCTGGTGGATGCAGTATTTCTTCACTTCCAAAAAGTACTGGACTTAGTGTCACACCAAAGGATAGTAATGAAAGTATGATTAAATGAGTACCATAAAAAATTTGTGACTAACTTGAGGATTATTTGATAGAGAGGACCCTGTATACAGGGTGGTCCATTGATAGTGACTGGGCCAAATATCTCATGAAATAAGCATCAAACGAAAAAACTACAAAGAACAAAACTCGTCTAGCTTGAAGGGGGAAACCAGATGGCGCTATGGTTGGCCCGCTAGACGGCGCTGCCATAGGTCAAACAGATATCAACTGTGTTTTTTTTTTTTAAATAGGAACCCCCATTTTTTATTAAATATTTGTGTAGTATGTAAAGAAATATGAATGTTTTAGTTGGACCACTTTTTTCGCTTTGTGATAAATTGTGCTGTAATAGTCACAAACGTATAAGTACCTGGTATCACATAACATTCCACCAGTGCAGACGGTATTTGCTTCGTGATACATTACCCGTGTTAAAATGGACCATTTACCAATTGCAGAAAAGGTCGATATCATGTTGATGTATGGCTATTGTGATCAAAATGCCCAATGGGCATGTGCTATGTATGCTGCTCAGTATCCTGGACAACATCATCCAAGTGTCCGGACTGTTTGCTGAATAGTTACATTATTTAAGGAAACAGGACGTGTTCACCCAGATGTGAAATGTCAACCATGACCTGCAACAAATGATGATGCCCAAGTAGGTGTTTTAGCTGCTGTCGTGGCTAATCCGCACATCAGTAGCAGACAAATTGCGCGAGAATCGGGAATCTCAAAAATGTCAGTGTTGAGAATGCTACATCAACATCGATTGCACCCGTACCATATTTCTGTGCACCAGGAATTGCATGGGAACGACTTTGAACGTCGTGTACAGTTTTTCCACTGGGCACAAGAGAAATTACAGGACAATGACAGATTTTTTGCACGTGTTCTATTTAGCGATGAAGCATCATTCACCAACAGCAGTAACGTAAACTGGCATAATATGCACTATTGAGCAACAGAAAACCCACGATGGCTGTGACAAGTGGAACATCAGCGACCTTGGCGGGTTAATGTATGGTGCGGCATTATGGGAGGAAGGATAATTGGCCCCCATTTTATCGATGGCAATCTAAATGGTGCAATGTGTGCTGATTTCCTACGTAATGTTCTACTGATGTTACTGCATGATATTTCACTGCATGACAGAATGGCGTTGTACTTCCAACATGATGGATGTCCAGCACATAGCTCGCGTGCGGTTGAAGCGGTATTGAATAGCACATTTCATGACAGGTGGATTGGTCGTCGAAGCACCGTACCATGGCCCACACGTTCACCGGATCTGACATCCCCGGATTTCTTTCAGTGGGGAAAGTTGAAGGATATCTGCTATCATGATCCACTGACAATGCCTGACAACATGCATCAGTGCATTTTCAGTGCATGTGCGAACATTACGGAAGGTGAACTACTCGCTGTTGAGAGGAATGTCATTACACGTATTGCCAAATGCATTGAGGTTGACGGACATAATTTTGAGCATTTATTGCATTAATGTGGTATTTATAGGTAATCACGCTGTAACAGCATGCATTCTCAGATATGATAAGTTCACAGAGGTACTTGTATCACATTGGAACTACCAAAATAATATGTTCAAACGAACCTATGTTCTGTATTTTAATTTAAAAAACCTATTTTTAAAAAAACGCAGTTGATATCCGTTTGACCTATGACAGCGCTATCTAGCGGGCCAACCATAGTGCCATCTGGTTTCCCCCTTCAAGCTAGACTAGTTTCGTTCTTTGTAGTTTTTTTCATTTGATGCTTATTTCTTGAGATATTTGGCCAGGTCATGATCAGTGGACTACCCTGTCTAATTTTGGATGGAGAGTCAGTTATAGAGAGATAGAAGTATATTCAAGTATGACCCAGGGAAGTGTGTTGGAACCCTTGCTGTTCATGTTTTATATTGATGACCTGGCAGACACTATCAATTCAGTAACGTTGGACATTTTGTTTATGACGCAGTTTCCTATAAAAAAAAGTGCTATGTGACAAAGCAGCATAAACTACCATTCATGTCTTGATAAAATTTCATTGTGGTGCAAAGACTGGCAACTTGCAGTGAATGTTCATAAATGTGAAATTGTTTACTTCATAAAACAAAAAAGCATGGTCCATATTCTGTAACTAAAATATCACTTAGTCACTGTTGAAACAAACCAACCTATACCAATATTTGGGTGTAATTATTTGTGGGGTTATAAAAATGAATGTTCATCTTCAAATTTTTGTGTCTCGTCCATTAAATTTCAGGAGTGCAGCAGCATAAACCCTATTTCTCCTTCCACAGGGTGAATCAGAACTCCACCAACAATGTTTCAAATGGTTCAAAATGAGGAAAGAATGTCTAGTAATCATGAGGTCCAAAATGCATATCTTAAGAGGTATGAGCACTTGTTTAGCTTTGAACTTATGAAACACATCTCTTGTGCTGTGAGTCCTTTGCTTTCTATGTTTTTGGAGGAGGTAGTATGGACAAAAATAGGAAAAAATTCCAGTAAATATGGGCTCTGTAATGCATGCTTACGGAGCTATGAGCACTTGTGGAACAGATGTGTTTCACAGTAGCAAAGATGAACAAGTGCTCATAGTTCTTAAGGTATGCACTGTAGAGCACATGCTTACTGAACCGTTTTTTCTTGTTTTGGTCCATACTATCACCTCTTTAAAGTTTCTTCGTGGAGTTCTAGTCCACCCTGTATTGAAGCTACAGCACTTGCTCCATCCTTTTAAACCCACAGACCATGCCACTGTGCAGCAACCACAGATAGAGAGACATTGATTGGCAGCAAAGATCAGTTGAGCCTATAGTGACATGGTCAGCCCATGATGAGATATCAGTGAGCTGTACTGTAGTGATGTATTTGGAAGTGTATTAAAGGAAGTGCTGGATTTCATGATTTGTGCAGGCTGTAACTGCTATACCTCTTATTTAAATTCTTTGCTAAACAAGTTTCAGCTGCTGTTTTCACCACTGAGTCCCAAAAAAATTAATCCAACACTACGACTTTGACATTTTAATACTTCATAAGGTGACCATATAAATGCACTGCTCTCCCACAGTCAATTTATTGGGCTATGAGGTACAGGTGTACCTACAATATTCTGTCCATCTAACATGGACTGTGGGTGTATCTACAATATTCTGTGTGTCTTTCATGAACTCTGAGTCATCTGTGTGACGTGCAAAAGGCCACATGGACAGGAAATCTTGTAAACCCCAACCTTACAGAGCATCAAGTTATTTTTAACAGAATCCAGAAGTGCTGTTGTCTTCAGTGGAAGGTGAAAAATCAATTTGTGTTTGCTGAGGATCTGGCCTATTTTCCCATATATGGCACAAGAAGGAAGAGATTAGTGTCTAACATTCCATTGACAACTAGGTCATTAGAGATGGAGTACAAACTCAGATTAGGGAATGATGAGGAAGGAATCGGCTGTGCCCATTCAAAGGAATCATCCTGGCATTTGCCTGATGCAATTTAGCAAAATCTGTGAAAACCTAAATCAGGATGACCAAAGACAGGTTTTAACCATCTTTCTCCCAAATGCTAGTCCAGTGTGCTAACCACTGCGCCATGCTGCTCCATTTTTATGGCAGGAAAGCCATGGATTTAAATCTCTGTACATCTTTTTTCTTGTTTGTTATGTCCACCTCAGGTTTTATTTGTAGTACCTTATGTGCTTGTTGTGGAGAACACCAATTTATTTCGAAAACTAATGTTAAGTATAGAAGTTCATCCTGCAGTCTGTTCTCATCAGCAATTTTATGTGCTCTGTGGGGACCAAAGTTCTGAGGACATTCTTCATCCGGGACTATTTGCATATAAAATAAATCTGTGAGTTTGTTTCTAATGAAGTGCATGTGTCAGGGTGACACCATCTTTGTGATTGCTTACAAATTGCTTGTGTGTCCCATCCTAGAATATAGCTCATATATTTGGGATCCATAACAAACACAACACTGCAGAAAGGAAGTAAATCCAGGTATACAAATTAATAGAAATGTATGCAAAAAAGCAGTGAATTAATTATGTCAGTTAGGTAAAACAGAATAGCAGGCCTCCAACTTCAGTTTTTGAGGATGTAGCATAAGCTATACAATGGGCAAGGGCATAGAAAATAAATTAGCAAATATCAGTCAGTATGTGGAATGATAAACAAAATATTCCAGAACAAAGTACAAAAGGAAACAAAATTAAAATTTTATGAAATAAATAAGGGATATACCTGTTTTGTTATATGATAGTGAGTCATGGATCAAAAAAGCAAAAAAAAAAAAAAAGCAATAAAAGTAAACTGCAAGTAGCAGAAATGAGATTTCTTATGACTGTGAGAGGTGTTACCAGGGAAGGTTATATAAGAAATGAAGATATTAGGAATGAACTAATTATTTATAACATTAATGGAAAGAGTGAAGAAAGTAAAACATTATGGAAATATTACCTACAAAGAATGAGCACATAGATAATCCCACATTTGCCCATGCTGTACCAGCCAAGAGGAAGAAGGGGCATAGGAAGACCCAAAATGAGCTGGCAGTGAAAAGTGAAGATGGAATAGGCGTAAGTGCCTAAGTCTTATAGTGCAGAAGAAGAACAAGAACAAATACAACTGATTTGGAACATACTGAGTGCACACAGAGAAGGACAGCACAAGTATTTGACTCACAGATGAGCATGACAAAAATGTCGCACATTTGCAGACTATCCCGCAAAAGGGTACTTGTGAGAAATCTAGGAATATACTATCCTCCTAGTGAGTCACTCTCACAGGGCCAGTAAAGACAAAATTAGACTAATTAAATCACACACACACACACAATCAGCATTTATGAAGCTATTCTGCCTGAACTCTGTATGCAGATGTAACAGGGAAAACCACAAATATTCCCACAGTGAAGACGTGTAGTATTAAGTCAGAAGTGTAAACTGAAAGGTGGAGGGAATACGTTTAAAGGGGCTATACAAGGGAAATTATCTTGAAGATAATGTTGCAGAAATGGAAGAGTAAGTAGATGAAGATGATATTTTTAGAAGGATTTCAGAGAGCACCGAAACACACAAGTCAAAACAAGGCCCCCAGAGTAGATGACATTCCCCCTGAATTATTGAGATTTTTGGGAGAGCCACACATAAAAATTATTCCACATGTTATACAAGATATATTAAACAGACAATTGCCCTCAGACATCAAGAAGAATGATTGAATCCAATTCCAAAAGCTTGCAAAATACGACTCCTTTCTCCTAGCCTTGTCCTGTGTCTTCACAGGATTAGTACGTTAGTCCGGATTTAGTGACCTAAGTTTCTGAGATATCAAGGAATAATCAATTTGGTAATGGATAGAAGAAGGGGTGGTGAAGGGTAAAACTTGTAGAGGGAGATCAAGGCTTCAGTACAGTAAGCAAGTTCAAATGGATTTAAACTGCAGTAGTTATGGAGGATGGATGGACAAACATTTGAAGCTGCAGCAAACCGATCTTCACACTGAAAACCAGCAGTAACAACATCAACAGCAAGAATAACATCAACAACACATCTGGTTCCAAAAGTTCATAGCTGTGCAACATATTGTACAAAACAGCTTTAATGATGCTGTAGCATGTATTCAATATGAAACTATAAATGAAAGAAAGCTATAGAGATATGTTTTATTTGGTGTAATTTCATTTGCATTGTAAGAGAATATCCTCAAGCACCCAAAAGGAAGATATAGATCTGATTGAATCATTGTACAACACTAACCATATTGAAGCTGATGCAGGTAATGAATATAATTGGACACTCAGAGGTTAATGGCTGTGTATATATCAATTTGGTGCGTTGGGTCAGTAACCTTTTAATTCTATTAGTCATGTGTTGTAATAAAAAATAGCTGAAATGTTATACTTGAATTTTTAAATAAAGCCTTTCTTATTTACCTAAAGGAAAGCCGTTTCCTTGCAAGAGGGAAAATGTTTCATCATTGATCATAACTAACAGCTACGAATTTTTTCTATGAATAGTTAACATAAATTTTTTAGTAAACCCATTATTGTAAGGTACTAAACAGTTAACTGTGGGTTTAATTTATTTACTTAACACAGTAACAATATAAAGCACTGAAGTAAAGGAATTTGAAAGACTTATATTCTTGCTTCTGTCATGTTTAGATACATAGCTGAGGCCATCAAAGTAATGTTGCTGAGAGCATTACATTGTTGCACTCATTTGTCTGTCTCACAAAGTTTAGCAACACATAAGTATTACTGCATTTTCCAGGATGATCTCTGGAACTTCACCACTGGTAGTGGACAATTCACATTTCTTGAAGTTAAATGAAGAAGAAGGCACATACTCCACGAGGACAACATACATTCATCCACACGTAGACAGGCCAGTCAGTAAATTTGCTCTCCCTCGAGCTGAAGAGGTTAAACAAGAACCTCCAGACTGCACAAGTGACTCTGAAAATGAGAATTCATCTCCGTTGTCAGCAGATAATATGTGGGACAGTAAAAAGGTGAATGAAGGCTCTGAGTTTGTCTGTGGTCACTGCAATGAAAAGTTTTCTGTTTGGAGAAATCTAGATGTTCATTTTCAAATGTGCCATCGTTCATCCCAGATGAGCTCACGAAAGTGGTACAGTGATGGTCTGCCAGAAGACTCATATGTGCAAGTATTTCACTGTATGGTGTGTGATCGATCTTTCCTCCATACAGCACAGCACTTTATGAAACATATGAAGTCTCATGAAAGTGCTGCCACAGCACTTCTTGACCATGATTACTGCTGAAGAGTAATTCATATCAATGAAGACTGTTCATTTTGTACATTTTAGTGGCTGAAGTTAAATGTTATGCTCCCCCAAGAGAGACAACGCATCACCACCACAGGAGAAATGATTTACACCATCCATTGCTCAGACTTAGGGTGGAACAGAAAAGAGCGAGCTATGCAGCAATGAAGATGTTTGTAAAGAATTCAACAGATTGTAAAATTTTCAAACACAAAATTAAATCATACCTGTCTGACAACTTTATAGATTAATTTCTGAATCTGTAGTAACATAATTGAGTGTTTAAGAGAGGAAGACATTTAATAGTTAAGTTTTAATAACTGTATACATGCACTGTGTTGAAATCACCTAATGATAACATGTTTATAAGTTGAAACTGGCAATGATATCACTTGAATGTTCTCAACCGAAATATGTAATAAAACATTTCATAAGACAGTCACAGTTTTTCCTCAGGCTGTATGCCTAGTCCATGTGAGCTTATGACCATAAGCAGAAAGTTACAGTTTGACTAGTTACCTAAGTTTCTTGATGCTTAAGTGCTCACTCTCTCATGGGGAGAATTGAAGTTTGTAAAATAACAATGCTTTTAAAGCATTATATTTTCATATTCAATTGCAGTCATATGAACTAAAAATTGCAAAATGAAGAATTGCACACAATACTGACATTAAATTTAATGTCACAGACAAGGTATGTGGTAATGTTCAGTTCAGCGGGAAACCTTCACAAATTGGCTCAGACCCCAATAATGTCATGACACAGAACCAAAGAGGGTAGGGGTCCACCACAAACAATCAATAATGGTTTCTTGATGGTGGTGATTAGCAAACAATCAACCAGTTATATGTCAGACACTTTCATGGGCAGCATATTATCCAAACATATGGAGATTCTTCACCAAATGTGTCCAGATCTTGTCTTGCTGAAACTGAATAGAACTGGAAACAATTAATCAGTAACTTTTTAGCCAAAGTCATCTAGCAGCCACTGATGCTTTGTAGACTCTCACACAAACTATGTGAAGCTGCATGAAGGAGATGGGATTGCATACTGTATTCAAACACCAGTCTTGGCATTTGTTCACTGTCATCACAATGGCAGGAATTAACATTTATAGGGCCATTGGCCTACAACAAGCTGTAGTAGGGCTCATCTGAAACTACATTTTGCATCTCAAAGGAGTGTTCATATGGCCATGGCAATCACAAACACCAAACAGTTGTCACATACTGTTCTATGTAACCATTGCATGGACAGAGCAGTACAGTCTATTATGGCCATGAAGATAGACATCCTGAGCTGTGGTCCAGTACCTACACATCTTTGTGTACAACCCAGTTGTTTCATACATGAATCACAGTTGTAGCAACATTGCCTGTACAGGCTGAAATATCACACTACGACAAACCAGCTTCACACAGTGACCTTCCTGTCCTTTTTCAACTGACTTACTTGGTCTGTGATATCACTGAGGCATATTGGCAGTTGCTTTCATGTTTCTTCGTGGCTTAAGTGTGACATAACAGTGACTTTTCTCGTGTGACAAGAGAGGGTGCTACTGGGCTTGTGTGTACACAAGCTCTTTGCAGTTTAATTCATTTATTTCTTCATTCATGTTCTACACATTCTGTGGTCTTGGTTCAATGGGATTATTGTTTCTGGATGTTGCTGTTATCTGAAATGTTGGTATAAAATCAGAATTAAACTTGTAAATATTATAAATTGTTATTCAAAAGTTTTTTTACTATCAAGTGAATGTATATTACTTGTTTGCCTGGGCAACATTGGTTTGTAGTATAATGTGATTTAAAGAGTTGTCAGACATCTAATAGGTTTCTAGTGCCATCTGTGGCTGATAGTGATAATGACCCTGAACCATCTCCAGTTGTTAGCCCTGCACTGGGAAATGCCTCTCACCTTGCGAGGTCCAAGCATTTACAGAGCATGAGAGTATTGGTAGCTGGGGGCTCCAACATTAAGCACATGATGGAGCCCACTAAGGAAACAGCTGCCAAGAAGGGCAAGAAATCCAGTATGTACTTTCTTCACATATCAGGAGTAGTCATCTTGCATGATGAACAGGTCCTTCTGGGTGCCATGAAGAGCACAGGGTATAGTCAGCTGCAGATGGTGGCTGATGTTGCTTGGGATCACAAGGGTGTCTCTTTGGTTGCTGATGGCTGTCTGAAGAAATAAAGACAGTCTGTTTTGCCCGCAAAGTGGAGGAGGAGCTCACCATTCATTCCACCATTGACAGTACCGATTGTGGACCTGTGTTACAGGCACAACTGGAAGGTCTGAATCAGAGGTGCAGACAATATTTTCACTTTGTAGACTGCATATTCCCTGAGTTGCACCATGGGGTGGAAAGATGTTAGGATCAGTGTAATATAGATAGGGGGCTGTTACACAAAGGAGACAGGTGCATTGGTAGCAGGGGCTGTGTGGAATGGTTCTTTTAGGTTACAGGGTCTCAGATAAGTATAACTGGGGATTCAGTCTCCAGGGATGGAGGTCAGACACAGATTGAGGCTAGAAGTAGAAAACATCAGTCTTATAGTTACAAATTCTCGTAGCTGTGTTGGGATATAACCACAACTTCAAGTGCCCATTGACAGCTGAAGCAAAAATTGTATAAATATTGAAAGCTGACTAAAGATAGAGACAAGTTTCATCGAAGTTTTTAGTGAGGACCTAATATGTTCAGAAAAGATAGGCTAAATTCCGTTGTAAGTGGCATGTTTGTTGCTGTAAGAAGTAGTTTATCTTGTAGTGAAATTGAAGCACGGGTTGAAGTTATACTCAACATTTGAAATAAATTAATAAATGATTCCTTTTGGTATTTTGAGCAGAGTTCAGGAGCTAACATGAAGTGTAAATGCTTGTGACATTGTACTAGACCTCTTAGTGACAATCAATCCTAAGCAAATAGAGAACATTCTGATGATACAGGGATTAGTGACCATGAGAGACCAAATACCATAACACCAAAACCCACCAAAACTAATAAACTAAATAAAAAATTTATTTAAAAAGGCAAATAAGAATTACTGGATGCTTTCCTAAGAGACAGCCTCCATTACTTCTAAATCCATTTTGTAAATGTAGACCAGATGTGACATCTATTCAAAGAAATACATTTGACGGAAACTGATAGGATGCTGTTGTGGAAACAGTGAAAAACAAGCCAGTTTTAAAAGACGCAAAATCTCCACAGTTCTAAAAACAAAGCAAAATCTCCATGACTGTCAATGCTTTACAGAAGCTCAAAACTTAGAGCAAACTGTAATGCAAGACACTTGTAACAGTTTCCACAAACTATGTCTCAAAATCTGGCAGAACTCCAAAGAGATTCTGGTTGTATGTAAAGTATATGTGCAGCTAAAGACAATCAATGCTTTCACTGCACTCCACTAAAGCAGAGTTACTAAAGACAGTTTTCCAAAATTCCTTCAACAAAGAATAAATATTCCAGAATCCTAATCAAGAACAGTTACCAACAGGAGCTACTTATGAAGTCACTCAAGGAAAACAAGTCTTACTATTCAGATTGCATATAAATTAGGTTCCTTTCAGAGTATTCCGATGAAATAGCTCCATTTTTAGCAGTCATATACAACTGTTCACTTGACAAAATGTCTGTAACTAAAGACTGGAAAGTTGCACAGGTCACAACAATATACAAGGAAGGAAATAGAAGTAATGTACTGACTTAATAGATTCATATTATTGACATTGACTTGCAGCAAGGTTTTAGAATGTGTACTGTGTTGCAGCATCATGTAACACTTGGAAAGAAAATCTATTATCACATAATCAGCAGGCATTCAGAAAATATGTGTTTGTGAAACACAACTGGCTCTCTATGCACATGAAGAAAGAAATGCTATTGACAGGGGACCTCAGGTAGAGTCCATATTTCTAGATTTACTGAAGGAATTTGACACTGTTCTTCACAAGTGATTTCTGACACAATTATGTGCATGCGAAGTACTGTCTCAGCTGTGCGACTGCATTCCTAATGGATAGGAAATCGTGAAACTGAAGTTATGTCTGGGGTTATCCAAGAAAGCGTTATAGGTGCTCTTCTGCTCTTGATTTCATCATCAAAATTCAGGTTACTGATTGCTGAGTGTCATAACCTTGTATCTTCATTCATTTCTTACGTAATTAAATCTTCAGCTGGGGATTTCCATTCACAGTGATCTTCAGCTTTCTTAATATAATTTGAAGATGCAGACCAGTAATCTTCTTCATTTGATCTAACCATCTATGTACTGCTCTTCCTCATGGGCTTCTGCCTTTGATTTCACCTTGCAAGATGGTCTTTTCTAAATGATTCCTTTCTCTTCTCAAAATGTGCCCAAGGGTCTCGAAGTATATCTTTTGCTGACACACAAAGATAAACTTCTTGTGATGCTAAAATCATCGATAATGAAAGCATTGGTTCTTCTTTCTGACCACAGCATGCATAACATCTTCCACCAACACCACATCTCGAAGGCATCAATTCGGCTCTTCTCACTGGGTTTTACAGTCCAGATCTTGCAGCCATACAAGAACACCAGTGATTCCATGAAGTGTTTGACATTTTGGATGCTGCATGCTTCTGCCAGGCCATAGTGAGTTTAACCATCATGGCTCTACCCAGGATGATTTGTCGTGGTTTTTCTTTATCATACTTTTCTGTGTCATTGACCAGATACCCTGGACAAACACCATCATATACTGTCTCCAGATCCTTTAAGTATCCTGCAAGTTGAATTTCAAATAAACCTTGGCAATTAATAATCATTAGTTGTGTTTTTGTTCATGTTTATCTCTTGACAGAAACTTAAAATTGCAGTCTTTACTCTGGAGACTAGATCACTAAGGTTTTATCACTTCTTGCACTAAGAATAGTGTCATCTGCACAGCATAGGTTGTTGATTTTTCAGTCATGAATTGAAATTCCACCATCCTGCAAACCACTATGTGTTTTGGAATCTCAAACTCATTGTTCACATGCCACAACTTGTCCCATATGACACAATCAAACGGCTTGTTTAACGTAGTAAACAAATGAAGGCAAGGACATAGTGGCGGTAGGCATTTATTAAACAACAGACTAATAAGTCAATGAGACAATTGATACTGCTTATTTCTAACAATCTTTTCTTTTACAGACCGACTAGCTGACAATCTCGACACTGCCCAGGTAGTCATTTTGTCAATTTTCCATTAGAAACAAAACCTTATATGTACTCGCTTGGTAGACTCGGTGTCGGATGATCCTGGACAGTTTCTGTACATTGAACAAAACTGCTTTACCTGTCTACAGTGCGATTTTGCAAACATCCCTCTGGCAATGCCTGTTTGTAGCTCTATATATGGTTATTGTCTTTGTCTACAGCAGTTTGCTCTTCACAGTTAAAAGCTGTTAAAAATGCTACCAGGTATCAGAGGTACCCTTAAGTTGACTCAATTGTAGGAGTGTCTTTGAAGTAAAGAATAAATGTATTATAACTTCATGCTTGATGGTGCAGTTCTTCATGCATCTCACTGTTTATGGTGTCATAACTTCTGAATGGTGTTAGGTAGGTGTTTCTTACCTTAACAGTGATTGTTGTCTGACAGTAAGAAATATGTGTGCCATGTTTGTTTGAAATCGCTCCAGTAGTTTAGAAGGAGATGTGGAACATACATAAATTCATTTTTGTAATGTGTATGGATTAAACAACACAAGTGTTACCTACAACTCCTCCGCAGAAAAGAAAGCACATTGAATGTAGAAACTTGTTATAAAACATAGTTCTTCTACAGCAGTCCTCTCTCTAGAGACTTTTTTCACTCCCTGCAACGCTATTTGAAATCAACCAAATTAAAATGTGTGCACTATACGTACTGTTTGAAAAATCACTTGGTTGCTGGATTCATTACTTCGAACTGGCAGAAATTGGAAGACTACAGGTGGCAAATGCTTTGCATATGATCACTACCATTAATAATGATAATAATAATAGTAATAATACAATGTAGGCCCCACCTCAGTGAAGTAGCCATTACCTAGTGTGGTCACAATAAATGTTGCATATTGATTTATTGTCAGTACTGGACGTAATAGGAAACAGAACTGGTTTTATTCTGTCAGGTACAGTCATAAGAAAATGAAAATAAGGAAGATAAACAAATTTCCACTTGATAAGCACAAAAAATGAAGCCTTACAAAAGATTGCACTGCAACACTGCTGTATCTTTTCGCTGTCATCTTGCGTAATGCATTGTGTATGAATCAGTTGGCCCTCCTTGTAACAGGAGTCACTTTTGATTGCAGTTGGTTGTCCAGATAAGCCTGTGGGATATTGCTCCCTTCCTCAACAGCAGCCTCCATGTGGTCTCTGATGGGACAGGACAATGCCTAACCTCTCATGTTAGCATGAATGATGCATTTTCAGTGCAGTTGAGATCTGGAGAATATGGGGCCATTCCTTCCAACTTTTTGTATGCTCCACCCCCAAAAAAAGTTAAGTACAATGATAAAAGTGGTGGTCTACAATGCAGCTGGGATGTAAATGTTATCCTCATTTCTTCAACACATGAATATCAGTATTGTCAGAGTGGAGAATGACACAGGTCTCATCACAAAAGAGCATTGTGACCTGGTACTGCATAGCCACAAAGACTAGTTTTTTGCCCATGTGACATGAGCTCCTCTCCGAACCCAGTTTAAAGGAGGAGCCTTGAGTGGTCTTCTGGCACTTAATTCCTGCTTGTGGAGCCCATTTTATATAATCTTTGTTGACACTTGCATCTTGTCACTCCCCCCCAGGCAGCTTGCCACTCTTTGACGGGTTCGTGCTTGGCTACCATGGGGCCCCACCCTTTGCAGCATTCTTTTCATTCAGTGATGCATGTCTACCCTCTTGCTATTCTTTTTCCCCTTCCTTGAGGAACATGTCTGGGGTGTTATTGGGAATGTTCTGCATTCTGTCACTGATGTCAGAACAGTCCACCTTTGTTTATCATTTCCTTTTCTTTTCTTTTCTTTGTTTCCCTTTTCCTCTTGTTCCTCTGCTTCAGTGTTTAAGTTTCCTCTTTTTCTTCTTCCTCCCTGTGTGCTGCTGAATGCCGGCCCACATGTTTGATGCATTACAGGTGACTGTGTAATGCGTAATTCCCAGCCCCGGGTCGACAGGTAGGGTTCGTACGTACCCCCTGGTACAAGCCAGGCTCAGGGAGGGGTGATTGCCTTAGCTGCAACCTTCCCAAATTGCTGATTGATCCCTCTGTCAGATGTCCGGGAGGTGTGACCTGAGGTGTGATCAGTCACCTAAGATGGGTGCACACCCTTGTGAAGGGGCCCCAGTGGGAAGGAGCACGCCATCGGAGATGCTGGAAATCATGGGGGATTTGCTCATGATGAGTCAATCATCTTCCCACTCAGTGTCTACAAAATGTAAACATAACGGGGCTAATGATTCAATGACCCTTCCCACTGCACCACAGTTCCTTGTCATCTCATGTATTGAAGACAGTCAGTCCTTCACCACACTAAATCTGTTTATTATCCAGAAAGGTGTTGATGTAATTGCCAGCCCTGTGAAATCCTGCTCTCGTTTATGGAATGGCACTTTGCTTTTGGAGACCCCTTCTGATTCTCAAGCACAACAACTGCTTGCTGCCTCGCTTCTCCACGGTTACCCTGTTCATGTCGAGGCCCATAGAACTTTGAATCCTTCGCATGGTGTAATTTACACCAGGCTGCTTGACGATCTAACCAAGGCCAAAATCCAGTCTTACCTCTCTGATCAGGGTGTCGTTGCCATCCATAGTGTTATTGAAAAGGTAGATTTCTCCTTAGTGCCCACCCGCACTCTCTCTCTTTTGATAGAGTGGTGCTTCCATCCAAGATCAAAACGGGCCATGAAATCATCGCAGTCTGGCCATGCATTCTGAACCCGATGCACTGCTACTAGTGTCATCATTTCAACCACTCTAGAATGTCTTGTTGACACCCAGCCACATGTCACCTGTGGTAGGGATGCTCACAAAGACGGTTGCCATCTCCTTCTCCCCACTGTATCAGCTGCAATGGTGGCCATGTCACCTCCTCTCGTGATTGCCCCATGTATCTTGATGAGCAGGCTGTTCAAGGGATCCAGATAAAGGAAAAAGTGCCTTACCCAGTCGCTTGCAAGTTACTAGCTAGTTGCAAACCCTGTGTTCTCCCGTCTGGTACTTATAGTTCTGTTCTTATCACCTCTCGCTCCATGAAGGACATGACCACGCAGACATGCAACCTCCAATTCATCTCTCAAGTTGTGAAATCACCCAGTGTTAAGGTAGCATCACCATTCCCCCATCCAGCTATGCAACAAGCCATCAACCTCTCGCCTCAAGGGGCAAAGGCACCATCTACGTAACAGGTAGGCCAAAAAGGACGGAAGGAGTACTCCCGCGAAGACTTCCTCTGTCCCTCCAGCCAAATCACACCCGACTCTTCCTTTAAGCAGAAAGGCTCGAAGGAGTCCACCAGAGGCAAATGGTCTTCTCCTTCACCAACTCAAAGATCCTCTTCAATGGTGTCACCACATGAAGCCTCAGCCTGGCCAGCCTCTGTATCGCCGGTTCACACCAACAACCGTTTTTCAGTGTTGGACTCCACAGACCGACCGCACAAGCAAGCTGATGCTCCTGTGCACCCCATGGAGCAGGATCCTTCTGCTTCTGTGCCCTGTAGCAGCAGCTCTTTCCCGGCTGTCACTCGGCAGCCGCTGAGGTGATACCCCTACTTCTCTTCATCATGACTCTCCTCCAATGGAATGTTTGCAGCCTTCAGTCCCACAAAGAGGATTTACGGCTGCTTTTAGCATCACAGTGACCCCTTGTACTCTGCCTTCAGGAAACGAATCTGCGCCCTCATGACTGCTTTGAGCTTTCACGTTTCTTACTGATTTGTTTTGACCTTCCGTCTGAGGTTGGCATTCCATCTCATGGGGGCATCATGCTGCTCATACTGAATGACATTCATAGTCAACCCATCTCCTTGACTACTAGTCTTCGAGCTGTTGCATTTCGCCTTTTTCTTCCCCACCTGACTTTTTCCATCTGTACCATTTATGCCCCTCCATCATTCACTGTCACCAGGGCAGACTTCCTTCAGGTTATTGGGCAGCTACCTGCCCCATTTTTGCTACTCGGTGACTTTAATGTGCATCATTCCCTTTGAGGTTGTCCCAGGACCTGTCAGAGAGGTGCCCTCTTGGCTGACCTTCTTAACCAACTTAACCTCTTCAGCCTTAACACCGGAGCACCCACTTTCCTTTCCGACTCCTCACACACCTATTCCCATTTGGACCTATCCTTGTGCACTGCCCAGCTTGCCCCTCGCCTTGAGTGGTCCGTTCTGACACCTACTCGAGCAACCATTTCCTGTGTGCTATCTACTTGCTGACTGCTGCCCCATTTCTGTGCACGCCCAAATGCCAGCTTCCTAAGGCTGACTGGCAGCTTTACTCCTCCCTGGCGGCCTTCAAAGAACAAGACTTCCCCAGTTGTGATGACCAGGTGGACTATCTCACAAGTGTTATCCTTACTGCTGCAGAACGTTCCATTTCCTGCACTTCCTCTTTACCACATCGTGTCCCATTCCCTTGGTGGACTGAGGCATGCTGCAATGCAATTCACGCATGGAGACGTGCTTTCCACGTTTTTAATCGCCATCCTATGATGGCAAACTGGATTCATTATAAACAGATGTGTGCAAAGGGTCGAAGCGTTTTTGAGATACCGGTAGCAAAAGAGCTAGCTCGATTTCATTCACTAGTTATTTTAAGTTCCACCCCTTCCTCTGTCGTGTGGGCCAACCTCTGACAGCTCTCTGGACCAAGATCCATTCCCCAATTTCCGGCCCGACAGTAGCTGATGATGTCATCGTCGACCCTGTTGCTATCTCCAACACCTTGTGCCGCCATGTTTCGGAAGTTTTGAGCTCTTCCCACTATCACACTGCCCTCCTCCATCTGAAACGAGCAGAGGAGGCTCGGGCGATACCATTCTCTTCCTGAAGTGTGAGTGCTACAATGCCACCTTTACCATAAAGGAGCTAGATCGTGCTCTCAGTTCATCACGATACTCCTTCCCAGGGCCAGACGCCATCCACTTTCAGATGTTGTAGCCACTTTCTCTTGCGGGCAAGCACTTTCTGCTTAACACGTGCAACCTCATCTGAGCAGAGAGCACATTTCCTGGACGCTAGCGTGAAGCCATCGTCATACCCATACCTAAGCCCCATAAGGACAAAAACCTTCCCTCTAGCTACCGCCATATCTCTCTTACCAGCTGCGTTTGCAAGGTGATGGAAAGTATGATTCATGCCCGGCTGGTATGGTGGCTCGACTCTCGCAATTTACTGACGAATGCACAGTGTGGATTTCGAACGCGGCATTCTGCAGTTGACCATCTCGATACTTTGTCCACACATGTCATGAATGGGTTTCTGCGGAAATCCCAGATTGTGCCCATGTTTCTCGATTTGGAGAAGGCGTACACCTACTGGAGAACTGATATCCTCCATACTCTTTACACGTGGGTCTCTGCCCTGTTTCCTTCAAGCATTTTTAAAAGACCGACTTTTTAAGGTGCGTCTGGGTTTTGCCTTGTCATCTACATCTACATAGCTACCCTGCAAATCACATTTAAGTGCCTGGCGGACGGTTCATCGAACCACCTTCACAATTCTCTATTATTACAATCTCGTATAGCCCGCGGAAAGAATGAACACCTATATCTTTCCGTACGAGCTCTGATTTCCCTTATTTTATCGTGGTGATCGTTCCTCCCTACGTAGGTAGGTGTCAACAAAATATTTTCGCGTTCGGAGGAGAAAGTTAGTGATTGGAATTTCGTCTCAACGAAAAACGCCTTTCTTTTAATGATTTCCAGCCCAAATCCTGTATCATTTCTGTGACTCTCTCTCCCATATTTCGCGATAATACAAAACGTGCTGCCTTTCTTTGAACTTTTTCGATGTGCTCCGTCAGTCTTATCTGGTAAGGATCCCACACCGCGCAGCAGTATTCTAAAAGAGGATGAACAAGCGTTGTGTAAGCAGTCTCCTTAGTAGGTCTGTTACATTTTCTAAGTGTCCTGCCAATACAACGCAGTCTTTGTTTAGCCTTCCCCACAATATTTTTTATGTGTTCCTTCCAATTCAAGTTGTTCGTAATTGTAATACCTAGGTATTTAGTTGAATTTATGGCTTGTAGATTAGACTAATTTATCGTGTAACCGAAGTTTAACGAGTTCCTTTCAGAACTCACGCGGATGACCTCACACTTTTCGTTATTTAGGACCAAGTGCCACTTTTCGCACTATTCAGATATTTTTTCTAAATCGTTTTGCAGTTTGTTTTGATCTTCTGATGACTTTGTTAGTCAATAAACGACAGCGTCATCTGCAAACAACCGAAGACGACTGCTCAGATTGTCTCCCAAATCGTTTATATAGATAAGGAACAGCAAAGGGCCTATAACACTACTTTGGGGAACGCCAGAAATCACTTCTGTTAACCGAGCGAGGTGGCGCAGTGGTTAGCACACTGGACTCGCATTCGGGAGGACGAGGGTTCAATCCTATCTCCGGCCATCCTGATTTAGGTTTTCCGTGATTTCCCTAAATCGCTTCAGACAAATGCCGGGATGGTTCATTTGAAAGGGCACAGCCGATTTCCTTCCCCATCCTTCCCTCACCCGAGCTAATGACCTCGTTGTCGACGGGACGTTAAACACTAATCTCCTCCTCCTCACATCTGTTTTACTCGATGACTTTCCGTCAATTACTGCGAACTGTGACCTCTCTGACAGGAAATCACAAATCGTCACATAACTGAGACGATATTCCATAAGCACGCATTTTCAATACAAGCTGCTTGTGTGGTACAGTGTCAAAAACCTTCCGGAAATCCAGAAATACGGAATCGATCTGAAATCCGTTGTCAGTAGCGCTCAACACTTCATGTGAATAAAGAGCGAGTTGTGTTTCACAGGAACGATGTTTTCTAAACCCATGTTGACTGTGTGTCAATATTCCGTTTTCTTAGAGTAATTCATAATGTTCGAACACAATATATGTTCTTAAATCCTGCTGCATATCGACGTTAACGATATGGGCCTATAATTTAGTGGATTACTCCTACTACCTCACTTGAATATTGGTGTGACCTGTGCAACTGTCCAGTCTTTGGGTACCGGTACGGATCTTTCGTCGAACCAACGGTTGTATATGATTGTTAAGTATGGAGCTGATGCATCAGCACACTTCGAAAGGAACCTAATTGGTATACAGTCTGGACCAGAAGTCTTGCTTTTATTAAGTGATTCAAGTTGCTTCACTACTCTGAGGATATTTACTTCTACGGCACTCATGTTGGCAGCTCTTCTCGATTCATATTCTAGAATATCTACTTCTTCTTCTTTTGTGAAGGCATTTCGGAAGTCTGTGTTTAGTAACTCTGCTGTAGCAGCACTGTCTTCGATAGTACCTCCATTGCTATCGCGCCGAAGGCATTTCTTGCCGCTACCATACTTCACATACGACCAGAATCTCTCTGGATTTTCTGCCAGGTTTCGAGACAAAGTTTCGTTGTGGAAACTGTTATTGGCGTCTCGCATTGAAGTCCGAACTAAATTTCGAGCTTCTGTAAAAGGTAACCAATCTTGGGGATTTTGCTTCTGTTTAAATTTGGCATGTTTGTTTCGTTGTTTCTGCAACAGTGTTCTAACCCGTTTTGTGTACCAAGGAGGATCAGCTCCGTCGTTTGTTAATTTATTTGGTATAAATCTCTCAATTGCTCCCGGTACTATTTCGTTGGATTTAAGCCACATCTGGTCTACACTTAAATTATTAATTTGGAATGAGTGGAGATTGCCTCTCAGGAAGGAGTCAAGTGAATTTTTAAGTGCTTTTTTGAATAGGTATATTTTTCGCTTATTTTTCGTGGATTTGGGGATTACAATATTCAATCTCGCTATGACAATCCTATGTTCACTAATTCCTGAATCGGTTTTGATGCGCATTATTAACTCAGGATTATATGTTGCTAAGAGGTCAAGTGTGTTCACAACCGTTTACTATTCGCGTGGATTCATTAACTAACTGCTCGAAATAATTTTCAGAGAATGCGTTTAGCACAATTTCGGATGATATTTTATGCGTACCTCTGGAATTAAACATGTATTTTCGCCAACATATCGAGGGCAAATTAGAGTCACCACCAACTATTATTGTATGAGTCGGGTACGTGTTTGAAATTAAACTCAAGTTTTCTTTGAACCTTTCAGCAAATGTATCATTTGAATTGGGAGGTCGGAAATAGATCCAATTATTATTTTACGAGGTGCATTCAAGTTCTAAGGCCTCCGATTTTTTTTTCTAATTAACTACTCACCCGAAATCGATGAAACTGGCGTTACTTCTCGACGTAATCGCCCTGCAGACGTACACATTTTTCACAACGCTGACGCCATGATTTCAAGGCAGCGGCGAAGGCTTCTTTAGGAGTCTGTTTTGACCACTGGAAAATCGGTGAGGCAATAGCAGCACGGCTGGTGAATATGCGGCGACGGAGAGTGTATTTCATTGTTGGAAAAAGCCAAAAGTCACTAGGAGCCAGGTCAGGTGAGTAGGGAGCATGAGGAATCACTTCAAAGTTGTTATCACGAAGTAACTGTTGCGTAACGTTAACGTGATGTGTGGGTGCGTTGTCTTGGTGAAGCAGCACACGCGCAGAGCTTCCCGGACGTTTTTGTTGCAGTGCAGGAAGGAATTTGTTCTTCAAAACATTTTCGTAGGATGCACCTGTTACCCTAGTGCCCTTTGGAACGCAGTGGGTAAGGATTACGCCCTCGCTGTTCCAGAACATGGACACCATCATTTTTTCAGCACTAGCGGTTACCCGAAATTTTTTTGGTGGCGGTGAATCTGTGTGCTTCCATTGAGCTGACTGGCGCTTTGTTTCTGGATTCAAAAATGGCGTCCACGTCTCATCCATTGTCACAACTGATGAAAAGAAAGTTCCATTCATGCTGTCATTGCGCATCAACATTGTTTGGCAACATGCCACACGAGCAGCCATGTGGTCGTCCGTCGGCATTCGTGGCACCCACCTAGATGACACTTTTCGCATTTTCAGGTCGTCATGCAGGATTGTGTGCACAGAACCCACAGAAATGCCAACTTTGGAGGCGATCTGTTCAACAGTCATTCTGCGATCCCCCAAAACAATTCTCTCCACTTTCTCGATCATGTCATCAGACCAGCTTGTGCGAGCCCGAGGTTGTTTGGGTTTGTTGTCACACGATGTTCTGCCTACATTAAACTATTGCACCCACGCACTCACTTTCGACACATCCGTAACTCCATCACCACATGTTTCCTTCAACTGTCGATGAATTTCAATTGGTTTCACACCACTCAAATTCAGAAAACGAATGATTGCACGCTGCTCAAGTAAGGAAAACGTCGCCATTTTAAGTATTCAAAACAGTTCTCATTCTCGCCGCTAGTGGTAAAATTCCATCTGCCGTATGGTGCTGCCATCTCTGGGACGTATTGACAATGAACGCTGCCTCATTTTAAAACAATGTGCATGTTTCTATCTCTTTCCAGTCCGGAGGAAAAAAATCGGAGGCCTTAGAACTTGAATGCACCTCGTATTCCGGTTGCCAACAATGACCTCTGCCCCTACTAACTCACAGGAAGTATCTACTTCAATTTCGCGACAAAAAACTACTTCTGGCAGCAACAAACATGCCACCGCCAACCGCATGTAGCCTATCCTTTCGGAACACCGTTAGGTTCTTCGCAAAAATTTCGGCTGAGCTTATATCTGGCTTTAGCCAGCTTTCAGTGCCTATAACGATCTGAGCATCTGTGCTTGCTATTAGCGCTTGGAGCTCTGGTACTTAAACAAAAACTGAAATAAAAAAACACACACACATCCATGCCCGAGGCAGGATTCGAACCTGCGACCGTAGCATTCGCGCGGTTCCAGACTGAAGCGCCTAGAACTGTACGGCCACAACGGCCGGCTCAGGTACTTACCCATCACAGCTACGACAATGTACAACTGTTATACCAATCGTTCCTGTATCTACTTTCTTCCTGTGTTCAGCCTGCACTCTTTTTGACTGAAGCTTCTTGTGTTTTCCCGAGACCGTCTAAGCTAAAAGACCTCCCAGTCCACGTCACACAGCCCCTGCTAGCCGTGTAACTGCCTCTTGCGTATAGTGGACCCCTGGGACCCCTGACCTATTCAGCGGAACCCGAAACCCAACCACCCTTTGGCACAAGTCGAGGAATCTGCAGTCTACACAGTCGCAGAACCATCTGAGCTTCTGATTCAGACTGTCCACTCGGCTCTGTACCAGAGATCTGCAATCAGTCATGTTGACTATGCTGCACATGGTCAGCTCTGCTTTCATCTTGCAAGCAAGACTGGCAGCCTTTACCATTTTTGTTAGCTGCTCGAAACCAGAGAGAATGTCTTCTGATCCAAAGTGACACACATCATTGGTATCGATGTGAGCAACCACATGCAGTTGGGTACACCGTTTGCTCTTCATGACATCTGGGAGGAGCCTTTCCACATCTGGAATGACTCCACCCGGTACGCACACGGAGTGCACATTGGTTTTTTTACCCTCCTTGTCAGCCAAGTCCCTAAGAGGCCCCATAACGCGCCTAACATTGGAGCTCCCAACTACCAATAATCCCACCCTCTGCAATTGGCCGGATCTAGCAGGCTGAGTGGTTTCCTCTGAAACAGGACAGGTGACAGCATCTGGCTCAGCGACAGTGTCAGCCACAGACAGTACCTGGAACTTGTTTGTCAGACAAACTGGGGAGACCTTACTTGCGGCCACCTGCGAAGTCTTTCGCCGCCTGCTTCGCACCAGGGCGACCTTCTACGTGACCACAGCTGAGGGGTCAGACTCAGTGCGAGCAGTAACTGGGTTGGCCACCGGTATGGACCAATTGGAGGACTCTGACGTGCTGGACGTCCGTTGGGTCCCCACGGCTGGTGCCCATCCACTGCAGCCTCAAGCTGTGTAACTGAAGCCATCACAGCCTGAAGCTGCGAGTGAAGTGTCACCAACTCGGCTCGCATCTGCGCACAACAATCGGAGTCCCTGTTGATGGTAAAGACCGTGGAAAACTAAACTACGCAGATAAACGGACTGTCAGCACGTGCTGCGCAACTCTACTGTAGACTGTGACGAAAACGCACGAACTCTATCTAGTAATGTGCAGATATTCAAAAACCTAACTACCGAAGCACTCGCGCGATACTAAATAATTCGCCCCTGATTAGAAACTTGTAATATGTCACAAAATCGGTTTAGTTTCCGACACAAACGAAAACGCGAGAACTGTGGCTATTAGATATTAAATTTATACGCAGAAACTCAAGAAACTAAACTATTAAAGCACACAGATGATATAATAAAATTCGCTCTTGGTTAGGAACTCGTAAATGTCACAAAAGCCGTTACTTCCCTGTTGCTGCGTCTGTCTCGGTCGGCTACTGCTGCCTGACTTGTTGGACACCTTTATCCAGGAGAACGGCGTGCCTCAGGGTTCTGTCCTGAGCCTCGTCCTCTTTGCTATTGCCATTAACTCTATAATGGCCTGTCTCCCGCCAGGAATCTCCGGCGATTTTGCCTTCTATTGCAACTATTCACAGACCTGTCTCACTGAGCGGCGTCTTCAGTGATGTCTTGAGCATCTTTACTCCTGGAGCATTGACAATTGCTTATAATCCAGTGAAACCGTCAGAAAAAAAGCCTGTACCTTGCAAAAGGTGGGATAGAAGATTTTATTTTTTTTAACTCGTTCATATAGTTGGAAAGGTTAGAAAACCAAGTTTTGCCAACAAAATTTCTCTTGGGAAAGCTTTCTGCAGTCAAAAAACTTCGAAAATTTCGGACTTTTTTCAGTTTTTTAAAATATCTCACTTTCATTTGCTCCTATCACTTTGACGTCTATTTTCTTTTTTAAAGAGCACAAAATTCTCTACAAATTTGATGCTTACCATTTTTTTCTACTCCCAGTATCTAAGGCGCTACAGCGTGTCAAAAAATACCAATTTTTCAAGTTTCGAGCAAAGTGGCAAATTACCTAATTTTTGAACACTGTTATTTCAGTTTCTATTTGTGTAGTATAAACATATTACTCATCATGTTATTAATTGGAATTTACCATCTCACTCTGCTGCAGGGCCAGGACAAACAGCATCATATTCAATAACTACAAACACATTCACGTCGGATTGCGTAAAGTTTATTTGTGTTACAATAGGTAATACGACTGCATGCAGGTGCCGTACATTTTCTACAGTTGATTGATGTTAGTGATTAGTTATAAGAAAAAGTATGTAGGAATTGTTCTTTAGCAGACAAAAGCATATTTATTCTTTGGCGGGCGGAACACGATTATCTCTGGTGATTGTTCACAGCGCGCTGACAGCTATTAGCACTCAACAATAGGGGTTCTACAGTTTGGAGTCGCTTCCATTCAGTATATGTTGTGGTGCTGAAAATGAGTATGTCTGACATGAATTTGTGTTTATTTTGCGAAAAAACTGTGGTGAGTGGCGGACGAAATGTGAAAAAGAAAGAACTGAGCACACTTATCGATTGTAGTGCTAAACGCAGGGAGTCTGCTCACACCCGTGTTTTGAAAACGCTCAGTGAAGTGATGGTGCATGAAGCATGCTACAAGAGTTACATTAATAAGAGAATGATAGCAGCTAGCCTTCGACATCCTCAGGAACCAACAGGTGTGCTACGTCGGTCGCAGGAAAAAGGTCAGTTAAATTTCAAAGAGAAATGCTTCTTATATGCAAAAGGGAATTCTGATGACTTTTTAACCAAGCAGTTAAGATTCCCATATGCCAAACGAAATTTTGTTTACAAAGTAATGAAATTCGAAGTGCAATCGACAGTATTAGAACAGGCTAAACGACGTGGTGATGAATTTGGTCAACAAGTGATAGAGCGGATTCAAAATGTAAATGATTTGGTTGCTGAAGATGGGTGGTACCACAGATTTTGCTACAGAAAGTTCTTTCACCATGTTTCAGCTAATGGACAGAAACGAGGTTACCGACCTGCAACACAAGTAGGTGAAGGCATTGAGGCTATATTTGCCTACCTGGAAACCAATACGGAAGAATGTCACTTTTCTATGGACGATCTGTTAGAGCAAATACCCACATCACCTCGTCCTGATATTCGAACTGTCAAGGCCCGCCTTTTCCAGATATATGGTGACGATGTGGTGATAGCTGAAACAGCTTCAAAGCCAGCAGTCGTATGTTTCAAGAATGTTGGGCACCAACTACTCAGTGAAAATTGGTACACCAAAAGAAATTCAGATCCTCAGCAAGAAAGACTACGAATCGTCAGAGCAGCTGCAAATATCATATTAGACGATATAAGATCAGTAATGTACGATGTAAAACAGTACCCTCCGTCTGATAATGTTTTATGTGATCTACAGTCTGTCATACCAGAATCTGTAAGATTGCTCTTTGAAACTATAATTTTGAAACACAAGCGGTCTCCCAGAAAATGGGGGAAAGTATGTGTTTCTCTTGCTCATGCACTCGTAAGTGCTGCGAGGCCACGTTCATTTATTTCATCACTTTTGACTGCAATTAGTGCATACTTGTACCGGAAGTTTGGCTCAAAACATCTCATCCAGGTTTTGTCTTCCCATGGCTTTGCAGCATCTTATACGGAAGCTGCCCTATTGGAAGTGTCTTCAGTCCTTCAGCTTGACAACGAAAGACAACGAAGTGACGCATTTTGCCAAATTGTGTTTGATAATGCAGATTTCAATGTAAACATCCTAGATGAAACTGGTACTTTTCATACAATGGGAGGTATAATGTGTGTTACTCCTCATGATGTATTGCTTCCTCAGAAAAATATTAAAAAGTTGAATCATCGTCCCTCAGCTCAACTTGTTAGTGAAGCCGAAAAAAATGACATACACACATTCGACAGAACACAAGTTGGAGGGCTGAAGGCTATAAAAATTGAAGATTTGGACATAATTGCTCCTGCAAAAGGTGAGATCGTCATCTCAACAGCGGAAATTACGTGGTTATGTTGTAAATGGTCTCAGAATGCAGTTGTTTCAGGATGGAATGGTTACATGGAACGCTTGACGGCAGGCAAAGAATATGAACGTTCTGAAATAAAGTGTCTTCCATTTCTTAATTCATCACCAACCCATTATGACACCATATATACTGCTCTGATGATAGCTAGAGATGCATGTAAAATACATAATCAGACTACATGCTTTGTCACATTTGATCAGCCTCTGTATTGGAAGGCAATGGATATTGTAGAGATAGATCTTCCTGAATTTCATAATGTGGGGGTCCGACTTGGCAGTTTCCATTTCATTATTTCCTTATGGCGTTCATGGGATGTATCGGTATGATCATGGGTGGAAGTGGATTAAAGGACTTATTTGGTGTAATATTCGCTGAAAACAGCGTTGAAAAGATCTTGTCAGGACATGCATATTCCAGGGCTGTGCATTTATTGTGTCACCTTGCTTTGGCCTGTCCAGTGTGGGATCACATTGAACTAACAGAAGATGAATGTGGGACATTGAATGACTTGTCTTCCCCTTGTGGTGAGTCTGAACTGTCAGTTGGCTAGGATACCAGTGTTCTCAGGGAACAAGTCATTAAAAAAATTTGTAACTGCCCTGAAAACGATTGAAAGTAAGGGACCCACAGCAAAATTATGGGTTCAGTACTACAAGATGGTCACTCTCATGAAACAATTTATTGAAGCGGATTGATCAGGCAATTGGAAACATCATCTTGAAAGCGTGCGAAAAATGCTTCCCTACTTCCATTCAGCTGGACATTTTATGTACGCTAAAAGTGGCCACCTCTACTTACAGGATATGTTGAGACTCGAGGAAAAAATAGATTTATCAGACTATGAGAAGTTCACAACGAAAGGACATTTTACAACCCGGCGATCAGAGAAGTATTGGTCAGGGGTTCCTTCTGACATGACTATAGAACAAACATTGATGAGAACCATGAAGCGTTCTGGAGGATTTACTTCTGGCCTAGGAATTACGGATAGTGTATTAACCAGATGGACATTGGGTATGATTCACATGCAGAACATTTGTGAAGAAATTGAGTCGTATTGCGAAGTGAGCGCAGTAACATCAGAACAGCATATGGATGCAAGAAGTTGTCGCATCGAACGAGATGGCATAGACTTGCGTAAGCTGCGTGATTGGTTTTCAGTGCACCCTCCCTTCCCTGAAAGTGATTTTATAATGTTTATCATCAGTGGTGGTGTCGGAACGGAGGATGTTAATTGTTATATGTGTCCGAAGAGGGGGGAAAAAAGGCATGAAAAGAATAGTTGGTGACAATTTCCACGATGTAAAGTTCCGTAGAAAAGATAAAGTTGTGACTCTCCTTTCTGCGTTCAATTCTGTAAAAGCTGGGAGCACTAAAATTACTCCTGTTGATCCTTTAACTCTTTTCCAAAGGATTTGTTTAATGAAACAAAGTGAAGAAGAGTTAAAAGCCTTTCTGAAATATGAACTTGCTCCTTACCCAATGTCCCTATTCTCAGAAAAAGGCATGCGAAAAGGAACAAAATCTTCATTCTACAATGCCTTCGTTCCAGTGGCAGATGTGAAGTCAGGTGGACCGAGTAAATTTTTTGTCATTGATGGAGGGTACCTTATCCACAAAGTGACTTGGACTCGAAATGTTTGCTTCAAGTCAGTAGCCCAAAGCTATGTTTCTTACCTGCAACGTCATTTTGGATCTCAGTTTGCTATTGTATTTGATGGGTATCCATGTGAGGGAGACAAATGCAGCACAAAGAGTGCTGATATGATTCGTAGGCCCAAAAAACATTCTTCGGTTGACGTTGTGGTTGAATCAGATATGGTGAACCAAGTCCCTCAGGACAAGTTCTTGTACAAAGCACGAAACAAGATGCGTTTGATCACACTTCTTAAAAAGGAGTTTCTGGAATGTAGCATTGAAGTGCACCAGGCAGAAAAAGATGCTGACGTTATGATTGTAACATCTGCCATTTCAAGAACCAAAGATTTGGGAAGTGTTGTCATTGTAGGAGAAGATGTTGACCTGCTTGTGCTCATGACCGGTTTGGGCAAGGCATTGAAAACTTATTTTTCTTTAAGCCAGGAAGAGGAAATGCAGAAGACAAGTGGTTTTCCACTGCATCTTATAAGTTTGACAGTGAATATATTCTGTTCACTCACGCCTTTAGCGGATGTGATGCAACATCCGCCTTTTTTGGTCAAGGAAAAATTAAGTGCTGCAATATTGTTGCGAAAAATGAACACCTAACCTCTGCGCTTTGCACGTTCAATAAACCACATTCTACCCGTGAAGAAATAGTAACAGCAGGAGAACAGGTTACTATCGCATTGTATAGTGGAGGTGTCAGCAGTTCCCACACACTAGACCATTTGCGGTACCAGCTATTCGCCAAGTCTGCCACAAAAAGCAGACTGAATCTTGCACGGTTGCCACAAGATGCTGCACAACATCATTCGTTGCGGACTTACCAACAAGTCCAAAGTTGGATGGGAAACTGGAAACCTCCTGAGAAACGGGGCTGGAATCACAGTGACCACAGTCCAATACCCGTTATAACGAGCCAAGATCCAGCACCTGAAGCACTTCTTCACATTGTTTCATGCTCATGCAAGCTGAATTGTGGCGGAGCGTGCTCCTGCAGAAAAGCGGGTTTGAAATGTTCTTCAATTTGCAAGAAATGTATTGGGGTCAACTGCGAAAACGTGCCAAAATTTTTATATGAAGGCAGTGAAGAAGATGTTATGGAGGATGTTGAGGAAACCGCTGACGAAATCAACGAACTTGCTGAGGCTGACTCGCTGTTTCAAGAAGAGGTCAATCTGGGATCAACTCTATGTACAGACCCTGAATCCGTAACTCAAGGTATTTCTGGTGACACTGAGGAACTTGGCCCATCAAAACGTTGGAAGTGATGCTCATATCTGTCTCAAGTGCGCTGAAGTGCGATATTACAAGTATTACACACCCAGAACTGTCAACATTTTTTAGTAACCGACAATGCATTTTAATTGTACTAAAGCTACTTATTTTTAATGTCAACTGGTGTGGCTTTAACACACAAGAATAATTACCTACCTAATTAGGGTGCCTATTGCAGCTAATAATAGTTCAGTTTCCTGAGACAATTTATTTTATGTGTGTGTGTGTGTGTGTGTGTGTGTGTGTGTGTGTCTTAATGATGTATTTTTATATTTATAGTTTTACAAATACCAGGGCTGAGGTGGCCCATAGTGAACTTCAGGTAGTGATGTAAGAATCACAATAGTTGGACGCCCAGCAATCCTCATGTTTCATACAGAGAAATTGAACACCTGAAAGTGAGGTGGTAAATTCCAACATATAACATGATGTATAATGTATTTATACTACACAAACAGAAACTGAAAAAACAGTGTTCAAAAATAAGGTATCTTGCCACTATACTCAAAATTTGAAAAATTGGTATTTTTTGAGGCGCTGTAGCGCCTTAGATATTGGGAGTAGAAAAAAATGGCAAGAATCAAATTTGTAGAGAATTTTGTGCTCTTTAAAAAAGAAAATAGACGTTAAAGCGATAGGAACAAAAAAACTGAGATATTTTGAAAAGCTGAAAAAAAGGCCGAAATTTTCCAAGTTTTTTGACTGCAGAAAGTTTTCCCAAGTGAAATTTTGTTGGCAAAACTCGGTTTTCTAATCTTTCCAACCATATGAACGAGTTGAAAAATAAACTCTTCTACCCCACCTTTTGCAAGGTATATCTGCTATTTGACTGGACTATTATACTTTTCCACTGACAAAACCGTCTATATGAATTTCTCCCTGTTGCTCTTCTATTCATTGAAACTAAGAAATTCCTGGTGCTCATGCTCAATAGGAAACACTCTTGGTCCTCCCATTGGTCTTACCTGGCAGCCCACTGTACACGGTTCCTCAATGTCCTACACGTCCTCAGTGGTACTTCCTGGGGTGCTGATCTAACCACCCTCCTCTGTTTGTACCGGTCCCTTGTCCGTGCGAAAGTCGACTATGGGTGCTTTGTTTATGCATCTGCACGTCCATCCATCTTATGCTGTATCTACAGTATCCACCATCATGGCATCCATTTGCCCATGGGTGCCTTATATAATATCCCAGTTGAGAGTCTGTATGCTGAAGCTGCTGAGCTACCACTGTCCTACCACCATGACTTTCTTCTCAGCAGGTATGCAAGCCATTTGTCTGCCATGCGTGGCCAGCCATCTTATGTGTCCTTTGATGATTGCTTTGATCGCCAGTATGGGGCACGTCCCTCTTCTCTGTTACCTCCTGGATTCCGCTTTTGGCACTTGCTAGGGCCTCTTAACTTCACACTACCTGCATCTTTCTCAGTTGATATGAACCCTTCACCACTTTGGCCTTCATTCATTTCCTAAGGACACTACTCCAGCCTCAGTCTATTGCCTTCAGTTTCACGACCTTCACATTGAACTTCGCGATAGTACCTGTGTCTCAGACTGACTGTGGGGTCTGGTGTGCCTTCGTCATGGGCACCCATGTCTTTCGATATCGGCTTCCAGCACACTGCTCAGCATTTCCAGTCGAGCTTTTTGCCCTGTGTCAGGCCATATAGAACATCCGGCGACACAGCCTTTTCGATTGTGTCGTCTGCTCAGACTCACTCAGCGCCCATCAAAGTCTTTGTGCGCTGTACGCCGCCCATCCCTCTGTGCAGCGAGTCCAGGAAAACTGTCACTTGCTATCTCGTGGTGGAGTCAGTGTGGTGTTTCTGTGTTCCTGGTCATGTCGGTCTGCCAGGGAACGACCCTGCTGACTCTGCTGCCAAGGCTGCAGTCGTCATACCTCAGCTCGCGAGTACCTATATTCCCTCTGATGATCTCTGTGTTGCAGTCTGTCTGGAGGTGATGTCCCTTTGGCATCGCCAATGGTCGTCGCTTTACGGGAATAAGCTCCGGCTTATTAAGCCTCTTCCAGTGGCTTGGACGACCACCTCCCAGCCATCCTGCCGGGAGGAGGTCATTTGGGCACTGCCTTTTTAGCTATCATCATTTGATAAGTGGCGTTACCCCACCACTTTGTACACATTGCGCCCAGGTTTTAATTCTCTGCCACTTCCTGATGGAATGCCCATTTTTTAACCATTTACGTTCCCGCTTGGGTTTGCCATCTGAGTTATCGGCCGTTTTAGCAAATGACGTGTGGGCTGTCGAGTGCGTTTTACTTTTTATCCGCCAAAGCAATATAGTGAAGGCCACATAATATTTAGTTTTGGACTTCCGTTGCTGTATGATGTCTTTTTTAGCCCTTTTCCCACGTGCCTGTTTTTAGTTGTCGCCTATTATGTCCATTGGGACTGATGTATAGTCGTTTTTTTTTTAACTCCTCTCTGTCTTCATGTTCTCTAGTTTTGACTTGGGCGCGTATGACCCCAGTTGGTTTTTGCGCCCTGAAGCAAAACAAAAAAAAAAAAAAAAAAACCTCTTGTAATTGTTTGGAGGTGCCACTATAGACGTGTCGCATTTGTTGAGTGTGTCTACTTGCTGTAATATGCAGACATTAGTCCTCCACCACTGTTGTTATTCTTCCACAGCCTTTACTGTGACAACTGGCAACTGATCCTGTCTCTAGAAACTTGTCCTAGATTCTAGACATTACTTTGACTCACAGGGACGTTAACTGGACAGCGACCCCGTGATAACGGAGGGGATAGCGTACTCACTAACCATTCAGTGCCTGAGGGCTGATGGAGACCACAAAGCTCATCACACCTGTTGGCAAAGTCAGTTATTCTGAACTTCTTTTCTAAGTGAAGGTATTTTTTCGTATATGCCTTCTCTTAATAAGCTTCGTGCGCTTCGCCAGTTCTTGCAGACGACATCTTCACAGATAGTGGTAGCTTTTTTGACGGCCCTTTATACACCCTGGCTCGTCACTGACTACACTGAAATTCCATTATCACGTGCTCCCAGGCAGAGGCATGGCATCACTTGTTTTGAATTGGGAATATGCAGTTAGCCTTCGTTGGTTGTCATCACCCAATGATGGATGACTGGTACACATCTCCTTCAGCAACGGAATCCAGATATCGTTGACTTTTACACCCCCCCTCCTTCTGATTAAAATTATTTGTGTGATTAGCAGTTTCTGTGGCCTCTCAAAATAGCCTTTCATGATATCTGCTTGTGGCTGCCGGTACACGAGTTTTATCAAACTGAAGCCGGTGGCCTCTTGATTGCAAAGCACGTTTTGCATCAGCCCATATGTCTCTTTCTTCCCTTCTGCAGTTGGCTTTGTCTTCTTGTAGTCGTTTTTTGACCGTTCTTATTGCAGTCCCATGCACACATTGCATGAAGCTGTTGTTTTCCGAAGTAACCATAGGTTCTGTGAGTGCTTCCTTGGCTGGCAAGGTAATTTGTTCTTATCCATGGCACACCATATCAAGCACTGCAGGGACCCCACATGAAACTAGCAGTCATCTTGGTGAATCAATGGTCCACATGTAGGAAACGTCTGGTATGGTTCAAATGGCTCTGAGCACTATGGGACTTAACATCTGAGGTCATCAGTCCCCTAGAACTTAGAACTACTTAAACCTAACTAACCTAAGGACATCACACACATCCGTGCCCGAGGCAGGATTCGAACCTGCGACCGTAGCAGTCGCGCGGTTTCAGACTGGAGCGCCTAGAACCGCTCGGCTACCCCGGCCGGCTTTTAAAGATAGTGCCGATATATATCGGCCACCTACTTGTCCCCGATATGTCGATACCGAAATGCCAATATCGAGGGCCGATATTTTTATTTTATATTATATTTTTTCCCAATTTTCGGTAAATATCTGAACCTGTTCTTTCGAAATTGTACTAGAACATAATTTTACTTTCACTGTGTGAAGGAGTCTTACTAGTTCTTGACCTTACATCACGTCCAGTCTTTCTCTTTCACTGCATGAAGCAGTACAGATGATACAATAGACAAGTCTGACTGTACTGGAGAGTGCCGATGTGTATGGAACAACAAGATTTCCGATGTGAAGAAATAGCACACCAGTTGCGTTAAAAACAGCACGCAAGGAGTGCGCTGTTTCTTATCGTCGGCATTCTTCAACTACTGTTGCTGAAAATGATGAAAACAAACATTTGAATGACGAGATGGGTCTTTGCGGTGGTCGGTGGCGTGTGAGAGGAAATGCTGACGTAATCGGCGTTCAGCGCTACCAACAGAAACAGCATGGTAGGGCTTCCCAACGTGTGGTCCTCGGACCCCTTAGGGGTCCGCCGGCTCTTTCTAGGGGGTCCGCGGCCACCTTTCACCAAATCGTGTAAAATGAGTAAAATTATTGAATAAAAATGTGGAAATCAAATTCATCACTATTTTTTTCGTGTGAAAAAAATGTGTACTATTACTTCAGGTCGTATTCCCAAGCAGCCTTTGCGGTTCCTAAGTGAGAACGCATACACAGTTAGTGCCGGAGAATGCGGCTTCTCTAATCGACTGTTTCGCAACGATACGGGGGTCGTTTGTGCGCCGGCTCACGGCGCTAGATGCGCTGAAACTTTTTACGCATGCTCGGAGCGAGCTTTGTCGAGCAATCACAGCGCTCGCTGGCACGTTTGCGGTACCAGGCATCATTAAATGTTAAACTTGCTTTGTAAGTGCACTACCTATTTCATAAGTGGATTTTTGACCAGTTTATTACTTCTAACATGGATCGGTGGCTCAAATCAGGATAAATGAAGAGGGGTGCAGTTTCTCCGTCGCCTTCACAACAAGGGATGCTTCCAGTTGAAATGAATGAGGAGGGAGTGTGATCAAAGGAAGAACAATCACAAGAAGCTCCACAGCCGGATTTATTATGTGAAAACGCTTCCTGTGGAAGTGGAATAATCAAGAAGCGCAAGTACAACGAAAGCTATTTAGAAATGGGCTTTATGGAGACAAAGGAGGGTAAAGTTCAGTGTGTAATTTGTGTGCGAGTCCTTCCGAACAGTTCAATCGTTCCAGTTAAATTGCGCCGTCATTTTGAAGGTACTCACCCGGATTTCCAGGCTAATGACATCGATTTTTTCAAATGGAAGAGTGCTGAACTAGCTGCTTCTCAGCAGTGCATGAAAACTCATGCAAAAACAATTAATGAAAAGTCATTAAAAGCTTCTTTCTTGGTTAGGTATCAAGTGGCAAAAACACGAAAAACTCATACCATTGCAGAAAATCTCATAAAAACGTGTGTTAATGATATTGTTTCTTGCATGCTAGACGAAAAGGCAGTAAAGCTTGTATCTTCGGTCCCATTATCAGACAATACTGTCAAGAGACGCATTGTTGACATGTCAAATGATGTGAAAGACACTTGTTTCTCGCATCCAACGCAATTTATTCTCTCTGCAGATAGATGAATCCACTGGTGTTGCAGGATTAGCGATTTTATTGGCTTTTGTCCGTTATGAATATTCTGGATGTTTTGAGGAGGACCTCTTATTGTGCAGACCATTACCTGCCAACACAACAGGTGCTGAAATATTCCGTCTGTTGGATGATTTTTTAATGACTAACGACGTTTCATGGTCTAATTGCATAGATGTGTCCACAGATGGTGCAAAGGCTATGACGGGCCCTACAGTCGGAGCAATAACGAAAGTAAAAGAAAACGCCAAGAGTTGCAGCAGTAGTCATTGTGTTGTCCACAGATACACTTCAGCTACGAAACAAATGCCTGTTTCGTTCAAGAAAGTTTTAGACTAATCCATGCAAATCATTAACTACATAAAATCAAGACTTTTCACAATACTGTGTGAAGATATGAGAAGCCTTCATCGTTCACTGCTTCTCCATACAGAAGTGAGGTGGCTCTCACGTGGGGATGCACTCTCTCGGTTGTACGAATTAAGACTGGAAGTCTTATCTCTCCTTTTGGAGCATAACACCAAATTAGCAGACCTTATTCATGACGAAAATTGGCAGTGTATACTTGCCTGTTTGTCAGTTATTTTCTCCAAAATGAATGAAATGAATATTTCACTCCATGGGCAAAGTGAAACAAAGGTCACTGCTATCAACAAAGTTCGAGCTTTCAAGAGGAAAATCAATTTTTGGACAGAGAGTGTCGAGGAGGGGGAGGTCGAGTATTTTCCTCTTCTCAACGAGTTTTAAAAAACAGAACATTGGCACTTGGGAAGAATTTGTTTAATCAAATCCTGGAACATCTCCGAAGCTTGATGTCATTGTTGGAGCATTATTTCCCAACAGCTGAAGATGAGAAGCTGCAGAAATATGAATGGGTGGTCAATCCATTCACTGTACCCAAAAACATTCTATCATAAAATGAATATGAGTTGTTGATAGAAATTGCCACAGGCCTTACCTTGAAATCAAGTTTTGACATTGACGGTTACTCACACTTTTGGATCCGCTTGGATAACAAGAAATACTACCTCCTTATTGAAAAGGCAAAACGTGTACTTCTTCCGTTTGCCACAAAATATATGTGTGAATCTGGATTCTCGATCTGTGCTGCCCACAAAACTAAGTACCGAAGCTGTCTAGATGCAGAACCAGACATCCGTCTCCAGTTGTCAAGAATTGAACCCAACTTTTCAAAATTGTCAGCAGAAGCGCCCTCAACCATCACATTAGGATTCCATTATTGTTCCTACAGACTCAACTATAGTAAAGAAGAAAGCATTTTTCTTCGTAGATGCTCAGTGAACGTACCTGAACTATAACTCTGTAGGAATTTTGTTTGTATCAATTACAAAATAATTATTAATTGAATTCTGTTGCCATTGATATTTTTGTTACGAAAATTAAAATGATCTCTAAAACTAATTTCTTTTCTTTATAATATATTCCCTCCTCTCAGTTAAAATATGGCCTGCCTGTACTTCAATTACGATTACTTGCTATTACTCTGACACTATATTGTGGCAACTGGCTGCGAGCGTAAACAAATGAGGACTTTTCACGTGCTACCTTGTAAAAGGTAAACCTCCTCAGCCAGAATTGTTTCCTTTGAGAAAAAAAGTCTTACGTTCTGTGAAATGCTTTGTCTTCTTATATAGAAATATGAGAGTCTGTTTGTTTGTTTTCCTTATTTGTTTACAGTTGAGGTTGACTGCCACGATATAGTGTCCAAGTAGTAGTTGAAGTTGTCAGCTGTGGCTAAACTGTTGCCACGCCGCCTGCCAGTTGCCAGCTACCAACTGACAGTACACTGTTACAGCACCGCCTGCTAGCTGCCGGCTATGGACTGACAGCTGCCGTTCAGTAGATACGCAAAGACGTAAAAATAAATAGACTTTCCGAAAGCTGTTTACATGGGCACGAAAATCGATTTTGGAACTGGAAAACGGCTTTATAAAAGCAGATTTCCAGAATCGATTTTGAAGCGTTTACCTGACCAACCAAAAGCGGAACTGGGATGGGACATCGGCTTACGAAATCCGGTTTTGGAAAAGCATATAAACTGGGGGAACGTATTCCCACACATTGCACAACAGATGTCACAATAGTCCTTTAAAGGCACTTCCTTGGCCTCTTTTCTTTCGTGATGTGTTTGTATCCCGAATCATGGGTCTGCCCCTTTTCTACACAGCGGCGCGGAATGGCCGAGCAGTCTCAGGCGCCTTGTCGTGGATTGCGCAGCCGGTCCCGCCGGAGGTTCGAGTCCTCCCTCGGGCATGTGTGTGTGCGTGAGTGTGTGTGTGTGTGTGTGTGTGTGTGTGTGTGTCTTGTCCTTAGCGGAAGTTAAACTTAGGTTAATAGTGTGTAAGACTGGGGACTGATGACTTCAGCAGTTAAGTCCCATAGACTTTACATACATTTGAACATTTTTCTTCGGATTTCACGAAAAACCACACACACACACACGACTGTTAAGAAATATGCATGCTCCTTACACAACAGTAGCCAAACAGTGGAAGTGAAGACCACAAGCAGCAACTTGTCAACAGCGAACAGTTTGGACGTGACATTGATTGCTCTTGGAGGAAGGCAGCTCCAACGTGTGAAATGTCAATTACCAAGTAATTTTAATAAGGCTATAGTGTGTTGAACAAAGGGAGTAAATCCACTAGTAAGTGTCTGTATACAGTGGGAATTCAAATTGGATCGTTAATTTCATCCATTGTTTTCATTCATCTCTAAACCAAAGACTATTGATGGTTTGGGGAGGGGGGGGGGGGGTCATTGGGAACATGGAACTTTCATTAAGAAGCTTTCAGTTCCCATGGGTTTCGCTCTGAAATTTAAAGTTACTGTGCTGTTGACTGACTAGGGGTCCGCCATGGATTTTCGACTGAAGAAGGGGTCCGCCAGCTGAAAAGGTTGGGAAGCCCTGGTTTAACTGCACCACACAGTTTTGACACTACAACTGCTAGGTCGCTGGCGTTTGTAGAAATGTTAAAACAGATAAGTTGGTATGAAGCGTTCTGGACAAATCCGATATGTGACGAAATCGAACGACAGACCCATTGGACACCTTTATTGTGGTACTTGCATGCAGCTACCATTGTTAGCAAAGTGGGTATCACCAAGCATGAATGTGCATCATTGTCCTTTCAGTTTTTGCTCTAAGGGGAATAAGCAGGCTGGTAGCTCGTTGATGTACAGAATATCTAATAATTAATCAATTACTTAAATATACAGCTCTAAAACAGGCAGTACATTTACAATGTGGAACCGATATTTTTCTAGCGCAATATGTTGACTTTTTCTGTCGATGCATTGATATATCGCTACTTTGATCGACATATCGAGTTCCTGTAGTTATATTTTTAACTATTGATATATCGGATACCTGGTATTTTTAAAAATATCAACAGTCCTAGCAGATTCCGTTCCAAAATAACAATCTCAAGACTCAAAACACTGAAGGCCAAGACACTTGCCATCCTGGCTAACTATCTAAATTTGGAGCAGCAAAGACGTCTCTGCCTCGCAACCAATGGGAGGGCAGCCCTGAAACGCCCTTCTGATTGTTGCAGTCATCATCAGCTTTTGTCTTCCACCCAAGTGTTAACTGTGAATCAACCAATCATCGCGTGCTGTACGAACCAGAGTGTAGCTGGCGTGATTCCCGCGGTGTGGCGGTCGTTCACCCTGCTTGTAGGACTTGTTAACGGAAAATTTTAAGGGGCTACGTTCCACCAGAAGACTCTGAGTCTGTGCTCCACTGAGTATTACCGAGACGATATTACTTTGACTAGTGAGTGGTGACCCACTGCCTCCCACCAGAATGTTTTTTTGTCCTTGTGGTCAAGTGTCACCCATTCCACTTTCGCTATGGCTAACTGGGATGGCCCGTCTCATCCTGCCTTCCTGCTTGGGCACACTATTGTGCGAATCATGTTTTGGCGAAACTTTTGTTTTCGCTGTAAGCGGCTTAGTCGTGGTCTTGTTAGCGCTAGTCCTCGTTTCTAGCCCGGAGATCACCTGTTGAACAGGTGTAATTGAGGTCCACCTGTGCCAGAACCCGTGGGATGTGCAAGTTCAGAGGCCCCCAGATGTAGCTCCAAAAACTATTCCCAAATGCAGAAAAGTTAGACAGAAAGAAAGTAATCAAGATAAAAAATAACTGCAGTGTCCTTCAGATCTCCCAACCACTTATGTTTCATGTCCTCATTAAAACCGGAATGCAAGGTTGAAGTTCTTACACGTGATGCGGTTGTATGCTGATTAAAAAAATCTAATGAAAAGACAAGACAAGGCCGATGCCTCACAACATCCCCTCAATTATACGGAATTCTGTAAACTCCTGCTCTTTCCAGCTATTTTCGAGCAACCTTTAGGTCTCTCTGTATGTTCCAGGAGCGTTTGTATCTTACAGCCTTAAGCTCTTTGGATCGAACGGTTATGTTGATATTTCGTATGCGCTTATTTTTGAATTTTTAGTTAGTATTAAGTGCAGTGTCTAGATTTTATTAGGATTTATTGCGTTCAGTAGTGTAATAACTGTTTGGGGAAGTGAACATTTTAAGTTCTGTGCCGCATTTTAAAGACAATAGCGTATAACTGTTACAGCTTAGTAACCGTTTTTAGGCCTACTCCGTGTGTGCTTACTTTTGAAGTTTTAGTAAGTATTAAGCGCACTCTCTAGATTTTGTCAGGTTTCATTTTTTTCAGCATTATAATATCTGTTCAGGGAAGTGAAGATATTAAGTTCTGTGCCGCATTTTTAAGAAAATACCGTAAAACCGTTACCGCTTAGCAGCCGTTTTTAGGCCTAAATTTTGTGCGCGAAAGTTAAGTGATTCTAAGTGTAATTAAGTAAGTACATACATATTATATTTATATTAGAGTACTATAGAGAAAAGTAAATAGGAAATTATCTTTCTTTAGCGATAGCTTAAAAAGTAGGCCTCTATTGTAAACAATCATGAGTGTGAAGTGTTTTAGCTGCCATAGGAAAGTTAGTTCTGGGTTGCTATGCGGCTGTTGTGACAGATCGTCTCACTGGGGGAATGTAGCGGGATGGAAATTGGGAAACAAAATGAGCCTCTTGCTAGGTACTGTGGAGTGTGTTCACAGGATATGAAAATAGCAAAACAAGAGGGGAAGATTAGAGCCCTTCAGGCTGAATTAGATAAAGCTAGGGAGGAACTAATTAGGTTAAGGGGTGAGAAGGATGAAGAGAAGTGGGAAGTGGTAGCAGGGAACAGGGGCCACAGTAAGAGGACAGTATGTGACAGCTTCATTCTTGGCACAAAAAATAGATTTGCCCTGCTGCCACAGTTAAGTAATGAAGAGCCTCATGTAGATGTAGGTGTAGCTGATGCACAGCAGAATTAAATTAGGAAGCCTGTTGCTTCAAAAAAAGTGGGAAGAAAATCCTGCTGTTAGGTAGCAGTCATGGAAGAGGTGTGGGCCAACTTCTGTAGGGAAAGTTAGGTGACAGCTACCAGGTCACAAACATTTTCAAGCTAAGTGATAGACTGCATAGGATCTTTGTGTAAAAGTTTCACCAAGGAGGATCATGTTGCAATAGTGGGTGGATCATGGAACAGTATCGATAGGGACCAGGCTACAGTATTGAGAGTGACCTGGTAAAAATAGCAACAGCAATGAACCACACTAATGTTGAGTTTGTGTCTGTTTTCAAGACCGACCCTTGTTAAACAGCTCTGTTAAGAGGGTCAATATGGAGTTGGATCGACTGCTTCGGGTTGGTGCTGGGTCAGGGCTTGGTTTGGTTGCTGTTGCTCCTATTGGTAGGTGGGGCTTTACTTATCATGGCCTGCATCTCAATAGAATAGGATATACTGGCTTGGTTGATAACAAATTCTTTAAGGGGGGACACTGCAACTCATGGTAGAACTTTTTTAGGTTAAGCTCATGATCTACACATTAAACATCGAAGCAAGATGTACCTGTAAATGTTAAGCATAATACGAGGGTCGGTCAAAAAGTAATGCCTCCCATTTTTTTTCTACTTAAAGAAATTAAGTTAAGTGAAAAATTTGAATTTGGCGCCATTCCTCAAACCTTCTTCTGCAATCCACTGCAGTAGTAACTTTCTGTGTCAACAGGTGGCAGCACAGCAGAAGTTTGTAAGATGGCCGACATCGATGTTCGTTTGAGACAGCGTTGTGTGATTGAATTCTTGAATGCAGAAGGTGAAACGCCCATACGCATTCATGAAAGACTGAAGAAGGTGTATGGTGTTGTGACAGTGGATGTCAGCACTGTTAGACGATGGGTTCGTCGTTGTAAGGAAGCTGAAGGGCAAACACCGTTGACTGACGAAAAGCGGAGCGGCAGGCCGGTGAGTGCAGTGACTCCACACAACATTCAGCAAGTTGATGACATCATTCGTGGTGACCGTCGGGTGACTGCAGATGAAGTGTGTCGCATTATTTCTCTTAGTAAAGGCAGTGTGATCACGATTATTAAACAATTGGGGTACTCAAAAGTTTGTGCACGGTGGGTTCCAAGAATGTTAACCGATCAGAATAAAGAGGCAAGGAAAACAATAGCCTCCCAACACTTGCAGCGCTTCCGTTTGGAGGGAGATGAGTTTCTGAAAAAAATTGTGACCGGGGACGAAACATGGGTGCATTTTTTTGAGCCCGAATCAAAGAGGCAGTCAATGGAGTGGCGTCACACAAGCTCGCCGAGGAAGAAAAAATTCAAAACTGTGCAATCGGCAGGGAAAGTTATGGCAACAGTTTTCTGGGATACAGAGGGTGTGATTCTGGTTGATTTTTTGGAGCAGGGATGCACAATAAATTCTGTTCAATACGTCACAACCCTCAACAAACTTAATGCACGTCTTCAGCGAGTTCGCCCAACAAAATCAATGGCAGATGTTCTTCTTTTGCATGACAATGCAAGACCACACACCAGTCGTCACACCTCTGACGAGATTGTCAAAATTGGATGGGAAGTTTTGCCTCATCCCCCATACAGCCCTGACCTGGCACCATCAGACTTCCATCTGTTCGGGCCACTAAAAGAAGCTCATCGTGGGATTCATTTTGAAGATGAGGAGGCCGTCAAAACATCCGTGCGTCAATGGCTTAGGAAGCAGAGCTGTGATTTTTACCGTGCTGGGATACATGCCCTTGTTCAAAGACGGACCAAAACTGTAGAGATGGGCGGAGATTACATTGAAAAATGACAAAATGATCCTCAATGTTGTGGTTTTCAACCTATGTAATTGCATTTAAATTTCCTGACAATTAAACGTAGAAAAAAAAATAGGAGGCATTACTTTTTGACTGACCCTCGTACTTGTGAAGACAAAAAAAAAATTCTGCATCAAAATATCAGAGGTTTAAAAAACACAATTAATGAATTTCAGATCTGTTTAGATGAGCTACAGTCTATAAATCCTGTTGATTTTATTTGTATTTCTGAACATCATTTAGGCCAACAGCCTTGCCACAGTGGTAACACTGGTTCCCATCAGATCACCAAAGCTACGTGCTGTTGGGCTGAGCTAGCACTTGGATGGGTGACCATCCGGTCTGCCGGGCGCTGTTGGCGAGCGGGGTGCACTCAGACCTTGTGAGGGAAACTGAGAAGCTATTTGATTGAGAAGTGGTGGCTCCGGTCTCGGAAACTGACATACGGCCGGGAGAGCAGTGTGCTGACCCCATGTCCCCCCCCCCCCCCAATCCACATCCAGCGACACCTATGGGCCAAGGATGACACAGCGGCCGGTCAATACTGTTGGGCCTTCATGGCCTGTTTGGGAGGAGTTTTTTTTTTAACATCATTTAGGTAGTGAAACTGAAATGCTTAATATGGAAGGGTGTACCTTAGCTTCAAGGTATTGTAGAAAAGAGATGGAGAAAGGAGGAGTGACCACTTACATTACAAAGGGTCACAATCATAAAAACATTGATGTTGTTGAATACTGCAATGATGAGCATTTTGAAGCATGTGCCACACAAGTAGAAACACACAAAAGAAAAATAATATAGTCACAATATACAGGGCTCCAACTGGTAATTTCCAGCTATTCACTACACAGCTTGATGCAGTATTAAATTTCTTAACTTCTAAAAATAATGAACTCATACTAAATGGAGATTTTAATTTAAATATTCTTGTGGGTAGTCTCTCAAGATCCATACTAGAGTCACTAACCACTTCTTATAATCTCATTCCCTTTGTACAGTTTCCAACCAGGGTTATGGGTACCAGCAGCACTGCTATTGATACCATTTTCATAGATACTACCACACTAGCAAATCTTAGTATAAATCCAGTATTTAGTGGCTTTTCAGATCATGATACCCAGTTGCTTACATTTAATATATTGGGGTCTGATTCAACTAATAACAGGAAGTGGGAAACTATGAATAATAAATGAAACAGGAATTGAAGGTATAAAAAACTGTTTGAGGAATACAGACTGGAAAGATGTATATAATTCACCTGGGATAAATCAAAAATATAACTTTTTGTCTAATATGGTCACACTGAAAACTGCTGCCATAAGAAAGTAATCAAAGCAAATAAATTAAATGTTTCAAAAACTTGGATTACAAATGGAATGAAAGTATCTTGCAAAACAAAAAACAAAAACACTGTACTTGATGTCAAGGGAAAATTATGACTACAGAGCTAAATCACATTACAAATTATATTGTAAAATTCTAAGCAAAGTAATCAGAACCTCAAAATATATTTTCAAGAAAAAATAAATGCCTCTAATAACAAGATAAAAACTATATTGAACATAGTAGAAAGTGAAACAGGAAAAAACCAATCAGGCAAATTAGGAAATTATGTTAAATGTAAATAATGAGTTGATTAGAGATTCCTCCAAAATTGCAGACACTTTCAACAACTTTTTCCTTTCAGTAGCAGACAACTTAGGTTTGCTTAGTTCCTCAGAAGACAGCCTAAAATATTTTAAAAAATGCATTTCCACAGAAGTTTGACAAAATTACCTCACCAAAATAGCTTTTTAATTCTATTAGCTCTCTTTAAAACAAATGTTCCAGTGGTTATGATGAAATAAGCACTACCATAATTAAATGATGCTCCACAGAACTTTGTGGCATATTGAGTTACTTATGGGATGAATCCCTCCACAGTGGTACTTTCCCAGATAGTCTTAAATATGCTATTGTCAAACCATTACACAAAAAAGGAGACAAATCATCAGTGGAAAACTTCCATCCCATTTAATTATTGGCGATATTTTCAAAAGTGTTATGTACACTAGACTTCATAAACACTTAGTACAGAAAAATATTCTCATTCACAGTCAGTTTGGATTTTGGAAAGGATTGTCAACTGATCAAGTGATATTCACTTTTACAGATGATATATTAGAATCAATAAATCAAAAGTTATTACCACTTGGAATATTCTGTGATCTGTCTAAAACTTTTGATTGTGTTAAGCATGATATTCTTATACAAAAGTTAAAATATTATGGGGTAACAGGAGTAGCAGGCTCATGGTTCTCATCCTATTTTTAAAAAAATAGAAAACAGTGTGTGTCTGTATCAGGCTTACCACATAACAGTAGTCATTTAAAATATGAAACCATCAGACATTGGGTGCCCCACGGCTCTATTTTAGGTCCCTTGTTGTTCCTATTATACAGGATGAAACGAAAATTGCTCACTCGGGTTTCACAGTGCGACTTCTCACATGCCAGCGATAAAATAAAGTCTCTCTCAAAATTTCGTCTGCCGAGTTAATCTGGCAGATAAAGGACATTAAAGAGTGGCAACCTGGCAACACTGTAACCACATGTATGGTAACTACCTTCGTCAGCACGTATTTGTTGTGCTGTACAGTTAGTGCAGTAGGACAGAATTTTGGGTTAGCATGCAGGAGGTGGAAGGTTCAATCCTGGATTGGAGTGCATTTTTTTTTATTCGCTAATTTCATTCTGACATTTCATACTGTAATATACACCGTTTCTTAGGTGACATGTATCCTAAAATTACAACATTTTGTAACGCTGAATGACAAATAAGAAATAGACAGCTGAAACAAATGACCTGTCATAGGACAGAATAACTACAAAAACAATATCAATTTCGAAATGCTAAAGATGATAACACAGTACAATAACACAATTACTTGTCATTTATACTACATGTAATCTGAGCGCTCAGATGTCGCACATTAGCAACCAGTGACAATAATAATGTCCATATTAATGACTGCATGACTTTCACAACAGAACATGTTGTCCTCAGAACAACAGAGGCTCAAAGCGACCTCCCTGCACGTCCAAACATTGCACAACCTGCTGGATCATGCAGCTCTGGATCCTTCGCAGCAAAGCTGTATCCACAGTAACAAGAGCAGCATGGACACGCACTACCAGTTCTTCCACATTCGTTGGCGGAGTAGAATACATGTGCTCCTTCAAGTGTCCCACAGGAAGAAATCCAGGGGATTTAGATCATGTGAATGTGGTGGCCATACAAATGGACCTCCACATCCAAGCCATTTCCCTGGAAGTGTTCTGTGCAAATACTGTCACACATTAATTCTAGAGTGTAGAGGTGCACCATCATGTTGGAACCATATGCTTTGCCGAACATAAGTGGAACATCTTCCAGCACATCAGGCAGATAGTTTGAGAGGAATGCATGATATCTTCATGCAGTTAGGTGGTCAGGCAACATATAAGGCCCAAACACCTGTTGCCCAATATTCCAGCCCAGACTTTGATACCAAAACGAACTTGATAGCCACAGTCACACATGACGTCTGGGTTAACCTCACATCAATGGTGGGTGTCGTGCATATTGAAGACACCCTCATGAGTGAATGCTGCTTCATTTGACCACATTACGGTGTTCACGAAGTCATCATTGGCCTCCTGTTGTTGTTGGAACCATTCACAGAATTGCATCCACTGATGGCGATCTGCAGGCTGCAGGTGTTGCGTGAAAACATTATGATTGGGGTGCAGCCCATGCTCGGCAGCACAACTGTGCGTTGTGAGACACACAGCTGCCTTGCTACGCTATGTGTACTTCGCTGAAGTTCTTGGTGTATGACCTCCAGGATAGCTTCGTCAGTAGCTGGAGTATGGCAAGTTCATGAACGACCTCTGTCTTGCGATGGTGGAAGGAGAGAACCTGACTCCCAAAGGCGCAGCTTCAGCCGACGAAACACATTTTTACCTGGATGGCATCGATGAGGATATCTAACAGCACATTCATGAGCAGCACCACCAGCCCGATTATCAGATTCACCAAGGACCAGAAGCATATCCACATGTTCATCATTTGTGTATGCCATATGTCTGCCACATTGATTTGGAGGTTTACAATGAGAAAATTTGATACGTATAAGCATGTACGTTGGAGCCTGTCACGGGTGCATCACTCCGCCCGCAACTAGTCCCTGTCTGGTGGACAGCACATACAGTATACACATGGCGTCAGTCCAGCTCACTGTTCCACCTAATGCTCATTATCCCTCTGACAGATGTTGTTCTGTATGATTCATCCCAACACCGCTAATTGTGAATGTTCGATTTCGAATTACACGGCAATAGACGTGATGTTTCCACAATCCCATCGAGAGAATAATAATAATAATAATAATAATAAACCCTGTGGAGGCCCGGGAAAAGAATAGGCCTCCGGTATGTTCTGCCAGTCGTAAAAGGCGACGAAAAGAACAAACCACTAATAGGGCTAACCCCCCTTTTAGTGTGATTAGTTGGTTCAGGACGGATCTAAAGAAGCCTCGGACAAGCGCCGTCATGGTTGGGGATGACGTTTGAACCCTATGCCCGCCCACAATGGTAACGACACTGCTAGCCAACTGGAAAATGATTTAAATCCAAATAGAGGTGTTTTGCAGGATATGCTTCCTGCAACCACCCTAGAAGGAAAACAAAGACAGAGGATGAGATGGTCAGATGAAGTTAATCAACACCTCATGTTCTGTTATTACCAAGCAACAAACCTAGGTACCAACAGAATTGGATACAGATCACAAGTATACACAACATTTATTACCAGATACCCAGAATTAAAATTTTTAACAGAACAACGACTAGCTGATCAGATCTGTGTAATAATAAAAAATAACAGGATACCCCAGGCAGAATTAGAAAACATCAAGCAATAAGTACAACAAATACTGGAACAAAATAATGTGCAATCAGAAGAAGAAGAAAATACAGTAATGGATTCAAACATCCCAGAGCAAACAAACAAAGAACAACACGCATCGATTAAACAATCAGAGGAAATCGAAATCTTAAGACAGCCACCAGAACAAGCACAAATAGAACTCGAAGTATCACACATGTTAGATATAGAAGAAAAATTTCTGCTGACATATATAGAATACAAAGACACAAATACAGACATTAGACCAACACAATCATTGCAAAAAAATAAATGAAAACACAACTATGGAAGAGTTACAACTACTGATTTATATAGGAGCACTCACTACACTAAATATACACACTAGGCAGAGATCAGAACCAACCAACACACAGAAGAAACCCACAAAACCAGCATGGCAACACAGGCTACAGATCAGAATAGAAAAACTGAGAAAAGACATCAGACAGCTAACGCAATTTATAAGAAATGAAATGTCAAAAAAAAAAAAAAAACGAGAAAGGTTAGGTAAAATCTCACAAGAAGCGATAGAGCAATTAGATGAAAAGAAGCAGAAATTACAAGCATTGGCCAAACGACTTAGAAGATACAAAAAAAGTGAAAATAGAAGGAAACAAAACCAAACATTCAACACAAAGCAAAAGAAATTTTACCAGACAATAAATAACACACACATTAAAATAGACAGTCCACCAAACATAACAGACATGGAACACTTCTGGAGCAACATATGGTCAAACCCGGTACAACATATCAGGCATGCACGGTGGATACAAGCAGAAACAGACACATACAAGATGATACCACAAATGCCTGAAGTGATGATTTTGCAACATGAAGTCGCCCAAGCAATTATTATTTCTACTCACAATTGGAAAGCCCCTGGAAAAGATAAAATAGCAAATTTCTGGCTAAAGAAGTTCACCTCAACACATTCACAGCTAACTAAATTATTTAACAGTTACACTGCAGACCCATACACATTCCCTGATACACTTACACATGTAATAACTTATCTGAAACCTAAAGATCAAGCAGACACAGCAAACCTAGCTAAATATCGCCCCATAACATGCATACCAACAATATACAAATTATTAACTTCAGTCATTACACAGAAATTAATGACACATACAACACAGAACAAAATTATAAATGAAGAACAAAAAGGCTGTTGCAAAGGAGCACGGGGATGTAAAGAGCAACTGATAATAGATGCAGAGGTGACATATCAAGCTAAATTTAACCAAAGGTCACTACACTACGCATACATTGATTACCAAAAAGCTTTTGATAGTGTACACCACTCATGGTTACTACAAATATTGGAAATATACAAAGTAGATCCTAAATTGATACAGTTCCTAAGCATAGTAATGAAAAATTGGAAAACCACACTTAATATCCAAACAAATACAAATAATATCACATCACAGCCAATACCGATTAAGCGTGGAATATACCAAGGAGATTCATTAAGTCCTTTCTGGTTCTGCCTTGCTCTGAACCCACTATCCAACATGATAAATAATACAAATTATGGATACAATATTACTGGAACATACCCACACAAAATCACACATTTGCTATACATGGATGATCTAAACCTACTGGCAGCAACAAATCAGCAACTCAACCAATTAGCAAAGATAACAGAAGTATTCAGCAATGATATAAATATGGCTTTTGGAACAGACAAATGTAAGAAAAATAGCATAGTCAACGGAAAACACACTAAACAGGAAGATTACATATTGGATAACCACAGCGACTGCATAGAAGCGATGGAAAAAACAGATGCCTATAAATATCTAGGATACAGACAAAAAATAGGAATAGATAATACAAATATTAAAGAAGAACTAAAAGAAAAATATAGACAAAGACTAACAAAACTACTGAAAACAGAATTGACAGCAAGAAACAAGACAAAAGCTATAAATACTTATGCTATACCAATATTGACCTACTCATTTGGAGTAGTGAAATGGAGTAACACAGACCTAGAAGCACTCAATACACTTACACGATCACAATGCCACAAATATAGAATACATCACATACATTCTGCAACTGAAAGATTCACATTAAGCAGAAAGGAAGGAGGAAGGGAATTTATCGACATAAAAAACCTACATTATGGACAGGTAGACAATTTAAGAAAATTCTTTCTAGAACGAGCAGAAACTAGCAAAATACACAAGGCAATCACTCATATAAATACATCGGCTACACCACTGCAATTTCATAACCACTTCTACAACCCTTTAGATCACATAACATCAACAGATACGAAGAAAGTAAATTGCAAAAAGGAAACACTACGTGGCAAGCACCCGTATCATCTAACACAGCCACACATCAATCAAGACGCATCCAACACATGGCTAAGAAAAGGCAATATATACAGTGAGACAGAAGGATTCATGATTGCAATACAGGATCAAACAATAAACGCCAGATATTACAGCAAGCATATTATTAAAGATCCCAATACCACAACAGATAAATGCCGACTTTGCAAACAACAAATAGAAACAGTAGATCACATCACAAGCGGGTGTACAATACTAGCAAATACAGAATACCCCAGAAGACATGACAATGTAGCAAAAATAATACATCAACAGCTTGCCTTCCAGCATAAACTTATAAAACAATACGTTCCCATATACAAATATGCACCACAAAATGTACTGGAGAATGATGAATACAAATTATACTGGAACAGAACCATTATAACAGATAAAACAACACCACATAACAAACCTGACATCATACTTACCAATAAAAAGAAGAAATTAACACAACTAATTGAAATATCCATACCCAATACAACAAATATACAAAAGAAAACAGGAGAAAAAATTGAAAAATACATCCAACTGGCTGAGGAAGTCAAGGACATGTGGCATCAAGAAAAAGTTGACATTATACCAATTATACTATCAACTACAGGAGTCATACCACACAATATCCGCCAGTACATCAATGCAATACAGCTACATCCAAACTTAAATATAAAACTACAGAAATCCGTGATTATTGATACATGTTCAATTGCCGGAAAGTTCCTAAATGCAATATAACATATATCATACAGTTAAAAGGAAGTCACGCTTGAACAAGGTCCGCGTCACTTTCCATTTTTGACCAGACATAACGTCTGAGAAAAGAAAGAAAGAATAATAATAATAATAATAATAATAATAATAATAATAATAATAATTACCAGACTCAGTGTTGAAAGGCATAATTAGTGAGACCATGGTCATAACACATACGAATAGTAACCGAGTTTGGACATTATTTGCAAAGTACTTTGCTAGTCCTAGTATTAATGTAAGGCCCTAACGAAATGTAATGTACCTGAACGAGGCAAGAATATTGGTTGGTACTAATCTATGGGCCCATTGGAGGAGGGTAAAAAAAACAGGTCTCGCATCTAGTATTTATTTATTTATTTATTTATTTATTTATTTATTTGTCCATATAAATCTCTTTTTAAGTATATATATTGTACACAGGATATTGGACAGAAAACATTTTTTGGCTATTGGATTTTCAAATATCAAACATAAATTTTATAAATTTTTATGACAAATTGGATCTATACAGTTAATAATTACAATTTTTTTAAATACTGTATATTTATAACTTATTTCTACAATTAAAGATACAAATTACATTTTTTCTTGCATAAGATACTGTGAGACTGAATAGTAGCAGTTTTTCAGAAGGTAGGATGTCACAGACTTTTTAAAGCTTTGTAGTTCAGTAAGAGATTTTATATGTCTTGGTAATCTGTTGTAAAGTTTTGTTCCTGCATGATATACACCTTTTTGGCATAATGTGGTGTTACAATGATTGACGTGTATGTCACTGTCTGACCTGGTACTGTAATCATGGACACTTTTGTTTGGAGGAAAAAGGTTTTCTTTTCTCAGTATGCTTTTTTTGACATGCGTGACTATTTCCAGTATATAAATGCAGGGAAGGGGTAGGATCTTTAGATCTTTAAAGAAAGGTTTGCATGATTTTCTGCTGCTCACTTGTTTCATTATTCTTATAATTGCCTTTTGTTTCCTGAAAACTGTTATGGCCTGATGTACATTTCCCCAGAAAATGATACCGTACTTCAGTATTGAATGTACACGAGCAAAGTATACAGTCCTAACTGTTTCTGCACTAGTACTGTTGCAGAGAATTCTTACCACATAGCTCATTTTTGCTAGTTTTGAATTTAGGGCTGTGATATGAGTGTTCCATTTAAGATTTTCCTGGATATGAATCCCGAGAAATTTAGTTTCATTGACAGAACTAATGTTTTGGTTATCCATACATATTACAGGTTGTGCCGGATTTTTATTTTGATCAGTGTGGAAATTCATTAGTACAGTTTTTTGGGGATTAACTATTAGCCTGTTTCTGGTAAACCATTCAGACACTCCTTTTGTAATATCTTTTGCAGATGCAGTAAGATTTTCTTCATTATTCCCTTCAATCAATAGACTGGTGTCATCTGCAAACAGTACTGGTTCAGAATCCCTAACGTGTGATGGGAAATCATTAATGTAGACCAAAAAAAGAAAGGGACCTAAAATGGAGCCCTGTGGAACACCATGAGTTAGTCCACATGGTTCTGAAACGTGTACCTGGAGTTCATTTCCTTCTGTGTACTTAATTTCAGTTACCTGAGAACGATATTCCAAATATGATTTGATCCACTGATTTGGCACACCTCTTACACCATACCATTCGAGCTTCCTCAGGAGTATAGAATGATCAATCACATCAAAAGCTTTTGTTAGGTCCAAGAATAAACCTGAGATATTTCTGTGGTTGTCCACTGCATTTACGACATGGTTTATCAGATTGAAAGTGGCAGTTTCAATTGATCTCTGTGGTCTGAAGCCATGTTGACACCCAGAAATAATATTATTCTTGTCGAAGAATGTAATAAGTTTTGAAAGGAACACTTTTTCAATAATTTTCGAAAACCCTGACAATAGAGACACAGGCCTATAGTTACCCATACATTGATGATCACCTTTTTTATATAGGGGTATTACTTTTGACATTTTCAGTTGCTGAGGGAAGACACCACATGATAAGGATGAATTGCATATGTCCAATAAAGGTGAAAGTATTTGTCTTGCTGTTATTTTTATAATATAATCTGGAATATCATCAATACCAGTTGAGTACTTACTCTTCAGTGAATTAATGGTATTTAGGAGCTCTGTTGGGCTTACTGGACTGAGGAACATGGATAATTATTTATTTCAATAGATGAAAGTTCTTTCCATGTTGTATTAGGTGGATTTCCAAATTTTTCCTTCACTAATTTCCCAGCAACAGTTGCATAGTAAGAATTGAAACTATTTGCAACTTCCCTAGGGTCAGTGACATTATTGCCATCATGTGATATCACAATATTTTTGTGAGTTGTCTTCTTCCCAGTAAGATCCTGCACAGCTTTCCACATGGACTTAGTTTTATTGGATGACTTCATAATATATTTGTCGTTTTCCTTAATTTTTGCCTCCTTTATGATGCGTTTCAAAACTAGCTTGTATTTTTTGAAATAATTAATAAATTCTGGACTGCTGTTAGTTTTTGACTGCAGAAAAAGTTCCCGCTTCCTTTTACAAGATACTCTGATGCCTGATGTAATCCAGTTTCTGAATCTATCTGTGCTCTTGGAAATAACTTTCCTTTGTGGAAAAGCTATGTCAAAGTTATGCTTGAATATGTTCAAAAAATGTTCCATCTTTTCGTTAGTATTAGAGGTATCATATACTTCTCTCCAAGATTGTTCACTGATTAGGTACTGGAAGCATTCAATATTTTTCCCACTATAAATCCTTTTATGGATAACATTTTCTATACTGGTCGAAGTGTGATTTACAGGTATGGTCAGTAATTGTGAAAGGTGGTCACTATAGCCGGTATCAAAGTTTTCTGATGTACACTTGTCCATGTTTACACATACCTGATCAAGGAGAGTGACACTAGTTTTAGTTACATGTGTTGGAGAGCTAACAGTAAGACAAAGATTGTAGGCTTTTATAATATTTAAAAGCGTTTCCCTGTGAGGGCTATGGCTCAGAAAGTCAATATTAAAATCACCACATAGTACCACTGTTTTCCCAGTTGTCTTAAGTTTGCCTAAAGCAAGGTCCAATTTTTTGAAAAAAACACTTATGTTGCTAACAGGAGATCTATACACACATAAAATAATAGTGTTTTCAGACATTAACTCTACAGCTGAGATTTCAAAGTCTCTTTCACAACCAAGTTTGCAAACAGATGTTATACTCTTATAATCTACATTTTCTTTTACATATATACAAGTTCCCCCATGTTTTGATTCCATTCTACAAAAGCAGTTTGCAAGGTTAAAATGTAATATTTTTAAGTACTGAAAATACTCATTTTGTAACCAATGCTCGCAAAAACATAACACTGAAACATCTTTCCATTCACTATTGAGGAGTATATTTATTTCATCAACTTTGTTTGTTAATGACTGTACATTCTGGTGTACAATCTTCAGTCTATATTTGCAATTTAATTCTGCATCACATTTATTTGTGATACAGTCTACTTCCCTAAAAAATGCCTTTCACCCTTTTTATAAGACATTGCATCTTTCTTTATGACCCATTTGTCCAAAGTACTTTGGACTGCTTCTATATTAGGCCTATTGTGATTCCAATTTGCTAGATGACAGATTTCTTCAACCAAAAATTGTTTCCCAATGTGATTTAAATGAAGGCCATGGCTGGTGTGCATGGACCTGTCTAACGTGCTTACATTTATTAAGTTCACGTACAGAAACTTTTTGCATACAGTATCTATCTCTTTGTTTACTCTTTCTATTAACTTATTTACACATGACCAAGGAGGAAGGTCGTATCTGTGTGGTTGATTTACAACAGCTACATTTGTGTTGCCTAATTTGGGTAGCACACATTCAAGAACAGTCATGAGTTCACTACCTTTATCTCTGGCAACATCATTCGCACCTGCAAAAATTACGACACAGTCTTTTGGGTTAAGGTTTTCACACGATTTTACCACTGTTTTTGTCACTTCTGCAATGCCTGCTCCTGGTATGACAAAGGCTTGGACACTTGTGTTAGTTTGTGTATCTGCTACCTTTTCTGCTATCTGACGTCCATGATCATCGGCAAAAATCAACACTTTTTGTTCTTTTTTGCACACTTGAGGCCAGTCGACTGATTTTTTAATCATATTTCTTTGTTTAGGATGCGACATGCGCGAAAAATTTACAGTGGACGGCTGTTGTTGTTTGTAATTATTATCTGGACTCATATGTTCCTGATTGACATTGTTTGTGGAATCACGTTTGTCATTATAACTATTTGATGCACTTACTTTATTATTTCCAAGTTTTGTACTGGTTTCCACAGTAGTTCTTCCTTTGATTACATCACTCGTAGCTGATATTTCTTCCAGGTTCAGACCATGCTCTGTTTGTTGAGTTTTACAGCCAAGATGTTGCAGCTGTTTCTCCAATAAGGCTACAGTCCTTTTAAGTTCACTGATTTCACTGTTTTTTGCAGTTAAAACGAGACGAAAATCATCGCAATGTTTACATGTCGATGTCACTGAATTTGCATTTGCTACGGTTTTTTCACTAGATTTTGATCTTGTAATGATTTCGTTTGCGTTTTTTGCTTTAACTTCACAGCAGTAACATTTTCCAGGTCGAACAACGATACTTTTTTTGCACTGAATACATAAAGACTCATTCTTTTTTACGTTTTTCGCGGAACTCGATTTTCGTGAACCTTTTTTCACCGCCATCAAGACAATAGATGAAGTGGTGCAAATAAATTCACACCCATGATATGGAAAGGACTTCTTTCAAAGCTGACCAATCTTCCATTTCTACGATTGTAGTATGTAAGTGCAAATATTTTCTACAGGGCCCACTGCAATCGCTCTAGACGATTAAGATGCCTGGTGCCGTACCTTCTGGACTACATTTACGAAATAAAACATATGTCTCAACCCAGGATCGAACCAATGACCTCCTGCATGCTACCCAAAACTCTATGCACTGCACCAACTGTATAGAACGACTAATATGTATTGACAGAGGCAGTTACCATACATGTGGTTACAGTGTTGCCAGACTGCCGCTCTTTAACGTCCATTTTCTGTCGGATGTACTCACCAGACGAAATTTTGTGACAGACTTTCTTTTGTCGCTGGTGTGTGAGGAGTCGCACTCTGAAGCCCGAGTGCTCGAATTTCGCTTTACCCTGTTTATTAATGACTTTCCATATGCAGTGTCACAAAATACAAAATTTTGTCTTATCTGCAGATGATACAAGTACTGGTACAAAAAACGGTACCCGTGATCTCACTGAGCAATCAGCTAATGAAATATTATCAATGGGTGGTTCACAGCAAATGGATTTTCACTGAATTCTGAAAAACTCAGTACATGCAGTTTAGTACCTCACAAAGAATACCTAACTCCATAAGTATAATGTATTCAAACAGTGAAATCAAAGATGTATACAATGTCAAATTCTTAGGACTACAAATTGACTACAACCTAAATTGGAAAACTCACACTCTACACTTAATGAAACGCCTTAGTTCAGTTACATTTGTAGTACGCATGTTAGCATAAATAGGTGATTTAAAAATGTTGAAGTTAGTTTGTTCAGCTTGCTTTCATTCACTAATGAGATATGGAATTATCTTTTGGGGAAACTCCTCTCACAAAGAGAACATTTTCAAAATTCAGAAACGAGTCATTAGAATCATATCTGGTGTCAGTCCTAGATCACCATGCAGAGACCTCTTTAAGAAACTTGGTATTCTAACTACTACTTCTCAGCACATACACTCATCGACAGTCATTGTCTTTCCCAACATGTTTCTTTTTACACAAAATTGTGAAAAACATAATTATATTACCAGAACCAAAAACAGTCTGTATAAGGACTATAAAAGCTTAACATTAGTACAAAAAGGAGTCAAATACATGGGTACTCATACATTCTATAACGTACCAGAGCATATCAAAGATCTTGTTAAGTGATAAAGATCGGTTTCAGAGTGAATTAAAGAACTTCCTGTTGGCCAACTCCTTCTACTCCATCGATGAATATCTTCACAAGTATTATAGCTCATAACTCTGTCTGCATTATAATTGTACAATAACCATGTATCTGAGTAAAAAAAACTATCTAAAAGAAACTTTTGACTCTTCCTCACTTCCCAGAAACTCCTCTCCAAGGGATCCATGGAAAACTATAAATGTAATGTAACAGCAATATATTCGGTTTTCATAAGGTTTTCCTATGCGGTCAGTGAAATCTTTACCGAATGGCAGGAAAGCTTTCAATATCACAAACCCCTGTGCATCGCTATGATCTTTTTGTTGCTGTCTTAACGCCCATTTTATTTGAGCAGACGAATATCCGTTCTTGACCAAAGGTGACATATTTCAGTTCTGCATATATGAGCATCAATTCTCAGATGTTCCTCGCTGTACTGGCTAAATATTTATAACACCTTGCTTTTTTCGTGGGCGGTGATTCGAATCCCAGTGAACCGAGCGAGATGGCGCAGTGATTAGCACACTGGACTCGCATTTGGGAGGACGATGGTTTAAACCTGTGTCCAGCCATCCTGATTTAGGTTTCCTGTAATTTCCATAAATCGCTGCAGGCAAATGCCAGGATGGTTCCTTTGAAAGGGCACGTCCAACTTTCTGCCCCATCCTTCCCTAATCCGATGGGAATGATGACTTTGTTGTTGGGTCCTCGCCCCCAAATCAATCAATCAATCGAATCCCAGTGTAGGTTACAGTCTGTGTGCACGGCTTTCCCTATGCCACGAGGCCCAAGCTGCCATCTTCTTTCGTGAAGACTAGCACATCCATAAAATGCAGTCTCCCGTCTGCCCTGTCTTCCATAGTGAGAAGAATGTTCGGATTAGTGTCATCGAGGAGCGCAATGAAACGACCTAGTTCCTCTCTGATGTGTCTCCGCATCACAAACCTATCATCTAATGTAATAGAACCAAATATTCGATTTTTTGTTGACAGTTTCTAATGTGTGTTCTTTTCCCACAGAAAAAAATTGCGATCACCAGACTTAAGGGGCACCCCATAGCCATGCCACCCATCTGTTCGTGGAGCTCATCATCCTATTTGAAGTATGTAGGTGTGAGGCAGTTCTGCAATGTTGGCAGGAAAAATCCAGTTCAGCTGTTCGAACACCTCATTAATCCGAACAATGGTAAAAAAACATGAAAACCAACTAATATATCCTCTGGCAGGACCACTATTCCATTTACTTTTTCTAATAAAATGTGCGGAATTTTTGATGTTGGAGTCCGATCTACCCATATATGGGGGTAATAGTACTGTCAAGAACTCGGTAATCGAGTAGATGGACACTTACTAAGGCATGAACAGAACTTTTTGTTTACCAGTTTTTGACAGCTAGTAATGTCTTGTTGGCAGCACAGCTGAATTAAACTGATCTGTCTGTATCCAAGTACAAGTAAGACGCTGATTGCTTAAAGAATCGGGACCTGGTGTATAAAACAATCTGACTGCAAATGAGTTAATTGGTTAAATATTTGCTTATCCATGTAAGCGACAAAAAATTCAGGACAGTTCAGAAATTTTTCTTAATATTTTTTAGAAGTCCCTAAGTACTCTGATTGAAACAGTGGATGACCATAAACTGGGTAATCTGCGCTGCATTTTAACCAAAAGATAGTTTATCATGCCTCTCAATGTTTAAGCACTCCATCTTCAGGCCACAAGTGGCCCATCGGGACCATCCGACCGCCGTGTCATCTTCAGTTGAGGATGCAGATAGGAGGGGTGTGTGGTCAGCGCACCACTCTCCCGGTCGTTATGATGGTTTTCTTTGACCGGAGCTGCTACTATTCGGTCGAGTAGTTCCTCAACTGGCATCACGAGACTGAGTGCACCCCGAAAAATTGCAACAGCGCATGGCAGCTGGATGGTCACCCATCCAAGTGCCGGCCACGCACGACAGCGCTTAACTTCGGTGATCTCACGGGAACCGGTGTATCCACTGCGGCAAGGCCGTTGCCGATGTTTAAGAGGTCTCCTAAACAATGTGTCGTACAGTGATATAATTTTGCAGATATGTCCAGTCCTATGTGTGAGTCCTGTTTCCAAACTGTGTTGCGAGGAGAGTTAGTAGTAAACAAGGGAAAAATTAAAACGTCATGCCTGATGCCGTTGTTTTACTGCATGAACAGCAGAAATGTAGTAACGGTTAAACTTTTTCCCATTCATCATTTTGTGGGGGATATCAGCAACAAAAAGTTCCGTAATTATGTGTCTGTTGGAAGTCACTAAGTGCTCTCATTCTCAAATACTGGTTGAATAAAGTCGGGATGTTACCTCTAGACAAACACACTGTTTCACGCTGTCATGTTTGTATTAATGTGTTAAACTTGTACATAAGATTATACTTTCTAATGAATAGGTTATTACAGAATTTTGAATTGGGACGATAATTAGGCGAAATATTGCAAATCAACTTTTTGTTGCCCCTGTAAGCTATTAGAAAGGTCACCTAGAAATGAGTCTGGGTGTCGAGATAGTCCATGGAGGTCTAAGGAGGGGAGATGCCATGACGTCACAAACTTGAAGCCGACAGAAACCGAGCTCCGCCATTGCAGTTTGGTCAGAAGACTCGTTTCCGATTGTGCTACTGTGTAGAGCTGCGGAAGATTTTTTCATTTTATAATGCTGGTTTGCGTTGTTTACGGGTGTACTAACCGTTGGAATAGTGCTACCAAGTTGAAAGGAATCACGTTCCATGCATAAGTGGCCCCGTTCGTAAAATACTGTCGTTTATATTCGTGAGATGTGCGGCCTTGTTTACGTTTCATGAAACTGTTTTCTTCTTATTTTATTTCAGATTTCCGATCAATGAAGCTCGTAGAGCTCTGTGGGTTCATATGGTAAGAAGGAAAGACTGGATACCTAACAAATGGAGCAAAATATGCTCTCAGCATTTTAGAGAAGAATATATTGACCGAACTTCAGTTTCGAGTGTTCGGATCAGGAAAAATGCTGTACCATCAATTTTTCCTGCCTTTCCACCTCACTTACAAAAGGTAGTCTACGTGAAATCAGCATATTGATTCTGAATTCCTGTAAAACTAGGAAATAAACGTACAATGCCAGAAAGTATGAATGTTTCAATTAGTCCTCTAATTTCAGTTGTGTTTTTATCTATAACCAATAACATGTGCGGATTACAGTGGAGTTAATCCATGTAACAATATTTTCATAATTTCATCACATTTTTGGGCGTAAATTTCTATTGTTTCATGAGAGTTTGTGTGTTTTGTGTAATTTTATTTCTGTGTAAGTCAAGTTATAACTGTCATAATCTGCTCTTCCTCTTTGTCATGTTTAATTTTACTTCTTTCGGTCGTTAATTACTTAATCATCCAATTTGGAAAATTCAACAAGTTGAATCAGTATTCTTTGATAATAGTTTCACATCCGTAAGCATTGGTGTCTGTTGTGAAAGAACACTAGTTAAATGCCCCAGTAACAGCATTGCATTTATTCTTGTTATTGGCAGTGACAAATTATCATATTGGAAAAAAAGTGCTTAATTGTGTAAGATAGTTTGTCTAATGTATCATATGTTCAAGTGTATATTGCTACTATTTCAAAACATGCAGTAGATCCAAAACCACCAAATTGGCAATTTCTTACTGCACTGAGAGTACATCGAACTCCCCCCCCCCCCCCCAAATGCAGCTTTTCATAAAGGCAGGTTTCTTACCCCCTGTACTGTCATTGTAGTGCAAATAAATAGGAACAAGTCCAATCAGAATCTATAAATATTGTAAATGCGTTATGGAATGCAAATAATTATAAGTAGGCTGTAAGGTGTAATTGAACAGTTTTTATTTGTTTTCAATCTTTGTTTTGTATAGGAACAGAAGAAGAGACGACCACCTACACAAAGGCAGCAGATATCAAAATGTACAGTTAATTTAACTGCTACATGCAGAACTCAAGAAGAAGCCATTATGAGTGGCTTTCAGGCGGAAGCTTCTCATCCTGCTAATCCCACCACACCATTGAATGTAAATCCTGAAGAAACACCAATAGTGAGGAACCTTAAGAGGGCTGTGTCTGTTCTGCTGACAAAAAATGAAAATTATAGGAAGAAAGTCAAAGTTCTCCAGCAATCCAAGTGCCGTTTAATAGAAAAAGTGGCATGTTTGAGTACAGTGATGGAAGAACTGAGAAAAAAACATTTTGTGGATGAAGACAGTCTAAGCGTTATTGCAAGCATACCTGGAATGCACAAGCAGCTGTTGCAACGACAGGCATCAAAGGTAAACTGTAAGAGTGTACCTAAAACTCACAGCCCTGAGCTACGTTCGTTTTCTCTTACATTAAACTTTTATTCCCCACAAGCGTATAAATATGTTAGACGCTGCTACGACACGTGTTTACCACATCCAAGAACATTAGCAAGGTGGTACCAGGGTGTGGATGGTGTTCCTGGCTTTACCATGGAGGCATTTGCCATTATTAAAGCAAACGCTTCTTATCAGGGCCAGACTAATAAAATTCTATGCAGTTTGTTAATGGATGAAATTGCAATCAGGCAACACACAGAATTTGATGGAACACAGTATTATGTACACAGAGATATGGGGTCGTCTGTTGCTACGGATAGTTTACCTGTAGCTAAAGAGGCCTTTGTATTAATGTTAGTTGCAATTAATGGGTCATGGAAGCTACCATTAGGGTATTTTTTGACATGTGGATTGACTGGGGAGCAGAAAGCTCATTTGATTAAACAATGCATTAGCCTTGCCAGTGCCAGTGGCATTCAAGTAGTGTCTCTCTCGTGTGACGGTTGTGCCTCCAATATGTCCATGGCCAAATGCTTGGGGTGCAATACTGACGCTGATGGATTAAAGACCACCTTTTTTGTTCAGGGTAACAATTTTGAAGTTGCATTTCTGTTAGATCCACCCCATATGCTAAAACTTGTAACTAATGCATTAGGGGAGAGAAAACATTTTTGGGATGGGCAAGGTAATGTAATTTCATTGTACCTATTTGAACTACTGCATAAGTTACAGGTGAAAGAAGGTCTCCACTTAGGCAACAGCATTACGAGTAGCCACATCAATTTTGTGAATAACAAAATGAAAGTTAGGTTAGCAGCCAAGCTGCTCTGCACTTCCGTGGCAGACGCTGTGCAGTACTGCTGCGATATGAAGATACCAGGGTTTGAAGATGCTTCGGCTACAATAAAATTTATAAGGATATTCAACTGCCTGTTTGATATATTAAATTCCAGAAGCCTTCTGCAGAATAAGTGGAAGCAGCCTTTGAATGTTCATAATTTCAAGGTTGTTACAGAATTTTTAATGGAAGCTCAGACATACATCAAAACTCTTACTGTGTGTCAGGGACAAAGAGTTGTGGACAGTAACAGGAAAACAGGTTTCATTGGCTTCCTAGTGTGTATTTCTAGTGTCTTGCACTTCTATGCAGAGCTTGGACCACAATCCTCTGCACCTTTGTTGAAGTTCCTCCCCATTTATAAGTGCTCCCAAGATCATTTAGAGATGTTTTTTAATGCAATCCGTAATCGTGGTGGGTGGAATAACAATCCAACAGCTCGACAGTTCATATCCGCCTATAAGAGACTCCTGATTCACAATGAAATTCGTGAATCAGACATAGGCAACTGTATAGGCCTGAAAGAGATCCCTATTTTGACATACAGTGGTCAGACTATAGTAAAACAAATCAATTTCACCACTGAATGTAGGCAATTATTAGATATGGAAACCCATTTGGTGAGGCATGATCATGATTATGTTAAAGCTGAAATGATTCTCTCTGAAGTGGCAACCTATATTGTTGTTTATATTTCACGAATTGTGGTTCGCGACTTAGAGAGAAGTTTACAGTGTGAAACATGCTTGTCAGTGTTGCGAGAGGAAGGGAGCCATACTGCCTATTCTCTTATACACAGAAAGAGTAGAGGTGGTTTGATTTCACCATCTGATGATGTTGTGGACATTTGTATGTGTTCTGAAAAAGTATTTAGAAAATACAGTGCTGGAAATAGGAGGGTTCCTGTGAAACATCTTAATACTAAATGTGTGTCAGAGGTACTTGGCACTTTTCTGTTCGAGCCTGTGTTTGAGGAATTGGGAGAGGACATGAAGGATCAGCACCCATTAGATAATCACTTGGTACTGCTGATCAAAGCTATTGCGAAAAGGTACCTGCTAACATGTCAGAAACATGCTGCAAAATGTGTAACAGATTCACACCATGAAAAAAAAGTTGAGAATAGCATACACCAAATTAGTTCTTTTTAAAGGTCAATGAATTTGTGAACTTTGCTTTCCACACTTCTTTCCTCTATGTTATTTACTCTTTTAAAGCTGTGTTTGAGGGTTCGTATGAAAGCTTTACCCCCTTTTGGAGAACATTTTTGAAGTATTTTATTGAGGTAGTGTGTGCTTCTGGTGGCAGTGAATTAAACAGTTTCTTCTCCAGGGTATATATAGCCATTGTAAATTTTGTAAAGGGCTGGTCAATTTTTATTTGTGACGTGTATTGTGATGATGAAATGATTACCTTAATTTGTAGCTCCATGTAGTTTAAAGAGTACTGCATTTAGTAACGGAGTTCATTATAATGAGAGTTTAGTGGTTTCAGAAGGAAAATTGTTTTTCTTGACTTACACCACTATGGCTTTCGAGGGCTCATTTGTAAATTGATCCAGGAAATTGGACCACTCCTATGATACACAGCTGTGATCTGAAAGTGTTTTTTTTTTCACATTGTTCTGTGGGATTATTCATCACCAATTCTAGCCATACTACTTCACGTTCTGATAGATACATAATATTAAAAAGCCCATTTCATACTTACTTATTTTTACATTTGTTATAACACTGTCCAGATATAATTGTCTTGTTGGCATGTTATTGTCACAAAACATATTGTGTAACCTGAGGACATTGAACATATGTAAGTGCTTTGTTGTAACCCAAATGTCAGTATTAATATTGTACTGTATCGCAAAAGATTAAAATGTTTCTCAAAACTACATTATTTATAACTTTCCCAAAAATTTTGTTAGTCCCACACTTCACATATAAGATTATACGGAATGTTAGTGGATAAGCTATAATGAGATTGAAACACTGATGATTTGATAATGCAAGAACACAGCTTGATAATTTGTACTTTAAAATGTGTCTTAGTGAGTTGAAATGTACAAAACTTCATAGTATGCCATTTATTGTTTCTCTCCTATTTTATCCTTTACTTTTGCAACTTTATCAGTATGTTACAGTAATTGTAAAAGGTGAGTGATAAAACAAAATTGTGTAAACGTAATGCTAGTTTAAATGCTATGTGCAAGAAATGGTTCCAAGTGTAGCATGGGTTTAAAATATATTGCTTTATCCAACATTGAAGCAAATGACAGAAAGAGGTAGGTTAAAACAGTCAAGGTGCCTCGCTCTTTTCCATTATGTTTTATACATTGCAGTGAAATTTCAGACCATTGCACATAAGTACCTATCATCAGCAAGTGTTTAGCTTGACTTGCAGGTTGAAATTTGAGCATGCATGTTTGCAGGGCATCCTAATTTAACTATTGGTGATTTTAATAGCAGTGTTGTCCTTTACACAAATTTGTGTAATTGAGATTTGTTTAACAGTTCATGATTAGTATCAAAACCGCTATTTAATGACATGTATTGACTTGTACACTAAAGGAAGGTTTCCTAATTATCATCTGACATGTAGGCCTATTGTGCTATTAATAATCACACACAGAGCAACAGTTGTGATTTCATAGTGTTCAGATGTTTAAACTACAATGGTACTGAAAATCCCATTGTGTGTACTTGTACAAGTTTGCTGTGTTGAAATTCACAAAAGCACTATCATAAGCTTATTTTTCTTGACAAATCACAAACGATGTTTGTATCTACAAATGAAATTTTGTATAAGTGTGTAAACGAGTAAGAAATATCATCCGGTATGTAAACAAGCATAGCTTTCGGGTTCTGCTTTCAGTTTACATCGACACAAATACAGTAAAAGGTGATTTGAGTTTGAAAAGAGCTTTGTACACTATTATTTTTCATCATTCGAAGTTCGTATCCAAAAGAAACACTTAAGTTAACGAGACCAAATCAGTTGTATTGCTGGGGCAAAAACGCTTTAAAAACATAACGAAAACCCCTGAAAAAGCTATTCTGACGTCGTGTTATGCATGTAAACATTGTAACACTCAACATCATCTGAAATTATTTCGCAGACATAACGTTAAATATGAAGAACACACAATTCTATCAAGAGCCCTGTCACTGTTTTGACCAATCAAACACGGGGGCCGACCACGCCCACCGTCTTCAAATGGTTCAAATGGCTCTGAGCACTATGGGACTTAACATCTGTTGTCATCAGTCCCCTAGAACTTAGAACTACTTAAACCTGAGGACATCACACACATCCATGCCCGAGGCAGGACTCGAACCTGCGACCGTAGCAGTCGCGCGGTTCCGGACTGCGCGCCTAGAACCGCTAGACCACCGCGGCCGGCTCACCGCCTTCAAACTGACGTACAGCAGACGGCCATAGTGCCATCTCCCCTCCATGGGATAGTCGGTCGTGCACTGTACCAATACTTTCCGAGAAGCTGCGTGCAGAAACGAGATTTTTCAGTTCATATCTCGGGTTCTGTTGATCACAGAGACAGGTGTCAAGTGTTTTGTATAGTCCTTGGCCTAGCGACCGTTTGTATACATATCGGAAGAACGCGAGTACTGTAGCTGTTCTGCAGTACAGGGTAAAATTTTAAACGTTACACATTTTCTCCAGCCCAGACAGATTAAGCAAACTGAGTGGTTCTTTTGCGTTAGGTGCGGTCTACGGTGGGCCTTAGGCAACTTACAAAAGCACCGTTTGTTCATGGGCGGTTCTTGAGAAAACCCCGAAAAACCTCGGTTTTTGTATACGAAAAATATCAGTTGTGGGGATGGAAACTTGTATAATTTCTGTTCAAAGTGGGATGTCAAAATTTTTACCAGATGTTCTTAAGGTGATAATTTCAGGGAACGTCAAAACTTTCCCTGATATCATTATCCATTACAGAGATCCAATGGTTCAAAGTTACCGTATTTATGCAAGTAAAATATGCACGTAATATCCGGTCAGAGGTGCCAGTTTAGTTTTAACGGATGCAGTGCACACAGGGTAAGGCTTCTAGGGTCATCGCAAACTATGTTTTTAGTCAGCATTATTTCACCAACGCGTCGTCTCTGTACAGCGAGCACTTCACGCCTATACAGTTATGCCGAAAGTGGTACTGCAGTGACAAAAAATGGGCTACAATAGTCTTAATATGCGCTGATGGTTCCCATTCGCCACACATGCAAGAGACAGACATACAGAAAACAGAGCAAACGTGCTGCAACTATTGAATATGTGGCTGGAGGTGACTGGATGCATTCGAGCACAGTACTGTACTATGCCGCCCTACCAGAAAAATAGTGCATTTGCGCTACGTGTTGGCAGTGTACTATGTTTAAAAGCAATTTTAGAATACAGAACGAGAAGTGATGTCATGATCGCATGTGTTGAAGTGACATAAAATCGATAAAGTTACGGAAAATGGCGGAAAATACGTATAAACTGAAGGAAAATACGCCGAAATGTGGGGAAATTGAGGGAGTACTTGCATGTCTTATGGCTGGTGCAGAACAATTCTTGTACATGGGAATGCGTATACGACAGCAAGAGGAATACGAGAAAACATTGACATGGAAACACCGTGAACCGTGGAAACAGTCTTTTTTTTTTAAAATTTGTTCATTGAGGCAACATTCACCGTATGTGCATTGAGGTAATAGTGATACACGCGAGTTGACTGCTGTCTTTGATGCTTTCCTGGATAAAAGAGAACCATATGCCTCTAAGCTTCCTTCCATATGCGTTAAAGAATGACAGAGAGTGGATCGAGTGATCGGTTGAGATGAAGTTGTAACGAGGTAGGGTTTAATGGTAGACTGACGATGCATTCTACAGAGAGAAGGACATGTCGCTGCAGGGTCATTTGACCATTTTTGCTGTTGTTCTGTCGGGATGCATCAGTTGTGTGACATAACCTGCTTTCGACTCGGATACAATTGCGTGTTCTGTTCAAAAATGTTCAGATGTGTGTGAAATCTTATGGGACTTAACTGCTAAGGTCATCAGTCCCTAAGCTTACACACTACTTAACCTAAATTATCCTAAGGACAAACACACACACCCATGCCCGAGGGGGGACTCGAACCTCCGCCGGGACCAGCCGTACAGTCCATGGCTGCAGCGCCCTAGACCGCTCGGCTAATCCCACGCGGCTGCGTGTTCTGTGTGTGACTCCGAGCACTGTCTCCTTAACGATAGTTAACAGCAAACCTCTCAGTCATCAGAGGACTTCCATCTCATGTGTGATGAAACATGACCATCCTGTTTCGACACATTCCTCTAGATGTACGAAGATTTGTGCGACGTACTCCATTGCCCTGACGCATCTTGGGCCTAAAATCGAGTCTTCCGTTTCATAATTATGGTTATTCTAAGTTAGGGACAGTTGTTTGTGAGGTTCTGCAACCCCTGTGTATACATCTGTTTCACAGATGTCCTGTTTACAGCATTAATGGTGGAATGACGTGTAATTTCACATGTCAAACACCGCTGCTATGCATTTGTCTCTTTCTTTTTATGGGGCATTCTCCGTTACTATCGATCATTTTATATAGGACTATGCGAGCGTAGTATAATTTCTGAGCCGTGATCAGATGTGATCAGTGGGCGCTATACACCTCTGGAAAGCTTTATTGTACATGTATCACTAGGAATCGATGTTTTAAGGAAGTAGTTTTTCATTTTACAGTTGGTCACCATAGTTTGTAGGAGAATGTATGTCATGCGCTGAAGATCTGTTTCTTACATTGGGTTAATAACACCATTGCATTCCACACGACTAATAGGTCGGCAACATTATAGCGTGTTTTAAGTACAGAACCCGTGTAGCCCTAGGAGTGCATGTGTTTATTATCTCTCTTACCAATACCCTATTGATACTGACCCCTGACACTAGAACAATACCTTAGAACTGATAGTGCAGTTGATTTACGTGAAATGCTTCAAACTCTGTCCACCTGAAGCTCCATCATGCATAAAAACCACCCGTTTCTTGTTCTTAACTGTCTGCTATATCATCATAACGGTTTCATATCTAGTATACACGGATAAGGGATGCTCACCTCCTCGAAATTCGCTCATCTGGAGAAATTTTGTGCTCTTGGATGTGCACGGGACAGCAGTTACGGACTAGGTTCACACTGTTCATTTACGAAAGGTGGAATGCAGTGGTTCATATGGCTCTGAGCACTATGGGACTTAACATCTGAGGTCATCAGTCCCCTAGAACTTAGAACTACTTAAACCTAGCTAACCTAAGGACATCATACACATCCATGCCCGAGGCAGGATTCGAACCTGCAACCGTAGCAGTCGCGCAGTTCCGGACTAAAGCGCCTAGAACCGCTCGCCCATCGCGGCCGGCCGCAGTGGTCTACTTCTGGTCAGCTGCAGATTAAATCGGAGCCAGTTCTGCAGGGTGGGATGGTCAAAGACAATGCGAAGAGATCTTTCAGTCTCTGATTTTATTCTAAGAATGCCCTGTGACTCCCAGCCACACAGAGAAAGATCGTAAATTATGCGCTATGATAGAAGTCCTAGAGATATGTAGATCGCTGTCTGGTATACTTTGGTGTTTGTGTTTGAGAATTAACAATGAATGAACGTACTGCACAGTCATCTATCTACATTTGCAATGGTACTCGCAAAATAGTGAGGGGCTGTTTAGCGGCGATACAGAAGTCGGGAAGCATGCTGCCGCGTCCTTGGTCGGTGTAGAAATTACAGTAAAATTGCTAAAATTGATTGCACTATCAATTGTGATGCTTATTATTACAGTACATCGACGGTGTCTTTTCCATCCCATCCGTCCGATGGTACGCTGTTGATTACCAAACAATGATCGACTGACATCGCTTGTTTGAGACTGAGAAAGAGTCTTGGTGGAGGGGCAACACCTTCCGGGGAAGGCTAACGCCAAAACAGTGATCGCATACGTCATGTATGCTATATGAGGAATCAGTCAAAATGGAACACAGCTCCATTAGCTATCCCATTACTGTGAATGATGAGTTTAAATGTAGAGGTCATCAGTCAACATTGGACAGCAGTTTGGAAATGCTCCACAGTGCCTCAAAACTCTTCCAGTTTCGTTAAGTCATGACTGTCTTTTATTTTAAGCACCCAGTGTGTCTGTTGTGGGAGCAGCAGCAACAACATGATTTACACCGTGCGATGTCTAGTTTTCTGTGAGAGACAATGGATCAAAACGTGTCTACGTCAGTTTAGAACCAGACACAGACCTCGAAGTCTTGGGAGGAAAAAACAACGTGTATGGCAGTGTACAGAGTGTGTTACAACAGAAAAAGCAGTGTGTCAAACAACAAAACAGGGACCCTCTCTTGCCACTGGCAGCCTGTGGGATATGGTCCTCATGCAATACAGGCAATGCAGCTTTACATGGGTCTGTGCAAGCGACTTCCGATCACTGGCTGCCTGCTCCAGTGGATCAATACCTGTACATTTAATAGGATCGTCGCATATACTCGATGCCGGCAACCAGATGGTATTTGTTTTTGATATATCTGAAGAGAGAGAGATGCGTTAATAATCGTATCGAGTTCTCTACCAGATGAAGTTAGCAGAGCTTTTACAGTTCGTAATTTTTCTCTGTTGGATGATAGAGAATAGTAATGATGAAATGTTTGCGTGACAGATCTGCTTCAGACTGCAATACCTGTATGATGTTGAGTCGTCCCAATGTCCCTGATAAGAAACACCACTGTAACTGTTCATAGTTTCTTTTATACTACGTCGTATTGCAGGAGCAGGCTTTGTTTGGCGCTGACCTTACACATTGTACACACTTGGCAGAGCTTCGACAACATGTTCCTATTTCCACCGAGTAGTCAAAACTTGGCCCTGTCGCATTAGCCCAGCTCGCTCTGCTTCTACAGAGGTTGCAGAATGTGGTAGCTATAGCTTTCTCCGACTTCTGCTCAGTCCCGACTTAAATTGGAATGACCACATGCGCAAAGCTGCAGGGATGGCGGGGCAGAGTCTGAGGAGCAGTTACAAGATGCATAGGGACTACCTAGAACCACGTTGGAATTTTACTGCAACAGATATGTTAGAAAAAGGTGGCTCATTTCGAGATATGAGAGTGCCACGAATATGATTCGCTAGTGGCTGCAATCATTGAAAGACTTCTTAGGACCCAACACCAGTATCTGGCTGAATTGAAAGACTTGGTTCCGAATCACAGACAGCATTTCTACCGGTAAGCGTAACACTAGAGATCTGAAAAGCCAGTGAACAATTCTTGCAACCTCAATCAGCACACCATCTACTGTATGTGATGATTCACAATCAACTATCACCTATAAACCAGTAGATATATTGGAGAATCTCTGACGTGGCACTGAGACAGAATGCGTTACAAATACTGGAGAAATATCTAGCGATGGCATGAGGGAGTTGCAAATATCGGCTTCATACCACATTCCTTAGCCAAATCACTTTCTAAATTCGGTGATTTTATAACGAGCTTACACCATCGGGGACGTGTAACCGCACTGTTGGTCTGTTAATACACACTCTATATTCAGTGTTGCGGAATTTGTGTGGAAAAACCACCTCATTCCATTTATAAGGCTAGTATAGTTTTTAACAGGGATATAGTTACTGATACTTGTGAACACCTGTAGAACCACGACCACTTGTGACAATAACAAGGCCATTCCGATCGTGTTTTTAACACCTGCTGGCTTGTAGGACGATTACCCCTCTCTTTCTATGACACAGTGGTACCACTCGCAAGGGAAAAAACTTACGAGACATGTCCACCCATCGCTGATTTTCGCTCAGTATTGTTTTGTATTGCCAGCATTCAGTTATTGGAGAAGTATTATACATAGTAGTAGGGGATGCGTGATAGATTCACCTTGAGCAGCAGTCTTATAAAGTGTGTGCGTGTGTGTGTTCCGACATGTGCAAAGAAAATGCCTATGTCCTGTAGTAAGCTTAGGGTATGGATTTGACATGGAAAACTGCGACAGCCGTAAGAGGAATGAAAGACTTTTTTTAAGGGGATACGGAATCACCTATCCCCGCAATGTTAATATATGCCTACTATAGGGAACATTTTCTCACAAACTACTGGAGACAGAGAGGTAAAAATTTTACTGTATGTGCATTCATATGTTACAACAATACTGAAACAACAGTTTATTGTCAAAGTATTTTCTTACAGAGATATTGTACATTTATTTTTAAGTAAATTTTTTCCATCGCTTTTTACTAGACTATCACCCCTAAGTCTTTTGTAAATCAAGTAATTAAAAAATCGTTGTTTCAGTATGTAATAGGGACCTATGTCACTACGTCATAAAAATTTCAGACTTCTAGGTTGACCAGTACCTGAGATAATGTTCCTAGATGAAGTAAAAAGTAAACTTACGGGAAACGGAGAAAGAAGATTAAAACATTCCTGATCCGTAGCTAATACCCCCTTCACAGTCTTCATAATCATCTTCAAGTCTTCTTTTGGCACCCCTCTGCACCTGTCTTGCTTTTTTCACTAATGTCTTGATTATATTATCAGCATGCCTTAGTCTGTGCTGATCTAAAAAGAACATAGCACGTACCGTACGGGAACCAACACACATACCCAACTTTTGAAGGACCTGGCATTTAGTTATATTTCCAAGATTGAAGGTTGCCACAGCATCATACACACCAAAATGTAGTGTATTAATTCCGACAAACACTGTTTTTGGGAGACGATGCCATATCACACTATTCAAGCACTCGTTGGGGTTCTGCGTTTTTCCGTGAAGACATTTCATCAGAAGACTTCTGTCAGCCAGATCTCTGAAAATGGGCTTTATTTCTGCCATGATGGCTGATGGTAGACTGTGGTGGTGAATGTATTTCTCTCCTGTTGTTAGTCCCCTATTGTATTTACACCAGCTGTTTTCACCTTTGGGGCACAAACCATGTTGTGGATGCTCATCCGTGGATGTGGTGTGGAAATATAAAGCCCATATAGCTCTCCTCATTTCTTCAAGATTGCCTGTATTTTGCCTGATTGCAAGGCCATAGCAGTTCTGAATGTGGTCTATTATGGAATCAGTCAATCTTCCTCTGCCATCCAAGGTTTTCCCATCATCTAGTTTTTTCCCTTTCATAACTGATTTTAACCTTCTCAACCTGGCACCCATTCTCTTCTGCACATGTCCTATACATTCAAGTTTGCTTATATTTACACTGTTCCCATATGGTTTGCTTTCCAAAACTTCTTTGAATGCTTTAGAGTCACCATCTCCCAGATATTTGACATAGCGAACATTATACCACTGTGAAGAGCGATGAAAAATTTTCTTCACCCAAGCAACCTCCATGCCACCACTACTACCATAATAATTAGCAATACAGTCATCACTGTGTTCATTTTTCAGCCTGCCTGTGCACCTACAGTATTTAGACATTATTGCAACATCAATAACCTTGCCAGTATCAACACTAGTTGCTGTTACAACACCATTGTTGGAGGTGTGGCCCCTTTTCTGCCACGTGCCATCAAACGCCACTGTGAGGTCACGACTGCCGTCATTTTCTTCCACTGCTGCTTCCACAGCAACCTGCATTGACTTCTGTGCTACATCTTCAACTGCAGATCCTAGTACATAATTGTAAGCTTCAAACTTTGAAGGTGCACTTGGAAGATTTAGAACACCACATAGCATATCACCAGCTGCTTTGCCCTTACCAATTGCTCGCAATCCATAAACTAACCTAATATTTACACTATAAAGTTCAGTTTTCTTGTATCCATTATTTACAGTTACTGAAACCGAACTTGGAAACTTACAGCTGTATTTACAAACACTGCATATTAAATTAAACTGGGCAGCCAGGCCAACATGGGATTCTACTTTCAGAGAAACGTTTCCATGACATTTTTTGCAGCACAAACTGTTTTCAAGAGCTTCACACAATATATTCGTATGAATGAGTTCAAAAACTTCATTCCCTCTATCAAGTAAATTATATTTCTCTTCCAAATCTCTTAGTTTTTTATGAGAAGCACTGTTTTCATTTGGTGTAAGTTCGTTCGGCAAATCAGTAATAAGTGGATTCACATTTTCCAACAGTGATGATGATGAACTGCTTTGCTTTGCTAATGAATCATGATTTCTTTTCTTTTGCCAGTTCACACGCTTTTTAAATACTTTTGCTTTAGCTCTAGGCATTTTCACTGCGAAAAATGAAGCACTAAATACGAAATAACTCAACAACAACTACTTTCTTATATCACACTGTTTACAAAACAGTCCCGCCACAAAGTCAAAGAGTAACTTGAGGAAACCAGAGAGAAACATTTTCGGGCAACTAGTGTATAAATAGTCGCTGGAAACCGGGATATTTGAATTCATGTCACTTTAAAGGTACTGCCAAAAAGTTCATGGTCAGCCACGAGAGACGTGTATAACTAAAGCGCAATACCCGATCTCACAAATATATAAAAATAAAATAGTTATAATTGTAGTAGAGCTATGTATGATACGTCATTTTAAAGAGGAAAGATGGCAGAATATAATACGCCAATAAAAAAAAATTCGATTTTTTAACCCAAAATCCGATTCCGTATCCCCTTTAAAAGATTTATACAGTTCTAATGAAGGAACAATACAGGAGCCGTCTCATGTGATTGATAGTCTGCTGGATATGGTCTTCCTCCAGTACAGACGAAACTTTGTGCAGATCTGGGCAAACGACTTCGAGCACTGGCCTCCACCTCTAACGGAGTGATACGTGTATATGTAATATGCTCAATGACAACATGCAGATGGTAATTGTTTTTCGATACATCAGAAGAGAGAGACGTGGTAAAATCTGTTACAAGGAGTGCTATAACAGATTGAAGTTTGGAGGCAGACAATTCTCTAAAAACTACTCCGATTTTGCTCATAAAACTAATAGGAATCGTCTGTATCTCTTCTCATGAAATCATGCCTTTTTTCTTATTATCGTCACAATTGCGTGCTTAAAAAACAGGTGCTACTGCACGTCCTGCCTTATTTCATACTTCATAACCTCTAATTATAAAGTAGACACCACTTGAATTATAGCTCGTTGTGGAATCTTGAAATTATGGTGTTCTTTTTCCTCACATGTGATTAGATTGCTTGAAACACATTTTGATGATCAAATTGCTTACAAAACTAGAACGCGAGAATCTGCTGCTGTATGACGGAAACGTTGCAGACGCGTCGGAAGAGGTGAGTTATGCATCAAAGATGTCAAATGTAAACACGCAGATGGTAATTGGTTTCGATGTAACGGAGGAGAGAGATGCGTGGTATAATAGTTTATAGGAGCATCTGTTACAAGAGAGACTCTCACGATTTGTTTCGTAAACGACAGTATGAGATAGCATCACATTGGTAAAACGAGACCTGCCATAGTCTACAAAGCTGCTACATCCTCTTGAATTATAGCATGTTATTGTCGAACGTAAAATGATTGTGTTTTTTCCGACATGTGATCCAATGGCGTGAAAGGTCCTGTTCTCTGATGTTATTTCAAGTGCCTGAAATATTTGTAATATCCGTGTGCATGACAGTATATTTACAGACACTGACTTGAACGCGAGAGACGCTGCCAGGTCATGTACACGAATGGCCATTAAAATTGCTACACCAAGAAGAAATGTAGATGATAAACGGGTATTCACTGGACAAATATATTTTACTAGAACTGACATGTGATTATATTTTCACGCAATTTGGGTGCATAGATCCTGAGAAATCAGTACACAGAACAACCACCTCTGGCCGTAATAACGGCCTTGATACGCCTGGGCACTGAGTTAAACAGAGCTTGGATAGCATGTACAGGTACAGCTGCCCACGCAGCTTCAACACGATACCACAGTTCATCAAGAGTAGTGACTGGCGTATTGTGACGAGCCAGTTGTTCGGCCTCCATTGACCAGACATTATCAATTGGTGAGAGATCTGGAGAATGTGCTGGCTAGAGCAGCAGTCCAACATTTTCTGTATCCAGAAAGGCCCGTACACTACCTGCAACATGCGGTCGTGCATTATCCTGCTGAAATGTAGGGTTTCGCAGGGATCGAATGAAGGGTAGAGCCACGGGTCGTAACACATCTGAAATGTAACGTCCACTGTTCAAAGTGCCGTCAATGCGAACAGGAGATGACCGAGACATGTAACCAATGGCACCCCTTCGTAGTACGTGTCTGTGTAGATGTAGATGGGACAACTGACACGCCGGGTGATACACCAGTATGGCGACGACGAATACAGGCTTCCAATGTGCGTTCACCGCGATGTCGCCAAACACGGATGCGATCATCATGATGCTGTAAACAGAACCTGGATTCATCCGGAAAAATGACGATTTGCCATTCGTGCACCCAGGTTCGTCGTTGAGTACACCATGACAGGCGCTCCTGTCTGTGATGCAGCGTCAAGGGTAACCGCAGCCATGGTCTCCGAGCTGATAGTCCATGCTGCTGCAAACGTCGTCGAACTGTTCGTGCAGATGGTTGTTGTCTAGCAAACGTCCCCAACTGTTAACTCAGGGATCGAGACGTGGCTGCACGGTACGTTACAGCCATGCGGATAAGATACCTGTCATCTCGACTGCTAGTGATATGAGGCCATTGGGATCCAGCACGGCGTTCTGCATTACCCTCCTGAACCCACCGATTCCATATTCTGCTAACAGTCATTTGATCTTGACCAACGCGAGCAGCAATGTCGCGATGCGATAAACCGCAATCGCGATAGGCTACAATCAAACCTTTATCGAAGTCTGAAACGTGATGTTACGCATTTCTCCTCCTTACACGAAGCACCACAACAACGTTTCACCAGGCAACGCCGGTCAACTGCTGCTTGTGTATGAGAAATCTGTTGGAAACTTTCCTCGTGTCAGCATGTTGTAGGTGTCTCCACCGGCGCCAGCCTTGTGTGAATGCTCTGAAAAGCTAATCATTTGCGTATCACAGCATCTTCTTCCTATCGGTTAAATTTCGCGTCTGTAGCACATCATCTTCGTGGTGTAGCAATTTTAATGGCCAGTAGTGTAATTTGTCAATCCAACTGAAAGAAATTGCTTCACATAGGTGTTTTTTCTTCGGAGTTTAAATTGTCACCTTTTCTTTGCTCCAGTGACAGTTTTGAAATAACGAGGACACTCTGCGGTGATTGGTAGTTTTTGCATCAAAATAGTGAAGTTTTTTTCCTGATTTTACGCAGGGTGAACTGATCATCTGCAATCGGCGGCGGTGCACTTCGCTGGATGTCGCAAAATAATGAGATGCGAATTGTATCCTGCAGTTGAACGTAAAAATTACACCGATTTGGTCATAAAACTAAAAGCAAATGAATTGCGCCTATTCTGCTGGAAAGAGGACGTTTATTATCGTCGCAATTGTGTTTCTTTTATTTTTAATGCATGTTTGATTATAGGAGGTGCGTTGATGTTAAATACAAATATTACAGTCCAGTGGTCAGATTGGCTTGGTGGCCAAGTTCTGTAAGAGGTCACGGCTGTCCCCTTAGACAAACAATCCGTGGTCAGGATAGCCCTTATTTATAACGGTTTTGTTTTGAGAGATGCATTCGTTGTGCATTATTCTATGAGAAGTTTCCATCGGCATCGATAACACTGAGAGCCAAGCCACTTGCTCGGGTGACGCATTGTACTGAAGACACTGTGGACCATCTGGACTGTTCTCCAGATTTCTGTTATTGTTCCAGAGGGGTCCAGTCTTTCTGAGAAATATGTATAACAGATTGCAAAAAAGAGTTGTGTTGATGGTAAATAAAAGTGTTTTCCATCACATTATGACAGGCCTTTTGGAGGCATTCGAGGCTAGCCTATTCTGTGTCAGGTCGCCACCGCGGGCGCGCCCCCTGACCATTAGGTACGGCATGTGTGGGTGGGGCTGTGTCGCTATACTTAAGATGAAGATGCTGTACTTGGGACGGATGTCCCTTTATCTTTTATCGTTTAGTTAGCTATACCTGATAGTGTGTTGGCGAAGGACCAGGACGTCAAGGTGGGCAGTGTCCACAAGTTTATGGGGGAAGGCCTGGTGCGGGCAGTGGTTGTGAGGCGCTCAGGCATAGCAGGTGGACATTTGAAAAAGCCTGTGTTCTCCCTGTTGGTGAATGGATGGATGGAGGCGGAGGGGAGGAATGGGGGGGATAAGAGGGCCTCGATTTTCGGCAGCATGGGAGCGCCTGTCGAGAAGAATGCACATTCAACTACCACCCCTCTGCAGTCTTTTGGGACGACGATTTTCCCCAGTACATGTGTTGCATTATGATCCATTCACTACGAGTGCTGGTTTTTTCACGCAAATTTTGAAGTGTAATTGGAACTATGATGCCTAGTTTATCGTAAATCTGTGTTACTAACCTTGAAAGATAATTAGTTTGGTGTATTTTCATCTAATTTTGATTTCATGAGCAAAGTCATTTTGTATTCTTGCGAGGTATTGCTAACAATAACTACATGCACATACCTTTAGGGACGAATTGTGGCTACTCACGACAGGTATTGATGCAAAGTTATCTTTGACCACCTACAATGTTTATAACGATCAATGGCATGTAGATTTCTTTTGTGAGCTGTAGTTGCTTTTTGCTGTCGACAAAAGCTTCACAGTTTCACTCTGATGCTCGAGTAATGACTAGAACTCGTCTAATTGGTGACGGTCGAATAAAAACTTCTTCAACGGCAAACAACTGTCCAGAACAAATCTGTGTTATGTGTGTTTGTTGGATTAACGCCGTCAATCACAGTGTGATTGCTTGTCATGTCTTCAAGAAGTCCCATCTGATAATAAAATCGTGACAACATTTTGTAAAAACGAAAAATTTGAAAGACTGTGTTCTGCCATCTATAGTTATTCCTGCAATGCTTGCTCCTGTTGGCTGGATGTATTTCCCATTTACGATCTTCAGCACAATCGCTTTCGTTTCATGGAACATATTCTTCTTTAGCTGGCGACGATAAGCATCAGAGACTATAGAAAAAGAATCCTCTGAGTCGACTAGCGCCCATATTGGTTGGCCATGGACGATGACGTCGATGACATTTCCTGTCACCTTGGTCTGTCGTCCGCAGACGATTTTCACCTACGGCATCTTCATCTTCACAAGTGCTCGCCTCACTTAGTTTTCCTGATTTCGTCGGCGTGGCAAGTGGCTGGTACCTCTGTATGTCGATGGGAAACGGTTACGGAGTGTTTGGGAGGGCCCTCGTCCAGGATATTGCGATGAGCTTCCTCTGACAGGTCGACTATAATCGTCGCAGTTGAGTGGTGCGAATAGGACTGTTGTGATGGTTGACGTCTTGCGGTGTAATAGTTGTTAACACTCGTCTTCTCTGTCTGCAGTAGCACACAACATGCTCCAGGCGTCCATATTGAAAACAGACCAGTGTGCTGTCCTCTTTCTTCCAGGTGTCTGTCCTGCTACGAGGTGTTGTATTGGTGGAGGACTTGGTTGTGCCTGCATTCGTCAGCTGTTTGATTGTCGTCTGACGGCGGCGTGGTAAGACCGAGTTCATTCTTCATGGGGGTCTCGACTGGTGATTGAAACTAGTACAAGAGATCGATATACACCTCTTCTTCAACATACTGTGCTGTGTACTGACGTGTGGGGGTCGACGTTCATGGCTGCTATCTTTTGTGCACTTGGTTCGACGTTTCTGGCTACCACACACTGCTGTATCTCTTCTCTTAACATTGGGTGTACGAGAGAAGTAAGGTAATGGTCATCCAAACCTGACATGGGGACCACATGCGACGACTGCATTAATCTTACGTGAGGGTTTTGTGGTGTCACCGCCAGACACCACACTTGCTAGGTGGTAGCCTTTAAATCGGCCGCGGTCCGTTAGTATACGTTGGACCCGCGTGTCGCCACCATCAGTGATTGCAGACCGAGCGCCGCCACACGGCAGGTCTAGAGAGAGTTCCTAGCACTCGTCCTAGTTGTACAACCGACTTTGTTAGCGATGGGTCACTGACAAAATACGCTCTCATTTGTCGAGACGATAGTTTAGCATAGCCTTCAGCTACGTCATTTGCTACGACCTAGCAAGGCACCATTATCAGTTACTATTGAAATTGAATCATGTACCGTCAAGACCGACGTTCACCATTAACGGATTAAAGTAAAGTATTCCACCAGATACGTCCGTTTTTCTAAATTCTAATTTCCTTGTCCTGTTCCAGACCTCACGCCAGCCTGCGTGAGCTGAAACGCGTGCCTTTCGGCCTCCTCTAGTAACACGGCGTTGGCTCTCCTGCCAACCAAAACAGGTTTGTCGACTTCTGTCATATTCCGGCGTACAGTGTTACGAAGGACCAAAACATTCTGAATGTACCATTGTCATTTTCAGATGACATTGGGCCATGTACTTCAACTGCTACGCTAAACTAACTTGGCGTTGATTGTCATCAAACATTTCCTTCAATTCCTCCTCAGATTAGTCGCAACTATTGAGTTCTCTTCGTTATTTTCAAACAACTGCTGTAGCGCCCAGGTAAAAATACACATTTGCCCAACACATCATGTAATCCGCCTGCTGTATTTGGCGACTCGGACCAGTTCGATTTTACGAAGAATACTATACAGCATTAGGCCCTTACCCAGCGTACATTATCGTGAATCTGTCGCCCAGCACGAAGTCCCTAGCGACTGGAAAAGGCCCAGGTGACTCCAGTGTATAAGAAGGGCAAAAGAACGGACCCGCAAAATTACAACTTATGTTTGCTGCAGAATTTTTGAACATATTCTCAGTTCGAATCTAATAAACTTTCTCGAGACTGAGAATCTTATGACCACGAATCAGCATGGTTTTAGAAATCATCGCTCATGCAAAACTCAGCTTTTCCTTTTCTCACATGTTATACTGGCAACTATGGATGACGAACAACAGGCGGATTCCGTATTTCTAGATTTCCGGAAAGTATTTGACGCGGTGCCCCACTGCAGGCTGTTAACGAAGGCACGAGCATGTGGAATAAGTTCACAGATATGTGAGTTGGTTGAAGACTTCTTAAATATAGAACCCAGAATGTTGTCCTTGACAGCGAGTGTTCATCAGAGACAAGGGTATCGTTAGGAGCGCCCCAGGAATTGTCATATGACCACTGTTGTTCTCTATATACATAAATGATTTGGCTGGTAGGGTGGGCAGCAATCTACATTTGTTTGCTGATGATGAAGTAGTGTACGGTAAGGTGTCGAAGTTGAGTGACTGCAGGAAGATACAAGACGACTTAGAGAAAATTTCTAGTCGGCAGCTAGCTCTAAATGTGGAAACTTATAAGTTAATGCGGATGAGTAGGAAGATCAAACCTGTAATATTCGGATACAGTTTACTAGTGTCCAGCTTGACACTGTTAAGTCGTTTAAATATCTGTTGGAAAGCGGTATGAGGTGGAACAAGCATGCGAGAACTTTGATAGGGAAGGCGAATGGTCGACTTCGGTTTATTGGGAGAATTTTGGAAAGAGTGGTTCACCTATAAAGGAGACCCCATGTGGGACGCTGGTGCGATCTATTCTTGAATATCGCACCAACGTTTCGGATCCGTACCAGGTCGGATTGAAGGAAGACGTTGAAGCAATTCAGACGCACGCTGCTAGATTCGTTACCGGTAGGTTCGACCAACATATAGGTGTTACAGAGGTGCTTTGGGAACTCAAATGCAAATCCCTGGAGGGAAGGTGACATTCTTTTCGAGAAACGCTATTCAGAAAATTTAGAGTATCGTCATTTGAAGCTGACTGCCGAACGACTCTACTACCACCAACATACAGGGTGATCAAAAAGTCAGTATAAATTTGAAAACTTAATAAACCACGGAGTAATGTAGATAGAGAGGTAAAAATTGACGCGCATGCTTGGAATGACATGGGTTTTTATTAGAACAAAAAAAAAACAAAGTTCACAAAATGTCCGACAGATGGAGCTGGACAGCAAAACTGCTACCGTGATGGGTGAGGGGTACGCCGATATGTTACAGGATCGCATCATCCCCAGCCTGGCTAATAAACACCTGCTCGAACGTACGATGTTTATGCAGGATGGCGCTCCACCCCATATCGCTTGACGCCTGAAAGATCTCTTGCGCTCGTCGTTTGGTGATGATCGTGTGCTCAGCCGCCACTTTCGTCATGCTTGGCCTCCCAGGTCCCCAGACCTCAGTCCGTGAGATTATTGGCTTTGGGGTTACCTGAAGTCGCAAGTGTATAGTGGTCGACCTACATCACATTATTCCTCGACTACAGCTATTGTTGAGGAATGATGGTGGACATATTGAGCATTTCCTGTGAAGAACATCATCTTTGCTATGTCATACTTCGTTATGCTAATTATTGCTATTCTGATCAGATGAAGCGCCATCTGTCGGACATTTTTTGAACGTTTGTATTTTTTTGGTTCTAATAAAACCCCATGTCATTCCAAGCATGTGTGTCAATTTGTACCTCTCTATCTACATTATTCCGTGATTTATTCAGTTTTAAAATTTATACTGACTTTTTGATCACCCTGTACATTGCGCTTAAGGACTACGAAGATAAGATATAAGAATTTAGGAGTCATACGAGGACATTTAGAAAGTTGTTTTCCCTCGCCGTATTTGCGAGTGGAACGAGAAAGGAAATGGTGCAGGACACCCTCCGCCACGCACCATACAGTGGCCTTCGTAGTACGTGTCTGTGTAGATGTAGATGGGACAACTGACTGTTTTGAACATCCGATTGGTTAGTCCATTGTTCTTTTGCTGAACCGGTTTTTTCAGTCGAATGAAACAACCGAATGCAGCTAATCTGTGCGGCCGTGTCAGCTGTATGAATGTTTTCACTCACTCAGCCGGTTTACGTGGTCTCTCCCAGTGCGTCTCTCTCAGTCATAGCGACTGACCCAAGTCACTGTCGACTGCGGCCGTTATTTGAATGTTTCCACTCTGGCCTCGGGTTTGAATGATTTTATTTACAGGCTTTTTCAGCATTTTCTGTTACACAAGAACCATGACTAGGGTTGACACCCTTTTTTAAGAGACTAATACTTTATTTCAAGGAGATGTAAATAAAAAATATACTTCTAAAAGTGAAGTATTTTCAAAATGTGTGTATTCACTTACTTAAATACGAATTTTCAAACTTGTGGCATTAAATATCAACATTTGGTTGGTTCTTAAAATTTAATATCTGTACTGCACAGTAAATATATGTATGTTTAAATGAAACATCACTTTTTAACATGTTTTTTATTAGATCGGTTTTTCATCTCTTTGTTCGGTAAATTTTTTGTAATTGATTTTAAACTAACTTCTTGTTAAGCTAGATCCTTGAAACTTTCAACGTAGCTCACTTTCAATGCAGCCCAGAACTGGATGGCACTGCAATATTAACTCGCTTTCGAGTCTAATGTGTGGCGGAGCGTTCTTTGTTTTTTAATGTGTCTATCTGTTCGGCAGAAATTTTGCGCATAGTTTCAGACCAACTTCTCGATAAGCTAAAGACTTGAAACTTTCATCATAGTTCAAAACTAGATGACAATGCAATATTAATTCGCTTTATTTTCAGGTGTGTGGAAAATAGTACTTGATGTACCACTACTATTTCCCTATTTTCTTGATCCAGTCGCGAATTTTTACACTTAAGAACGATTGCTGCTTAACTTCCATGTGAGCTCGATTCTCTCTGATTTTTCGATTCGCGGTCTTTTTGCGAGATGTACATAGGACGAAGCAGTATATATTTGTTGATGCAGTTTAAGAGAAACTGAAATGAACTACATATCTCTGTTGTAATCTCACCAAAATGTTTGAAAGCAACTGAAAAATTTCACAAGCACAAGACTAAAAATCAGAAAATAACTATTGAAATAAAAAGTTTTTAGTACAACACGTTTTTAAAACGGACTAAAAAAGTATTAAATAATCTCTCGTAGGCCCATACAGAGTCCTAATACCATACAGATAGTTCTGAAAATTTGTGCTTGTAAATTTTTAATAGCTGTGACAAAACTTGTAGAAATGAAAACAGAAAACGTGGACCGCATGCAGTAGATAATACATAGTTCATATCATTTGAAGTGCAATAAAATTGTTATATGATTTCTCCCATTCATATACAGGGTGAGTCACTAACTATTGCCACCAAGAATAACTTCGAAAGTATAATAGGAGCTGAAAAGTTTGTGGGACTAAAGTTGCATGGTACAACGGGGGCAATAATATGATGTTGGTTTTTGTTGCTAGGTGGGGTCGCTTCAGAGATATGAAGGTCAACTTTGTTTTTTTAAATGGGATGCTACAGTTTGGTACTTATTTTCTGAGAGCGGCAAATCCAGTGATGTGTAATAGTGAGGTCTTTGAAGGCCAACGAAGGTCAGAAAGGTGGCATGAACCGCCATTTATACAAGGTGTTCTAAGTGATGACCATTTTATGAATGCAGTACTGCAATCTTCTTATCATGACTTCAGTGGTATTCCTTATCACTTCGGCACTTATCAAAGCTCATGCTCTAATTCTCTCTCGCATATATTCAGGTGTAGTTGGACGTCGTTATAAACAATGTCTTTTACGAATCTCAACAAGAAAAAAATCCAGAGGCGTCAAGTCTGCCGAACGAGCCGGCCACGACACATCTTCTCCACGTCCAAACCAACTATTTGGGAATTGTCTCTACAATTGATTTCTAGCCATCAGCGAAAAATGTGCCGGACACCCATTATGTTGATACCATATTCTGTTCCTTGTTCCTAAAGGTATTTCTTCCAATAACAGATCTAATATTTCTTGCAGGAATGTGGTGTACTTCCTACCATTAAGATTGCCTTCGATGAAATGCGGGCCTATAATTCTGTCCTCCAGAATCCCACACCATACATTCACTGACCACGGATTTCGGTGTGCAACGTCCTGCAGTCAACATGGGTTTTCAGTTGCCCAATAATGCATGTTATGCAAAGTAACATTTCCGTGGTTCGTGAATTTAGCCTCGTCAGTAAATAAAATCAAATTAATAAACGTGTCATCCCACTGAATCAGAAGTTGAGTCCATCGGCAGAATTCAGTGCGACGCATACAATCCGCACCAGTTCCTTCTTGGTGGAGACTGATATGATAAGGACGAAATTCATGGTGATGCAGAACACGAACAATACAGCTCAGCCGGCTGGGGTGGCCGAGCGGTTCTAGGCGCTACAGTCTGGAACCGCGCGACCGCTACGGTCGCAGGTTCGAATCCTTCCTCGGGCATGGATGTGTGTTATGTCCTTAGGGTAGTTAGGTTTAAGTAGTTCTAAGTTCTAGGGGACCGATGACCTCAGAAGTTGAGTCCCATAGTGCTCAGTGCCACTCTGGCTAATGCTAGATTTCCTTGCGATTTGACGCGAACTAACACCAGGATCTCGAACCACAGTGGCAAGAGTACTAATTTCCGTTTCCTCATAAGTAAGTTTCCTTTGCCGGATATGTTTCCGATGCGTTAAAGATCCAGTTGTTCTCAGTTTATCATACACGTATTTAAATGTACGATGTGTAGGGTGAGTATGTTGAGGATATCTTTCAGCGTGTAAGCCTCTAGCTCTCACAGAATTTCGTTGGCATTCTCCGTAAATGATTTGCACGATATACGAGGGAGAATTGTCAGAGCATGTGATTCGATAAGCACCGAAGTGATAAAGAATACCACTCAATCCATGATAAGAAGGTTGCAGCACTGCACTGATACCTATGTTCATCACATCGAACACCTGCTGTAAATGGACATTCATGCCACCTTTTTTACCTTCGTTGACCTTCAAAGACCTTATTGTTACACATCAGTGGATTCGTCTCGATAGCCATTATCAGAAAATAAGTACCAGACTACAGCATCCCGTTTAACAAAACAAAGATGACCTTCATATCTCTGAAGTAACCCCATCTAGTAACAAAAAACCAACGTAATATTATGGGCTCCGTTGTCCCATGCAACATTTGTCCCACAAACTTTTCAGCTACCATCACACTTTCGGAATTATTCTAGGTGACAATAGTTAGTGACTCACCCTGTATATTACTCTGATTCATATACACACATATTTATGTAATAGGTTAGAGTACTTTGTTTTCATTGCGCTTATTGCTACATCTGAATCACTTGCAGTATTATTTGCATCCATGTAAGCTAACAGACGTCCAAAATACATTAATAAATTTCCAACTTTGCAGCTTCTTACAACAATCGAAATCTTATCGATGCAACGCAACGTTACCTCTGAAGATAGTATTATGCGTGTTTAAATGTGACTACATGGTAGTGTCAACATATAGGAATGTTTTTCGTGTTGTAAGGGTTTTTGTATTGTGTAAATGAGGTTGAAATGATTAATCAGCCAGCATTCTCCTAGATGAGTGTGAGAAAACCGCGTAAAAAACCACACTGCGGTTGGCTGGCAAAAGCGATGCAAAGCGACGGGGAAGCAAACAGAGGTGGCTCTCGCTTCCCAAGTCTGGATCACAGCGAGCAGACACACTTCTATAATAATACCATAGAATTTCTCACTTGATTTACGTGATTACATCTTGTACTCGTGTTCTAATAAGCTCTGAGCATACTCGCTCGATGTTGCTTTGAGTACAAATACATGTCACTTAATTGTCTTATGGAAACATTCTAATTTTGCAACATTGCGTTTTTACGTACTTTCGATTAACGTCATAATAAACAAAATAGGAGTGTATTGATTTTTAATGAAAGTGCCAAATATTACTTAAACACATATCAGTTACAACAGATCGCTTAACAATTTTAACCAAACCATAGCAGTCAGATGGTGGATCTGCAGGGTGTTTATGTAACAGCATACTTTTGATTAACATTTAAAAAAACCATTGTGTCTACGTTCTTTGACTTCAGCTGGTTCATCCCCTCCGTACAAACTGGTCCGGTCTTAAAAAAAACTCGCTTCGAGGGGTCAAAGTGGCCGGAACACACAAGTACTTTAAGTCTGCATCAGACAAAGATGGCATGGTCTCATGGAACTTCTTCCAAAAAATCAGCAGATCATATTTGTCCTCTCTGTCTAGGAGCATTTTGGACAAATAGAGCCGCATCTCCTCTTGCGCATTTGCAGTTCCGCTGATGCTGATTCTTTTTTTTCTGTTTCTTGAAAAAGGTTCAGAGCTTGTTCTTCGCAACTTGTATGTCACGATCTTCCACTTGAGTCACCAGACTATCAACCGTAGCTCCGATACTGTTTGTAGTCTGGCGAATCTCCGCTATGACCTCAGTCACGACGTTTTCAGCGCTTCCAGCTACTCCGAAACCACACTTTTTCAGCCGAGAGTCCAAAATAATCACTTTGGCACACATACCGGTGCTGTTTTCTTTGTAAGCCGTCATCCTTTTTGACGAGGCCTTTGGTAGCTGTTTTCTCAAAGCGGTGCCTATATTAATTGTTGGGGTTGTCTTTGCCACTGCTTTCTGGCACCCTTTCAACTAAAGGCACAAGAATGGAGGCTGTTGTGAATTGTTCCTCAGACATACCTACTCCGTAAATAAAACCGCCTTTTCTTGCTGAAACTTAATTTGTTTCCATTATTTCTTACCTTAAGACCTCTTCAGTGGGATCTAGAACGATACAGTTTTGCTATTTGCAGATTGTCAAACAGTTTATGTCGGTTTTTGTATATAAATAAGTAATTACTTAAAGTTTGTCAGTATTATTGTACTATCATGAAGATCCTTTTAGCATTAAATTTGAAATTCAAGGTATCTGTAAAGTGAGCATTACACGCCATTGATGGCTGACATATGTTATATGTTGTGATATATTTTTAATATTGTTCTTCCTAAGCAAAGGCTTATTAGTTCTTGCTAAGCATGGATTTATTGGTTAATTCCTCTCCTACATGTGATTATACTTTTCCTCTCATCTGGGCAGGAGGTAGCACCACCACTTCATTTTCGAAACATAAGCACAATGTTGAATTACGAACTTTTTATTTCAGACTGTTCACCGTATAACTCCTTCTTCTTTGTGGTGCACTATTATTCTTTTGGCACTAGTTATAGCTATTTGTTCGGACACTGTGCTTTTCACCACGTAAATATTGTGAGTTTCTTATGTGTTTCTTCCTGTTTGGATTGTTTACCTACATGTTGCCAACCTAAGGAAGTATGTATTGAAATCTAAAGTCTATTCATGATTTTCATATCTGTGTGTGTGTGTGTGTGTGTGTGTGAGTGAGAGAGAGAGAGAGAGAGAGAGAGATGAACAGTGTGGATATGTTTTTTTGTGTGTTTGTGTGTGTGTGTGTGGGGGGGGGGGGGGTACGAAGGGTTGTTGTTGAGTGTTCAATATGAATGTAATAGCAGTTAGAGACTGGTTGAAAGTTTTGGTGATCGTCTAATTTGAGTTTTGATTTGGATGTTCTGTAGAGAGGTTCATGGACAATGCGCTGCAGTCCAGGAGACCCTTGTTAGTGCACTGGCGCCTATTTATATGTGGCTGTGCACCTCTTTTTTGCTAACGCGCTGCTCCGAGTCATTTACTCATAACATCTTTCTGATTTGGTCATCTGTTTTTGGTAGTTTTCTTGGAGGATTAGGAAGTGTTTTTTTATTATTGATTCTAATTATTTTCATGTCTTCTTATCCAGTGGTTGGTTTATGATTATGTTCTCTTAGGTGGTCTGCAAATGTGGAGTGGTTTGTCCGATACTCCCAGGCTCTCATATGTTCTTCTATGTACCTGACATGAAATGTTCTGCCTGTTTGTTGCATATGTCTGACAGCACATGTGTTTCTCTGTCGTTGATATATACCTGCTTCCTGTACATGTCTCATTTTTTTGTCAATTTTGGGGTTAATTTTGTACAGAATTGTCTGTTGTGTATTCTATATTAATTACCTGTATTTTGAAAATGTTGCTGATTTTATGTGTGAGTCTGTGTTTGTATACCACTGTGTACCATGTTGTGTTTTCTTTTGTATTGTAGTGGCACCACCATTTAAGATGGCAAAAGTTAGCTTCATTGCAATGCTTCTGAGCCAACAAGTTACAGCCAGGCACGGGCCTGTTGACATTAAGTTATGCTACCAGCAGTTGTAAAGTAGAATGGAGGCCACAGGGCCATAGACCCACTGAAAAGAGTAAATGCAGCATTGTGCATGGCGCAAGGTAGAAGAAGCCCACTGGCCCATCCCAGATGTTATGAGTAAATGACTCAGAGCAGCGCATTAGCAAAACAGAGGTGCACAGCCACATATAAATAAGTGCCAGTTCACTAACAAGGGTCTCCTGGATTGCAGGGCATGTCACACCAACATCTACACGTAGCAGCAGATGGAGCGCCAGCATTTCAATCCATGGCTGGTCGCTGGTTCTATCCTCTGAGGCCAACGCGTGGTCCTTAGCCAGCCTGCAGTGGGTCACTCGACATCTCACTACCACGGGTTGTCTTTCTGGCTCTCAACACACGCCAGAGGCATCCTCGAGGTGAGGACCACAGATTCGGCTGTCGGATTGCAGGCACTTGTTGTTGCGGCGATCCTAACGACGATGGTGAAGAAGCTCGCAGCAAACTGCCCTGCAACTTCCCACGAGCAGTGCTCAGACAACAGGGACAGATACCACTGAGTTGACTGCCGGTGCATCCTGATATTGCCACAACTCCGCTGTCGTACAAGGCCGGCACACAGCAGGGTGTTGAACGTGTCACTGAGGCAGCCATTCCACGCCAAGCCATTTCACAGACAGTGAAGTGGTGTCCTCAGCATTGTGGGACCTGGTTAGGCAGACCGAGAGGAGTGGGGCACTGTAGCTGGAAATAATAAATCACTTGGGAAGCTCAGATGAGTGTTAATATGGTGCATCCTGACAGCCCATCCTCGTACGACACACCTCTACATTATTTTCTGCTGGTTCTGTGTTGTTATGGTGTTCAGTATTTGTGTCTGGTACTGTTGTGTTGTCTGTGGTTTGGTGCTTTCTGCTTTTATTTTACTTTTAATTGTGCTGTTTAGCTTTGTGCTATCTGCATTATTAGGTCAGGGTCTTTTTGTCAGTTTTCTTTGGTGAGTGGCACTTTGTTGAGTCTATGGAGCATTGTCGAAGTGATGTCTGCTTTTGTGAGTGTGGGTGGTTCCAGGATTGGGGAATGATAATGTCCATTGCTGTGGGTTTATGGTAAATTGCAAACATAAGTTTATTGTTTTGTTTTTTGAGTGTTATACCCAGAAAGTCAATTAGGTTATTCTGTTCTCTTTCAATTGTGAATTTTTATTTTTATGTGCATTGTTGATGTCAGTGTGTAATTTTTCAATTTTTGTTTGTGGTTCATCTATTACACAAAGGATGTCATCCATATGTTGTATTCTCTTGCTACTATTTTTGTGAAAATGATCTGTTCAGTGTGGTTTACTAAAATATTTGTTAAGGCTCCCCATTGGCAATCCATCTTCTTATTGAATTGGAACTAATTTTGTTCTGTTATGAGCCTTATTGATGTGTTATTTCGTTAATCTGTTTATCAGGGAGTAGACTATAAGTTTACAGATTTTTTCTATGATTTCTGTTGTTTCTGGCACTGGCATGTTGGAATACATCCTTTCCGTATCAAATGAGAGGTGTTTTTCTGTGTCTGTGATGTTTATATATTTTACTTGTTGCGTTAGCTGTGAGGTGTTTTTAAGGGTTCTGTCTCCTTGTGCTTTGAAATTTTAATACAGTAATTTTAAAATGTAACCTGCAAGCTTGTAAGTAGGGGATTTTCTGAAATCCAGTATTGGCTGTGCAGGAAGATTTGGTTTTAAATTTTTTGTTTGGCTTTGGAGGAGAGGTGGAGTGGGATTAATCAGTGTCAACTTTCTTTTCTCTGTGTTGTGTAACATGATGTCTATATTTTTCACAGTGGTTTTTGCCTTTGTCTGGAATCTGATTTTAATTTTGCAGTATTATTTTGTGATATGGATTCTTGTGGTTTTTCAATTTATTGTTCTTTGTCTGTAAGCACTATTGTGTTCCCCTTGCCTACTTTTGAAATGATAAGATTTTCATTTTGAGGTGTTCTCCTAAGCTTTATGAGTGTTGCAGATTCCATGTTTTTATTGTTTTTATATTGTTGTGTTTTCACACTGATTATTATATTATGGATTTCTTTTTTACTAGTTCTTTAGTTTGTTCAATTTTCACACTTGTGAACATGGTGATGGCAGATATGGAGGACAAACAGGTAGAACATTTGATGTCAGATACAAAGAATGTATGATAGTCCAGAGGTATTGGACAAACCTCTTTGCATTTGCAGAACACCTAACAGAACATAACCATAAACCAACCACTAGAGAAGAAGACATTAAAATAAAGCGAATCAACAATAAAGAAACACCTCCTAAACCTCCAAGAAAACTACCACATACAGAAAACCAAATCAGAAAGGAAAACGCTGTTGAGTAATCAAGTACACATGCCAAACAATTCATTGTTTACACTAATATATAAAATAATAGAACAACATTCCAAAAGAGAATAATTATGATAATAATAGTAATAGTAATAATAACATCTAATACCTTTTCACTCACTGTTCCATGAATCCCTCCACAGAACATCTAAATCAAAACTCAAATCAGATTATCACCAAAACTTTCACCACTTCCTAACAGCTATTATATTCACATTCAACACTCAACAACTCATACCACCAACCCTTCCTCCCCCCCCCCCTCCCCCTCACACACACACAAGCACACACAAAAAACCATATCCACACTCTTCAGCTCTCTTCTTTCTCTCTCTCTCTCTCTCTCTCTCTCTCTCTCTCTCACACACACACACACACACACACACACACACACGCACGCACGCGCGCGCGCAAACACACACACACACACACAAACGCACACACAGGTATGAAAATCATGAGTAGACGGTAGTTTTCGGCATGTACTTCATTAGGTTGGCAACATGTAGGTAAACAAACCAAACAGGAGGAAACACATAATGAACTCATAATATTTACGTCGTGAAAAGCACAGTGTCCGAACAAATAGCTATAACTAGTGGCAAAAGAATAAGAGTGCACCACAAAGAACGAGAAATATGGTGAACAGTGTGAAATAAAAAGTTCGTAATTCAAAATTATGCTTATGTTTCGGAAATGAACTGCTAGTGCTACCTCCAGACAATATGAGAGGAAGCAAAGATGTCAACAAAGTAATTACTTATTTATATAAAAAAACGAGACGTAAACTGTTTGACAATGTACAAATAACAAAACCGTATCGTTGTAGATTCCACTGAAGATGCCTTAGAGTAAGAAATAATGGGAAACCGTCTGGGAAAAACAAATTACGTTTCAGCAAGAAAAGGCGGCTTTACTTATAAAACTTGTATTCAGGATGGCCAGACACACGAATTTGTTGTTTCCCAGACAGTTCTTCTGTTTGTTGCTCCAGAAGAGAAAAGCAGTCTTCGAAAATGTCCCACTCATCTACGGTCACAGCTTCACAATAAACATATGAAAGCGTCATTATTAGGGTGTCCAAAACTAGGTGCTACTGCTTCACAAGAAACATAGAGTTCCACCTGCTGGGTGTCTCCTGTTTCAGCTTTAACTGTTTTTTGTTCAGCCGAACTTGGCAGCCTACCGGTTTTTCAGTGGCTGCCGTACTGCTTTTCAGAGATCAAATGATTCTGCGACATTTCTTTCTCAAGGAGCTTAGTGCTTCTGATTCAGAGTGACTGAGCACATCAGACACTACTCAATTAAGTGTGTGAGCGGCGCATCTCAAATGAACAATATTAATTTTTCCTACTACTTCCGCCATAACACTAGCGTCTTCAGCGACAAGAGCAAATACTTTGTCACCTATTCCCCATTCAGAAATAATTGTTTTAATGGTCTTTGTAATTTTTCCAGAAGTCTGCCGATCAGCGATGTGCACAGTGGCCAGAACAGCAGACTTCAGCTTGTACCGCTTAATACAGTGCGCGATCACTATCAAGAGCCTTTGTGTATTTATGTTGGTCCACATGTCCACAGTCAGTGATACATATTTATTTTCAGCCAGTATATTGCCAATAACGTCCCAAACGTCGAGACAACGATCATTTCGCGGTTAGTTTGTCAGACCTTCCTGGAAGGCAAAGTGCACCACGGTTCTACTGTTTTAATTAGTTTCATAAATTTGCTATCACCAACCTTAGAAAATGGAAGGTAATACTCGCCACAGTATCAACGAGAAGGTTGTCAGTCTCTTTAATTTTACTACTAGATTGTTCTTTCATCTTCATGGTACCAAAAATCGTCTCCTGTCGTGGCATAATTCTCGGCGCTTGTGAGACTACAATACTTGGACGATTAGAGGGTTTGTTTAGTATTGCTGTTTCAGTTATAATGCTTCTTGTGAATCGGGCTGCAAACCTGACATTACTTGCTACATCCAGGTGCGAACTTGGCTACGATGTTACAGACTGTTGACAGTACTGCCTTGAAATAGGCTTAAATGTGAAATCGAAGTACCAGTGTATGAATGTGAGTAGTACTTCTTCATATCCGTGAAACATCACACAAGGTACTTTTCACAGATTTTGAAATGTAAACGTCATTGTGTACCTGGCTGTAATTTGTGTGTGTGTAGCTGCTGACGTAATTTCCTAGAAAATACTTACTTTCGACACAAATAAGTTGCTGATAAGGGTTTACAGGATAGATTCAAATGGTTCTCAATTCGGGACACCATCACACTTTTCTATTAAACGGAATGCAAACTGCTGCTAAAACTAAGCAAGGTTCCTTTCTTTTTCATATGTCCTAAAGAAACCACTACGCTTACCTCTGCACTCTAACTAGGACTGCAATACGTCCAGGTTTCCCTGGTCCTAAGTTTGAGAGCTTACAGAGGCGTACTGGAAGGATTTTTACACAACTGTCTGGGGTAAAGCCAGACCTTTTTTCGTGCCTGGGAAAATTCAATTTATTGGAAATCTATTGTAATAAATCTTAGTTAAAATTCATTACGTAAGGACTGGCCAGTAGGTAGTTTCTTCGTTTTAGTCAATTAAACACCCAGCGGCGAGGCGCTTTCCTTTACACATTCAGGATATTTCAAAATGATGTTTACAACGTTGATTACGTATAAAAAAAGACGCAGTTTGCGGCATAATGTCCACAAATACCTGTGTAGAGTCTTGTACTGCAAGGAAGCAAGGGAGAGGATGGTTGGTTGGTTGGTTTGGGGAAGGAGACCAGACAGCGTGGTCATCGGTCTCATCGGATTAGGGAAGGATGGGGAAGGAAGTCGGCCGTGCCCTTTCAGAGGAACCATCCCGGCATTTGCCTAGAGTGATTTAGGGAAATCACGGAAAACCTAAATCAGGATGGCCGGACGCGGGATTGAACCGTCGTCCTCCCGAATGCGAGTCCAGTGTCTAAAGGGAGAGGATGGATTAATACTGTTCTTTATTTACATGAGATAGAAACATTTACTTAATTTGAATAGAGTCCATGTATTGTGGTACAAGCTGATCAGTAATAGTCGTCTTGCAGACTGATGTAGTTTCAATATCGGTAATCTTGCTATTACAAACTTCAGTTTCTCACTGCTAGTAAAGAACAATTCTCGTTGAGGTAAACTAGTCCCACTATAGTCACTAATCTGACCGCTATTTACTGTCACAGCCTGTGATGAACTAAACCCTCTACACAAATAAACTGACAGACGTCAAACTGCATGATTGAGTGAGGCCCTCTGTTCAGGGACGGCGGTCTAAATAAATGGCTGTCCAATGGGCGTTGGCAGCATGTGGTTGTGGGTGTGTCTCTGGTCATTCCCATGATAGGTGTGCTTTATCAAGAGCCTACTAATCGATCTTCGCACTTCATCTTTGCCGACTGGTGTGCTGCTGGCGACAGCTTACACCATCACATTCTTCCCACCCCGCCCCCCCCCCCAAAAATGCTACACCGTCGTCAAGTAGGGAGAATGCAAACGCCAACTGAGGAGGCGGGGGTGGCACGATGGTGGACATAGAGTTGAGCCGGGAGCCATGACTGTGAAGGACGGGATACTCCTGATCGTACCCAACCATCTAGCTTGTGAGGCAACAGTAACATCCTGTGGCAAACTGCTGCGTGGGCACACGTCCAGGTCTGAGGGCGTCTCCTGGGGCGATGACGGTGATGGTAACGATCGGTCCATGTCCATTTGGGTGGCGAGCGGGAACGACGGGGTCGAGGGCGCATCGTCCATCTGCTCCGGCTGGGGTGCCCTGGTGGCGCCAGCAGGTGGCTGCAAAGGCCGTGCGGTCCCGTGAAGCAGTGAATCTGTTGGTTCTGCTGGCGGCGCTGGAAACCATCTGGACGTTCAATCAAGTACATAAAAGAGACAGTGCGTTCCCGGATCACGCCTCTTTCCCATCGCCCACAGTCGACATAAACCCTGAAAAGAACAAAATCGCCCGGCGCAAAGCTATACTTGCGGACCACTGGCGGCGCCGGATGCTGCATTCGGTGTAGCAAGTATAGCAGCGCCCGATGGCGGCAACCATGCAGAAATTCCGCCGATGAAGGTCCATCTCGTGGGTGGGAGCGATAGGAGGCGAGAAAGAGTTGCAGCTCCTGTTCCTGTGTATGGGTGGTGCGAAGCTTGGCCATCCGTTGTTTAAAAGTCCGTACGAAGCATTCTACTTCTCCGTTGGACTGCGGGTGAAACGGAGCACTTGTTAGATGACGAATGCCATGTCGTTCACAAAACTGTTCAAAATCACGTCAAGTGAATTGTGGTCCATTGTCCGACACAACTATTTCTGGCAAACATTCTATGCAGAATATGGAGGACAACGATCGAATTGAGCTACGCGGTGTGGTAGAAACCATAGACACTGCATATGGGAAGTTAGTAAAAGAGTCTACCACTGAGCCAACTAGTGCTCCAAAATGGTCCTGCAAAGCCTGTGTGAACTCGTTGCCATGGGGATTGAGTCTTAGGCCAAGCTGCGAATGTCTGTAGCGGAGCTTATTTGTTGCATGCACGACATTGTGACGTCATCTGTTCAATGTGGGCGTCCGTGTCCTGCCAAGTACAATCCCGTAGCGCTGTCTTGTGCGAACAATTTCCCAACTGCAACACATCCTTTTGCAACACTGGAAATAAGCATACGCGATTGTCCACTGTCGTTTTGAACTAGAATCACACTCTTTTGAACTGAAAGGTTATGCCGACGTGCAAAATATCGGCGCACAACTGAGTTCTGAATACTGTTCAGTGAACGAGGACATGACGTGCGAATGTAGTGCAACAAAATCTTGAGACCTGGGTCTGCTTCCGTGGCCTGTGCAACTTTTCTGTAGTGCAAGGGAGAAGATTCCAGCAATTCAGAGGCCAGCGCATCAATTTGGCAACGAGATGCGGCAGATGCATCAGAATCAGAGTCTGGACCAATCGGAAGGCGAGATAGGGCATCTGCATTGCCGTGATTTGCCGTAGATGTGTACACAGTTTCATACTGATACTACTAAAGCAAAAAAGCCCAACGTTGCAATTTTTGAATAGTGCATGTAGGAACCGGCACTGACGGATGAAACAAGGACTGCAAAGAGTTGTGATCTGTCACTAAAAAGAACTTGCGACCATACAAGTAGTGATGGAATTTGGTCACACCATACACAATAGCGAGAGCCTCTTTTTTTATTTGAGCATAATTGCACTGAGTTTGAGTGAATAACTTTGAGGCAAAACCAGTGGTTCTGTCTTGTGCATCAATTCTGTGCGAAAGCGCAATGGCGATTCTGTAGGAAGAAGCCACAACTTGCAAAAGGCTTGGCAGTTCAAAATGCACTAAACATATGTCACTAAGCAAAGCATTTTTGAGTTCCTGAAATGCGCCATGACAGTCTGTAGTCCGCAAGCTATGCAATGGAGCGGCATTCGGTATGAACCGAATGTAGTATGTCATCTTGCCCAGTACCGACTGCAGTTCAGACACATTGCGAGGAAGGGGCAGGTAGCGGATTGCAAGAAAATGAGATTGAAGGGGGTGCACACCCTGTCTCTTTATCACATGACTTAAGTACTGTAGTTCAGTTGGTAAGACGTCACACTTTTCGAGACGACATTCGAGTCCTTCTGACAACACTCGGAAAAGAGTACGCAGATTGGTAATGTGTTCCTCTGGTGTATGACCTGAGACGACAATATCGCCAAGGTAGTTTGAACAAAATGGCACTTTTGCAGTTAGCTGTTCCAGGTAACGTTGAGAAATGGCGAGTGCGGAAGCGCTGCTGAAGGGCAAACGCAAATACTTGAACAGTCCTAAGTGTGTATTTATAACAAACACTTTCTGTGATTCTTCATCCAATGGAATTTGCACGTAGGCATCACTCAAATCTATCTTAGAAAAATTTTAACCTGCACCAAGCCTGTCCATGAGTTCCTGAGGGCGAGGTGACGGACAAGAGTCAACTACTGCCTGTGGGCTGACTGTAGACTTAAAGTCAACAAAAATGCGAATGCAACCAGAAGGCTTAGGCAACAAAACGAGAGGGCTTGCCCATTGACAAGCTTGAATGGGAGCAATTACACAATTATCTTGCAATTCTTTCAATTCACTAGCTGCTTTGTCTCTTAGAGCAATTGGAATGGGGCGAGCGTGGAAAAACTTAGGTTGTGCATTGTCTTTCAATGTAACATGCACTACACAGTAATTAGCTTTTCCCATTCCTTCTGAAAATAGTTCAGGAAATTTTTTAAGCAAGCTAGCTAGACTTTCTTTTGGTTCAAAAGCAGGTACTAAAGGACATAGTCTTGGATGCTAAGTTCAAACAAATCAAAGGCATCTAAACCCAATATGTTCTTCCTGTCTCTTGATGTCAACACAGTAAAATTCCTATCCATTGTAAGCAATGAGGTGCTTGCTAGATTTAGAAAGGCGTGGTGAGCCTAACTGTACGGACAGCACGATGAAGCAGAGTTACTTAGGCACCAGTGGGTAACTGAAAGTTCTCACGACGGCCAGCAGTTCGTAATGAGACGAATAGTTTGTTAGAACCTCGTTACACAGCACTAGAGGGAGAAGGAGGCTCAACCTTAATCTTACTTTTGTCAGAACCTGTTGTAGGTTTTGAAAACACATCGTTCATGGCATGTGCACGATCCCGTCTTTCCTGGGAGCGGGAAAAATTGGCGTTTCTGTGCCGTTACTGCTTGGACGTGGCCTTTTTCCCATACGTGTAACACGTTGCTTTACGTGATGGGCAAGCTTGTCTTTTATGGCGAGCAAAACATCTAGGGCAAGACTTCACAAAGTTCATAGGCCTGTTTACATGTCTACGTGGCTGTGTAGGCGTTCGTTGTGGCTGCTTGGGGCGGTCACGAGCAAGGGGCGACTCGACCTGGGCCTGGTCAAACTTATCGGCCGCTATGGCGCCCAAATCATATTGCTCTAAGATTTGCAATACTTGAGGAAGTGAAGGATCAGAATACTTTAACGTCTGTTCCCATATTCTACTATCCGGGACATAGAATATTACTGCATTGCGAATCATGAGATCACTGTAAAAGTTGCCACAACTACACTTAAATTTACACTTCCTAGTCACGCCCATTAATTTTGTGTACCACTGGCGGTACGTCTGTTCCGGCTTTTTCTGCAAGCGAAAGAACTGATATCTAGCTACAGCTGCTTGGATTTGCTGGTCATAGTGTTGAGTTAATGCAGCGATTACTTGGTCATAGATGAGTTCGTCGGGAGACTCAATTGCGAACTGTTTTTGTATTAACCTGAATGCTGGAGACCCCACAGTCGAAAGGATTGTAACTTCACAGTACCGTGAACACGATAAACTTAACAATGTGCTTGTAACTGAGTCAGGTATCCAATTCATTCCTTCTCTGCCGGAACGTTGGTATACTGGTTGGCAGCACTTATTGGGCTGCTTGGTTGGTCGGTTGTGGTTGTGCGGCCAGTAGTTGTTGTACCGTTGTCAGTAAGGTAGCGCACCAGACGCGCTCCGGCCGTCGTAGGTGAAGGAGCTCTCAGCCGGTGACGGCCGGTGCATCGGTAGCAATTGAAGCTTAGGCCTCGCTGACCGCTGACTTGCGAAGCGACCGTAGCGTCCAGCGGATCGGCGGAGGGTTGAGCCTTGCTCCCTTTCGTCGAAAAGCCGCGTAGTCGCGGAGAAGTAGATTGTCGTGAACAGTCCTAGACTCGCAGCTACTCCGTAACTTCGATTACCAACTCCCCTGTGGTGTCACCGCCAGACACCACACTTGCTAGGTGGTAGTTTTAAATCGGCCGCAGTCCATTAGTACATGTCGGACCCGCGTGTCGCCACTGTGTGATCGCAGAACGAGCGCCACCACAAGGCAGGTCTCGAGATACGGACTAGCACTCGCCCCACTTGTACGGACGACTTTGCTAGCGACTACACTGACGAAGCCTCGCTCCTTTGCCGAGCAGATAGTAAGAATAGCCTTCAGCTAAGTCCATGGCTACGACCTAGCAAGGCGCCATTAGCCTTACGTAGCAATTGATACTTATCGTATAAAGCATGTCTCATCAAGAACGATGTATACAACAAGGATGGATTAAAGTTAAGTATTCCAAAAGCTACGTACTTTCCTTTATAGCATTCATTACGTATCCTGTTTCAGACCTCACGCCATCCTTCGTGTGTTTATAGCGTGCATTGCGGTCCCCTCAAATCACACTGTGTCGGCACTTCTGTCGACACATCATATGGCGACGAGTCAAAAAAGTGTCTTGTTCTTTCTACTTGCTTGCATTTACTTGTGTCATGGCTTCTCCAGATGTACTGTCCGAATTTTATCGCTTGCAGAATCAGCAGACGCAGGCGTTATTGGATGCCCTTGGACAGCTCGTCCAGGGTCCAGGTGCAATGCAAAACGATGCGGCGGCCGCCGCTTGACCGCTACCGCAGCCACAACATTCTGTTGCACCCCCGTTCCGGCCATTTGACTCAGCTAAGGAAACATCGACGGAGTGGTCACGCCAATTTGGATTTCATCTCGCCGCCTACAGAATTCAAGGTAACGAGCGGCAGCCTCACTTATTGTCGTGTGTAGGGGTGCAAACGTACCGTGTGATAGTGAAATTATTTCCCCGACGCGACGTAGCAACTCTGTCCTACGAAGAAATTTTGTCTGCTTTAGATGCCTATTTCAAGGAAACAGTTAATGTAGTTGCAAAAAGGTATACGTTCTTTCGTACAAAACGTACGGCCGGTCAAACTAATCGGGAGTGGGTTGCAACTTTGCAATCCCTTACAAGGGATTGTGCTTTTGAGTGTGAATGTGGACTCCCTTATTCAGATACTATGGTACGTGATGCAGTAGCACAGAACATTTCTGATGTTCGTATATATGGGAACAGATTTTGAAACTAATCAATCCCCCCCTTCAACAAGTGATAGACATATTGGATAGACAAGACACACTTGACTTTGCTCAGGAATCATTTGCAACTTCGCCAGCTGTGTGTCACATTAACCGGCCCGCCGGGCGAGCTGCACGGAACTGTAAACAGCCTTCGCTCTCGTCCGCGCAGCTGCCACCTAGCTCTCCACGTCTGCCGCGCAAGCATGCAAATGCAGTGAAATCATGCCCGCGGTGTGCAACTAGACATTCGCGTGACACTTGCCCGTCACGCCAAGCTATTTGTTTTTACTGTAATAAGAAAGGACATGTTCAAAGTGTTTACCAGAAAAAGCTCAGATCAGACACTTTTAATCATTCCAGGCCCTTTGCTTCGCGCTGGAATCGAACCAAGGACACTCAGGCTCGTGGACCTTCGCCCGTGGACATTCATGTAGTTCATTCCACTCCGTCCAGTGCCACTTTCTCTAACAGTGACTGTGTTCGACCCACAAAAAGTGTGCGTCGACGTCGCCGGAAATCACGTCAATTAGCAAGTGATGCTGTACCTGTATCAGTTCAAATCGCATGAGACAGTCGCTCTTGTCGTCAGCAGGACAATAAACTTTTTGTAGATTTGGACTTTAATGGCAAGGTCATACCATTCCAGCTCGATACCGGAGCTGCAGTTTCATTGATCAATCACGACACGTACAAACAACCGGGCAAACCTCTGTTGCGTGCTGCGCATATTAAGTTACATAGTTATTCAGGACAGCATATCCCTGTGTTAGGACAGTGCACTCTCCTTGCAACATACAAGGGACAAACAAAACTTGTGTCATTTTACGTTCTTCGTTCTTCTACTGCAGTGAACTTGTTTGGTTTAGACTTATTTCAGTTGTTTAACATGTCTATAGTAAATCAGGTCCTATCAGTGGATCAGACTGTGCCTTCAGACAGTGTTTCTCGTCTATGTGAAGAATTTGCAAACATTTTTGCACCGGGCCTTGGTTGCGCTACGAACTATGAAGCACATTTGGAACTGAAAGTCAACGCGCAACCGAAATTTTTTCGAGCGCGCAATGTTCCCCACGCATTGCGTGATGAGGTCGCAAGAACATTACATGATTTGGGATCACAAGGCGTGATTGAATGTGCGCAATGCCTCTTCTCTTTCAGCTCCGCTTCATCGCTTACGCCGTACAGGTGTTCCGTTCGTCTGGACGACGGAATGCGAACGCGCCTTTCGCCAGTTGAAATTGGCGTTGCTGTCTAATACTTGCCTTACGCCATTCGATCCCCAGAAACCCCTTTTGTTGATGATGGTAGATGCATCGGATTTCGGGATCGGTGCTGTGCTTGCGCACAAAGATGGATCGCATGATCGCCCTAGTGCCTTTGCGTCCAAATTGCTCTCGTCTGCGCAAAGAAATTACTCACAGATAGAGAAAGAAGCTTTGGCTCTCGTCTTTGGTGTTACAAAGTTTCATGATTTCTTGTGTGGTCGTCACTTTACCATCATCACAGACCACAAACCTTTGACATTGCTTTTTCATCCGAACAAGCCTGTACCTCCACGTACAGCGCAGAAATTTATTCGCTGGTCTATTTTCCTCTCGCAGTACCGCTACGATATCTTGTATCGGTCCACTGCTAAGCACGGAAACGCTGATGCGTTGTCCCGTTTGCCTGTTGCTGAGGACAGAGCATTCGATTCTTCCGAACTTGCTTGCATGTTCATTAATTCGGAAACCGATGACGTGGTCGAATCGTTTCCGGTTGATTTTCGTCGTGTAGCTGCAGCCACAGCTGCTGACCCTGTCCTTGCTCCCATTCTGCGTTTTGTTGCTACTCAATGGCCCTTGTCGAAGTCGCGGATTGAGGATCCGTTGGTTCGCAGATTTTTTGCTCACAGGGAGAGACTTTTTGTTCGACATGGTGTTTTGTTGTTGCGTTCTGATAATGATCAGTCCAGAGTCGTGGTCACACGTTCGTTACAGTCCTCTGTCTTAAAGCTTCTTCACCAAGGACATTGGGGTATGGTGCGAACGAAACAACTTGCTCGTCAGCACTGTCCTTGGTTCGGAATCGATGCTGCGATTACGAATATGTGCTCTTCTTGCATGGCGTGTGCCGAACAACAATCCGCACCGCCGCGGAAATTCTTTGCATGGCCGCAAGCCACTTCCCCTTGGCAACGCTTGCACATCGATTTTGCTGGTCCATTCTGAAATGCTCGATGGTTGTTTGTGGTCGATTCTTTCAGTAATTCCCCTTTTGTTGTCCGGATGTCTTCCATGACGTCATCTGCCACCATCCAAGCGTTATCCGCTATCTTTTGCATTGAAGGTCTTCCACAGACTATTGTTTCCGACAATGGCCCACAATTTATGTCCGCAAAATCTCAGTCATTCTGCAAGGCTAATGGTATTCAACATCTGACATCCGCGCTGTTTTTGCCTCAGTCAAACGGTGCCGCTGAAAGATTGGTCCGGACTTTCAAGTCACAGATGTTGAAGTTGAAAGAGTCGCATTCTCGGGAGGACGCGTTGTTGCTCTTTTTGTCTTCGTATCGCTCTCAGCCCCGAGATAGTCGCTCGCCGGCTGAGTTGCTCCATGGTCGTCCTCATCGAACCTTGATGTCTTTGCTGCATCCGCCGCATCAGGTTCCTGTGCAGCGGCAGACGCCTGCTTTTGCTCCAGGCGACGTTGTATTCTATCACAACTATCGAGGTTCACGGCGTTGGCTCGCAGGGCGCATTCTTCGCTGCCTCAGCCGCGCGATGTATTTGGTTTTGGGGGCCTCTGGTGAGGTGCGTCGGCATCTCAATCGGCTGCGCCTCTGTCGTCGCCCGGGTTCTGCCGCTCCCCGTCTGCTTTCAGCGACGGTGCCGTCCGGTCAGCGCCCTGGGGACCCATCTACTGGCTCGCCTCATCCCCAGGTGTTACCGACGCTGCCTTCCATTTTGCCTCATGGCGACGCGCCGCCGCCGCCGCCTGTTCTCCCGCCAGCGCCGCCCGCAGTGGACACGTCGCTGCAACCGCCTGGCGCCTCCCTGGGTCACGCGCCGCCGATCGCTTCCCGTGACCAGTTGTCCTCCGCCATGGAACTCTTGCCCGCTCCGAACCACATGGCGTCTTCGCGCGTCGGGTACCCCGACGCAATGGAGGTCGACCCTTCGGCCCCTCCTGTCTCTCTACGGGCGCATACACCGCATGTTGACGTGCACCCTGGACTAGGTTTTCAGGCGTTTCCTAGCTCCCCTCGGACCGAATGGCCGGGTGCGGGTGGCACAGCCTCGCCTGTTGTTAGGCTCCCCACCTCATCGCATACGTCAACATGGGGTCCTCCCCACGGCGGGCGGAAGCCTTATAACACGACCGTTCGCCGATTTGCGGGGGAGGAATGTGGTGTCACCGCCAGACACCACACTTGCTAGGTGGTAGTTTTAAATCGGCCGCGGTCCATTAGTACATGTCGGACCCGCGTGTCGCCACTGTGTGATCGCAGAACGAGCGCCACCACAAGGCAGGTCTCGAGATACGGACTAGCACTCGCCCCACTTGTACGGACGACTTTGCTAGCGACTACACTGACGAAGCCTCGCTCCTTTGCCGAGCAGATAGTTAGAATAGCCTTCAGCTAAGTCCATGGCTACGACCTAGCAAGGCACCATTAGCCTTACATAGCAATTGATACTTATCGTATAAAGCATGTCTCATCAAGAACGATGTATACAACAAGGATGGATTAAAGTTAAGTATTCCAAAAGCTACGTACTTTTCTTTATAGCATTCATTACGTATCCTGTTTCAGACCTCACGCCATCCTTCGTGTGTTTATAGCGTGCATTGCGGTCCCCTCAAATCACACTGTGTCGGCACTTCTGTCGACACATCATCCCCCATAAAGGCCATGTCGTTCTCTGTTAGGGTTAACCATTGCAAGGGGCCATTCACGTCAGACCACCCCGCGCACTGTAGGCCACTTTCTTCCTCCGCATCTCCTTTAGGTGCCGCGCCACTGCACTAACTTCCGTAGGGCCAATTAGTTAGCTCTTTTCTTTTCAGAAAAAGCAAATTGTCGTACCCTTCCCTTCCAAATAAAGCTTCCTACAGTACCAAGAGGGCAGATTCCGCCGGTATTTCCCCCGCCCTCACCCGCAGAAAGGCTGCAGTGAAAGAGGCGCATGACTCGGCTGTTCCCGTCGACGTTAGCATCCCGCTTGCTGCCGTAGCCAGGTACTGGCTGGCAAGGATCGGCAGATCGCTGCGCAAGCGCAAGAACTGTTCTGCCAGCGCTGGATAATCACCGACCTCTGTGGTGCAAGCGAGTCCCCTACACGAACAAGCACACTACATATCACGTTACACTCGCCTGCAACTGGTGAGTCCTGCACTACTGTCCCGCTGCAGCCGCTGGCTCCAGCGGCGGAATCAGTGGCGGCAGATGCGGACCCAGAACACCATTACACTGGGTCCTGGCAGGTGGAGGGCTCACGACGCAAAAAAAAGAACACGTCGCAAACAAGCGAGCAACCACATTCGCTAGGCAGCCGAAAGGCGCTGCTGCCTACACCATAAACCGCACTTCCGACTAGGAACACAAACACATCTACCAACATGAACCGACCTGCGGTCAGCAACAACACACAAACACCTACAGTCTGGAATCGTGAGACCGCTACGGTCGCAGGTTTGAATCCTGCCTCGGCGTGGATGTGTGTGATGTCCTTAGGTTAGGTTTAAGTAGTTCTAAGTTCTAGGAGACTGATGACCTCAGAAATTAAGTCCTGTAGTGCTCAGAGCCATTTGAACCATTTTGAACACAAACACCAACCGCAAGTACGTCCGCACAACAAAAGACTGGCTTTCTCCCAGTCGTAATACAGAACTATGGGGACCTTAGAGTCCTCAACACCACAATCGCGGATAGGCACACACCTTGCACGCTTCACACCAAGTACTCTGGGGATAGGGCCTCATTGTACGTATCTACGAACACACAATACAAAGATCTCCTTAACATCTCCAGTACCCCAAACACAACAGTTCAAGTGGCGCTCAACTACTTGGGATACGACTGCAAAAGTGCTTCCCAGATGACGGGCTTCCGCTCACTCGCCCAACTGCCACACTACTTGCTCGAGATTTTCCGATACGGCCACCTCCCGCGGCCTTCTGCAGATAAAGAGCCTTCCGCAGATGGACGTCAGAGTAGAAGTATACGAACCATCACACGTCCCCCAACAATGCAACAATTGCCAGCGATCCTGTCATTCGGCCCTTCGCTGTGGCCTGGCACCCCGTTGCTGCAGATGTGCTGGCAAGCACGCATCCAAAACATGTACACTCGCACAGCAAAACGAAAGCCATTGAGCCAACTGGATGACACTGCCATCCTCGCGCAAGATTGGAAACCGTTTAACATTAACTCACGACTACAGACTGCACTCAGAGTGGCAGAGCCTTGGTTGGTGAAATGGCGTATTAGAGTAAACGTCGACAAGTGCGAAGCTGTTCTGTTCACTAGTAAACCGAAACTATTGCGCAAACATCAACACTGCAACCTGATAACACTACATGCACGCCCAATACGTTTCCGTTAAAAGGTCAGGTACACTGATGTCTGGCTGGACCGGTAACTACTCTGGGGGGACCACATTCAACACGTGACCAACAAAGCAAATGCAAAGCTGAAACAACTCTATCCTATGCTTAACAGGCGTAGCACACTGAATAGGAGGGTGTCCAGGTCCATGTACACCACACTTTTTAGACCTCTGATGACGTATGCTGCTCCTATCTGGGGATACGCTGCGCCCACATGCCTGCGCTGTCTGCAACTCATACAGAACAAAGTACTCAGAATCATAAGCAATGCTCCAGGTTGCACATCCACTGTGGAACTTCACCGGGAATATCGGCTAGATAGCCTCTTGCAGGTATTCCAAAAACTCTACCCATGACTGTACAGAAACACGAGACACTCATGTGACCTGTTTATTCTTTCTCTGGGGAACTACGACCACAACCATAGATGGAAACATAATAGACCAAAGACACTATTAGTAAGGAACTAAACATCTATAGCCCATAGCACGCTAACACAACAGTACTGGCGAGCCCCTGCAACACAGCTACTACTGGCAACCCCAGATACTCGACCCGCCGAAAAAAAAACAGGCAATCGCATGGAAGCTGTATTGTACATAATATGCAAACCAGCCATACACACCCCATGCTCTGTGAGCTGATCTGAGGCCGATCGCCCATTAATGTATGACGACCTTGGACTGCTACAGGGACGCAGCCGCGACAGCAGGCCCAGGAGAATTCACAGGAGCCCAGCTGCAGCGGCCAGACTGACCCATCTACAATGAAGCACCCGCAGCGACAAAGGTAACGATGCACGATACCTCGCACTAACGTAACCTCACCTTGCATGCACTGTCGCGGTGCACCAGATGCATGGACAGCATCACATCCCACATCCTCTGACTCCTGATTCAGAACCTAACATGTTATATGGAGGTGACAGTAGAACATTTGGTTTGGTCACCACGTCAGTGTGGGCGTGGAGTGGCCCCATCCTATGCAAAAAAGTAAGGTAGTGATTTGTTGGTTCTGAAACTAAAAAACTTGTGTTAGCTCCGTCACATTGGCCGTCTGTGGCTGAGGCACGGGGGGCAGGGGGTGTAGGAGGTGGGTACTTCATGGTTTACACAAATGCCATAAACGCGGGCTACTTGAGGCCTGGAGGCTAACTTGAGCCCAAAACAGAAAAATGTTATTTGGTTTTCTGTGCACTCTCAACATGAATATAACGAAGTAGTTTACTGCTTCGCTGGTAGGCGGCAGCACTAAGCAGACCATAGCGTGAGTCTAGGAGGTTCGGAAAGTCGCCAATAGTAGTAGCACTGGTTATGCTTCCTAGACACGTGTTTCTTGTTTATTTCACTCTGCAATCTTTCGCCTGTAGAGATATCAGTAATAGCCTAAAACTGGAGGTAAGTGCATATATTTCATATTTAGTTTATCATCAAAGCCAGCTGAGGGCAGTTCATGTCCTGAATAACTCATTAAATATGTGCCGGCCAGTGTGGCCGAGCGGTTTTAGGTGCTACAGTCTGGAACGGCGCGACCGCTACGGTCGCAGGTTCGAATCCTGCCTCGGGCATGTATGTGTGTGATGTCCTTAGGTTAGTTAGGTTTAATTAGTTCTAAGTTCTAGGGAACTGATGACAGCAGTTAAGTGCCATAGTCCTCAGAGCCATTTGAACCATTTTTCTACAATATGTGGTTCAGTACAACTGATACACGTTATCTGCAAATACCGGTTACTTGAGCCCATGGGTTCAAGTAACCTGTAACCACATTTCTTGCTGTTCAGTCTATTAATAAGTTTGGGCTCAAGTTGCCCAGAAGAATTAAGGTTCCGCACTAGAAATCCTAATTTTGTGGTTGTTTTCTTTTGGGATTATCCGATGCAATGTCTTATAAATATATAAGACTACCTGGAAACCGGACATACGCTGACTTTACTAAGGAAACTAAAAAAATCAACATCCAGGGAAACCGGGGCATCCGAGAGTTTTTAAGGATGAAGTGCTTACGTTTGCTACCCACCTCCACATGCTGTGTGACTTTGGGTTTCCTTGCGACGAACTTTATTTTATATTTGTCATAAAAGCTTACTTAGGTAGACAGGGACGTGCCATTGGTTGTTTTAAGAATAATTTGTCTGGAAGTGATTGGGTTGAGTCCTTCCTACATAGGCATCCCAGTCTTTAAGTTCGATTTGCAGCTAACATTAAAAGAAAAAGAGCGGCTGTCGATGAAAAGATCATCACTGAATACATTCAAAATGTGGGAAAACTGCTCAAGGACACCTCTCCTGAAAATGTCTACAACTATGACGAAACCAATATGAGTAATGATCCAGGTAGGAAAAAAGTAATTCCCTGAAGGGGTACTAAATACCCCGAGCGGATTATAAACACAACAAAATCCAGCATAAGTTTAATGTTTTGTGGCAATGCAGCTGGACAGTCCATTCCACCTTATATCATATATAAGGGCGAAAATCTGTGATCAACTGGGACGGAAGGTAGCCCACCTGGGGATAGATATAACCGCAGTAAGCGTGGGTGGATCGATCTAGCAATTTTTGAGGACTTTACCAGTCATCTGCTTCCAATTCTTAAGAAGCAAGAAGGTAAGAAGGTTGTAATTGGTGACAATCTTACTTCACACTTCAACATCAATGTGATTCAGCTCTGTGAAGAAAACAATGTGCACTTTGTTTGTCTTCCACCTTATTCTTCTCACCTCACTCAGCCACTGGATGTGGCATATTAAGGCCTCTAAAAATGAGGTGGAAGGATGTTCTTGACAGTTGGAAGCAATCAGATGCAGGTAAAAGAATCTGTGTGCTTCCAAAGGATCAGTTGCCAATGCTGTTGCGAACTGTTTTAGAAGAAATTGGTCCAAACATGAAAAGCAACCAACCTAAAGGCAGGTTTAGAGAAAGCTGGATTGGTGCCTCTAGATGAAAATCAGATCATACGCCGTTTGCCAAATCAAGACAAATCCAAGGCAAATGTAGGCTTGTCTATGATTGGGGATGCATTTCTTCAACGACTTTAAGAGAAGAGGGGCGAGTTGCCTCCGTGGAAAACACCCAACACCAGGAAGAAAGTCCAAAAATGAAAGCATATTCAAAAACAACCAAGAACACCATACAAAAAAGAAAACAAAAATTGGAAGACTCGACGTCAGATGAAGATGGCGCATTCAGTTTTAGACCAGGAGGTGACAACGTCAGCCTCCGTAATAGTGATGAGGAACGTATAGGATACTTGTCTATGACTTCTTGCCAAACCGAAGACAAATCAACGCCATCACCGGCGCCTGTAACGAAAGATGACCTAAAAAGAGGCAAGTTTGTTCTGGTAAAATGGAACGAGAAGGAATACCCAGGAGTCATCCTTGCTATAGAAGCAGATTGCATGGGACCTTCACTAAAAGCCTGGAGGTGGCCCAAAAATAAGGATGTCTTGTTGTATAAATATGAAGATGTGGTAATGACAATGCCGGCCAAAGTGGCTGTGCGGTTAAAGGCGCTGCAGTCTGGAACCGCAAGACCGCTAAGGTCGCAGGTTCGAATCCTGCCTCGGGCATGGATGTTTGTGATGTCCTTAGGTTAGTTAGGTTTAACTAGTTCTAAGTTCTAGGGGACTAATGACCTCAGCAGTTGAGTCCCATAGTGCTCAGAGCCATTTGAACCATTTTGGTAATGACAATAGAACCCCCAAAATTAATAAAAAGGGTTTTCTTTAAGTGAACTCTAAACATTGTTATATCCCTACATTCTATTGTTTGTACAATATCTAAAAAGTGTTGTTCAAAATTAATGTTCAAAATTAGTATTTGTCCTTAAAATAAAAGTTTGGAAGTTTACTGGATGTTCAGAAATTATGTTATTCAAATAAACATCAACCTACTTGGACCCAAACTGACTTCAAATGGTAGTATCTATAGGAATTACAGTCTAGGTTCAAGTAACCCAACTGTAAGGTTAACTTGAGCCCAAATAAAATAGAAAAATCAAAATATTTACTACGTCACAAACAATGCGTACTGCACGTTAAAGTATCCATAATAAACGATAGTTTAATAATATAATGTATGTCGGTGAAAAAATCTGTTGTGCCCATTTTTAAATATAATGTCAGAAGTTTCGAAATTTGGGCTCAAGTAGCCCGCGTTTATGGGTACGTTATATCAAAAAGCAAGCAAAGCGTCTGAAAAGAGAAATTTGATCAGTTCTGCGGCTCCACTCATGGAATATACGCAAGAACACAACAAAGTAGCAAATAGAAACGCTTGAACATGATCAACGCTGCAATCTAAAGAGGAGCATGCAAAATCTTCAGCCGACTAACTTCTATGCCACTGAATTATCCTCGTTCGCCATTGTAGAGAATTGTACTGCAAGGTAACAAGGGAGAGGATGTTGTTATGAGTGGATGGTATCCTCTTTCCACAATACAAATGCATATGTGGTTTAATACCGTTCTTTATTTACACGAACTGGAAACATTTGCTTAACTTCAATAGAATCCACATTTTGTGGTACAAGCTCATCAGTAACAGTCCTCTTGCAGATTGATGTAATGTCAATATCGGTAATCTTGCTATTACAAACTTTTGTTTCTTGTTGCTAGTAGAGTACAATTTTGATTGAGGTAAGCTAGTCCCTTAATAGTCACTACTCTTGTCGCTATATACTGTCACAGTCTTTGATGAACTAAACCCACTCAGTGAGTAAATTTACAGATAGAAAACTGGATGATTGAGTGAGGCCTTCCAGTCAACAGCTGCGCTATAAATACATGCTGTCGAATGGGCATTGGCAGCGTGTTGCTTGTGGGTGTGTCTTTGGCCTCTCTCCTCACAGGTGTGCTTGATCAAGTGCCTACTAATCGATCTTTGCACTTCATCTTTGCCGACAGTATGCTGGCCCCAACTTATTCCAGCACAACCTAAAGTTTTTTTCCCTTATTTTCCCATGTTAATTATTGACTATCCACCCCTCAGCAGTTGCTATAGTGTCTGAAATGGTTGGTAGAGACCAGATCTGAAACCCAGCTCCTGTGGAACGGCATTACTATTTTTGGGCAGGATATGCAGGAACTGTGAGCTTGCATCAGAGCAGCAATAGCTCACTTTAATGGGGACATAGTAGGCTGGACATGGAACTGGAATATTGCGTCAATATCATGTGTGCTACTAATGGGGCACACATTTATGGGTGAACAGTTCCTATGTCTTTTTTCGTGACAATCACGATTTTTTTAGCTCCGTCCCAAAGTTTTTCTAAAGCAATTCAGGAGACCTATTTGTTCCAGATTTAACGATTATGAAACGATTTGTTCCGAATTAGATGTTCATTTCAACTATATCAGTATGCTGCTACTGAAAGAGTATTTCGCCACTTGAGTAATACTTGAAGCAGTGACAGAAGACAGTTTGTTGTAGAAACTATGAAGGCAGTGTCAGTGACTAGAATGAATTATAATGAAACTCAAGTTGAATATTTTCATTTGCTGTTGAAGAATACAGACATGCTGAAGAAAATTTACAGCAGTGATAAATAATGTACGTCTATTCGCACTCTGTCATCTTAGAATGTTGTAATAAAATGTAAATTAATGTACTTTTTGTAACAAATTAGTGATGGTTTGCATTTATTACGTTTATTTAAAACTTTTCTTGGAATATCAAAATTTTTAATGCGTCCCGAATTTGGGTTTAGAAAATATAAAAAAATTGGAGAAATAAATTGTAGTAAATATAAAAAATAAAAAAATCATCAGAAAAAGAGTACATATAAGTTAAATAATGAAAAATCACTCTAACAGCCAAAGAAATCACTAATCTGAAAACAGGAGAAAAATAATGGAGTAAATAATTTGATACAGTAGAAATAGGTTTACAAGCTGATGTGTATCTGATTTTTTGTTCTTTGGTTCCCAGAATACCTTTATTGTTGATTTTATTTCAGGTTTTTAATTTTGCTAATACTATTTATTTTCCTTTTTTGTTTGATTTTGGTTCTTCTTATTTTATGCTTTTTGTTTTTACCCTTTAACTCACTGCACTCTGTTAAGCGGATACTAGAGCCCTAGGTGAGTATGAGCATTATCCTGCAATTCTCTCCATTTCTGAAATTTATGTCATGAAAAGCTGTAAAGGTCATTTTAGAACACACTATATTTTCTGTACTTCCTTACTGAGGCAATGAGAAGCTGCCAACAATGTGCGATAGCATGCAGCACGACGCCGCCCCGCACGCCAGGTGACTGAAAATTTTAAACGTCAATCGCTTTCTACTCAGTGAGCTGCATTTAAAATCGCTTAATTTGCGTTCATATTCCTACTGCAAATGAGTTCTACGTTTGAACATGTTCGTCTCTACGTTGCGCTTTCACAGATCCTTGCTACTCTCGTGTGTAATTTGTGTCTGCTGATCGGTAGAAGGCGCGCGCCTGCTGGCGTTGTCAGCAATGAAAGACACGGAGGAAATATTCCCTTTCTCCCGGCAGTACATCGTGGCCATCGACCATCTTATCGTCTACAGATTGTATGTGTTCTCGCGTCCGTCGGCGTCGTAATTTAATATATTATTATTGTTATTTTAATTTTTTAATTGTTGCCGACTTACGTGGTGGGGCTGATAAAAATAATATTTCATTCAATTGTGATTTACGATTAGATGCTTTTGTGAAGTTCTCCTTTTTAACAATATTAATCTTCAATTATTTGTTAGGTTAATGAATGTTAGACTCGCTGAATCTTAAAACATGGGCATATAAGCTGAACAATATAATAAACGTTTCATATTAATTTCCTCGGCTAGTCAGCTCACTTTAAAGCAAGAAATCTTTAGTTATTAACTACAATTGCGGCCCACACACGCGCGAGAGTATTTTTCTTACCTCCGTTGTATTGTAGTCGGAGTCCTGGCTCTGGCTGTTGGCTATGGTACTGAAAATAATAATCTTAAAGCTACGTATTTCTGCAACTTCGTGCGGCTGTGGAGAAAAATTAATATTATGTTAATAGTGGGCGAGTTTTTCGCTTCCGCTAATTTTTCGTAAGTTAATATCGCCACGTAATGGCGTCGTTGGCTGCATCGGCCGCTGCGATTGTTGAACTGTAAACTACTTGAATGCAGGTTAATTCAAGGAAGGCGGACATGAAATCGGGATCACCTCTTACAAATTAAACCTACACAATAATATTAAATCAATATATTACCTGCTTCTCTCTCTCTCTCTCTCTCTCTCTCTCTATTCGTTTAGTCGGTTCCGACTCTTCGTGACCCCATGAACCAAATCACGCCACTTTTTACTGTCTTGCACTTTCTCCCGTAGACCTTCCAGGTTGGAACACATTGCTTCTGTGATGCCATCGATCCATCTCATCCTCTGACGTCCTCTTCTTCTAGTTCCTTCAATCTTCCCCAGCATTAATGTTTTTTCAAGCGAGGCATGCCTTCGCATTGTGCGTCCAAAGTAGGTCAGCTTTTGTTTTAAGATTAGACCTTCCAGGGAGAAATCTGGTTTAATTTGCTCCAATATTGATCTGTTGGTTCTCTTTGCAGTCCATGGAACTCTAAGAAGTTTCCTCCAACACCACAATTCGAAGGAGTCAATTCTTCTCCGTTCACCCTTTTTAATGGTCCAGGTCTCACATCCATACATCACAACTGGAAAGACCATAGCCCTCACAATATGGATCTTTGTTGCTAGTGTTATATCTCTGGGCCTTATAACCTTGTCAAGGTTTGACATCGCCTGTCTACCGAGCAACAGGCGTCTCCGGATTTCATGGCTGCAGTCACCGTCAGCAGAGATCTGGGAACCGAGATAACTGAATGTGGTCACTACCTCCATGGTTTCTCCTGCTATATCGCACGAATTGGTAGGTGTTTGCCATAATTTTCGTTTTCTTCACATTCAGCATAAGACCAGCCTTTTCACTTTCGTCTTTCACCTTCAGTAAGAGTGTTCTCAAATCTTCTTCACTTTCTGCCAACAGGATCGTATCATCCGCGTACCTGAGGTTGTTTACAATTATTCCAGCTATTTTAATTCCTGTTTCTCCTTCATCTAGCCTCGCATTCCTCATGACATGTTCTGCATACAGGTTGAGTAAGTACGGTGACAGTATGCAGCCTTGCCGGACCCCTTTCTGAATCTTTATCCATTTCGTTGCTCCATACATAGTTCTCACCGCGGCTTCTTGGTCAAGGTATAAACTCCGTATCAGATGAATGAGGTGATCTGGGACACCCATGTTTTTCAGTACGTTCCATAATTTGTTGTGATCGACACAGTCAAAGGCTTTGGCGTAGTCAATGAAGCAGAGGTACACATCTTTCTGGAATTCTCTCGCTTTTTCCATAATCCACCGAATGTTAGCAATTTGATCTCTAGTTCCTCTTCCTTTCCTAAATCCAACTTGTTCTTCTGGCAGCTCTCGATCTAGATATTGGCGAAGTCTATTTTGTAAGATTTTCAACATAACTTTGCTAGCATGTGAAATAAGTGCGATTGTTCGGTAATCTGAGCATTCTTCAGAACTTTTCTTCTTTGGAATGGGGATGAATACTGATCTTTTCCAGTCTTCTGGCCACTGCTGCGTGATCCATATTTTTTGACATATTGAGTGCAGCACTTTCACTGCATCCTTTCCAGTGACTTTAAACAATTCTGCTGGTATTTCATCATGTCCACTAGTTTTGTTATCAGCCATATTTTCAAGGGCCCACTGGATTTCGCTCTCCAAAATATCTGGCTCTAGTTCTAAATTAACATTAACATCAGCAGTAGGAGCCCTGTCATGATGCAGTTCTTTCTTGTATAGGTCTTCTACATATTCTGCCCATCTTTCCTTAACATCCTCTGCTTCACTCAGATCTTTCCCGTTTCTATCTTTTATCATTCCAATTTTTGCCTGGAATTTTCCTTTAATTTCTCTAATTTTCTTATAAAGATCTCTTGTCTTCCCCATTACGTTACTATCTTCAACTTCCTTGCACTGTTAATTAAAGAATATATTTTTATCTCTTCTTGCTAATTTCTGAAAATCTTTATTTAATTCAAACATAGCTGATCTATCTCCCTTGATTTTTGCTTTCCTTCGTTCTTCTGCAACTTGCAGTGCTTCAACTGATAGCCATCTAGCCTTCTTACTGTTCCTTTTCTTGGGAATGTGTTTCTCTGCGGCCTCCTTGACAGTATTAGCTACTTCTGTCCACATCTCTTGCGAGCTTTTGTTCTCCAGCTGTAATACATTAAATCTGTTTTTTACCTCTACAGCATAGTCGGAGGGTATAGAGTTAAGGTCGTATCGGCAAGTTGGGATACTTTTTGCTACATTCTGAAGTTTCAGCGGAAATTTTGCAATCAGGAGCTCATGATCTGGTCCGCAGTCAGCCCCAGGTCTTGTTGTAGCTGACTGAACCGCGCTCTTCCATCTCTGATTACAAAGTATGTAATCAATTTGGTTCCGGTGTTGGCCATCTGGCGAAGTCCAGGTATATAGGCGTCGTTTTGGTAGTTGAAACAGTGTATTAGTAATTATCAATGAATTTTCTTGGCAGAATTCTAGGAGTCTCTGTCCAGCTTCATTTGTTGTACCAAGACCATATTTCCCTGTTATACCTTCTACAGCTTCATTTCCCACTTTTGCATTCCAATCTCCAACTATGAAGACGATATCCTTTTTTGGTGTTGACAGTAGTAATTTTTGTAAATCTCCATAGAACTGGTCAATAATTTCCTTTTCAGCATCGGTTGTTGGTGCATAAACTTGAATTACTGTGATGTTGAGGGGCTGACCTTGAAGTCTGATGGACATCATCCTATCATTTTTATATTTGCATCCCATCACAGCTTTTCTCACTTTATCACTAACTATGAAGGCTACTCCATTACTTCTGTTGTTATCGTGCCCAGAATAATACACCATATGGCCATCCGAAGCAAATTTTCCCATGCCAGTCCACCTCATTTCACTTATTCCCAATATGTCGATGTTAATTTTCTCCATTTCTCTTTTCACTATGTCTAGTTTTCCTTGATACATGGATCTTACATTCCATGTTCCTATGCAGTGCTTCTCTTTGCACCATCTTACTCTTCGTGAAGCTCCTCTCAACCTGGTTCCCCCCGGAGATCCGATCGGGGAACTTGAAACTCCGGAACATTTTGAGCTGAGCGAAGCCATGGGGTTTTCTTGGGATAGTTCAGTGGTGGTTTCCCGTTGCCTTCCACTGTCCTCCAACTCCTATCTGCTTACCGACTCAGTTTCCCGCTGGGGTTGGTTACCCACCCTTCCGCTGAGTTGCTCGGCTTAACGGGGGCACCACGTGTAGGTAGGAAGTTGGAGAATTGAGGTGACAGAGGCTGTGAGAACTCTCTTGCTGAGTTCTTGTAATCGCGTATCACCCCCATTTTATGCCAGAGTCTCATGATGTCTGCAGAGACCCCCCCCCCCCCCCCAGGTCATTTCCTGGCATTATCTGCTTAACTCATACAAATATGCTTACATTTGCCAGCACTCGCAAGATGTCCGTCTACACACAACCAAGACAAGATAAAAAGTGAAGACGACTAAAAAATTGACAAAAGAGCGTATCTTGTCGTCTCTTTAGATCATTTTGTTATATTTCTTTGCCCTCGAAACTTACACATAGAAATCATTATTTTACGGCTACATGATAAAAGTATATTATTCAATTTTTAAATGTCTCTTCTTTATAAATACTGTTTTTTAAGTCTTTTCGTAATATAGCACTGGGGACGCTATAGTGTGCGGGAAAATAATCTGGTTTGATTCAGATTTACGGGGTTTTCGAAGTTTTTTCTGGGTTGGCAACGTAAATGATGGCAGACCTACCCCAGCGATACGTCAACTTAATTATTTATTCGTTAATGGCGCTGGAACAATGGAATCCGCAACAACACATGGATGAGTTCAAAATTATGAAAAGAAAAATTACAGCATTCTGTACATAATTAATTGAGCATGTATAACGCTTATTTTAAATCGTCGGGTCTTGAGCAGCATCACCGGAAAGCGCCAATGGATACCTGACGTGCAGTTGACTTGCTAATGTCTTGGAATCCGTGGTTTTCTTGAACGATGTACTGGTTGTATCCCAGGTCTTGTCCGTGTTGGCGACGGTTGTTACTTTGCCTGATACTAGCCATGGAGATATATATGTACCCTGGGTCTGCACGAAACAATGTCGCCTCGAAACCACAATCAAGACCACATCCGGACGCAGCGCAGCTCTTACAAATGAAAGCACGTTTCTTACTATCGCAAACGTATAGCCAGAACTGTAGTGCTCCAGTGAACCGAGAGTGCATTTATTTATACTTTAAACAAACAACGAATGTTCCAGAAAGCTAGTACATCGAATATTTCAGATATACAAATATTAAAATCATAAGATATTTCGAGAACCTTTCAGGAATGATAAATACGAAATAACAATAACTTCTGGTGGTTGGGTTTGAACCAGCGACCCCGTCAGCGAGGCAACGGTGCTAACCACTGCACCACACTGATGCGAGCAAGCATGCCGCCATATTAAGCTCAAATTTATCTTACATCTCTTTATTCCTTACACCTTTGAGCTTTTCCTTTTTATTCATACCTTCATACAGCTGCTTGTGTTATCTCCAAACTACTTTCTAATTTCCTTACAGGAGGCATTCATTATCTTTCTCTACGTCATTCACGCTCCTATATCCCTGCGTTTCTCATCTACCCATACCTACTTTGGCATTTTGCGCATCTGTCAGTCTCGTTTTGTAGACATCTGTACTCTGTTTCGGCTGCTCCATTTAATGCATTTTTATATTTTGGCGTTTTGTCAGTTCGATGATAAGGCAGGATAAATCAGTCAAGATTTTAGGCTACTTTAATGCCCTTTCTTTGGCGTCCCGCAATGCTTCGATTGAATACTGGAAAGAGGCTGATTTATTAAGTCCGCCGCATTTGAATTCTCTGTGCTCGATGTCAGAAACTGTCACAAATATTTTGTTATTGAGTAACACTACGAGGTAGAAGGCGTCCATCTATTATATTTAATACGCTCTTACGACATGAAATACTTTGTATTGCAAGTAGAATTCTTACAGCTTGGTTGAGAAATACTTCGAGAAACCGCCTTTCTCACCCCCACAGCACTCCTGGCAGCTAAAAGGCCTGAGAGTTAATGGAGAATATTTTGTGAGAATAATAGAAGCAATACGCCTTGGCGTGCCCATTCCTCTCTTCCATTCGTTTCAAAGTGAAGTACTGGAGAGTGTCGGAGTTCTGTTTCCCACATTTTTAATACATGAAACGAGTGACATTTAAGAAATGAAAGAACTGTTTATCGATCACGCCAAACAGATAACGCTGACAACACAACCCATTAAAATAATACGTGAAATATTGTGGCATCAGTCTTCACGTCTTCACGGCTGCCCCATTACATTTTCTCATATTATTTTTGAAGCTGCATGCTCTGCCAGACATCAGTCAGAGCAAAAATCGTCGCGGTAAGTATACCTAGCACACTATTACAGGTTTCCTTAAGAGTTCCTGTATATATATATATAGGGTGAGTCACCTAACGTTACCGCTGGATATATTTCGTAAACAACATCAAATACTGACGAACCGATTCCACAGACCGAACGTGAGGAGAGGGGCTAGTGTAATTGTTTAATACAAACCATACAAAAATGCACGAAAGTATGTTTTTTAACACAAACCTACGTTTTTTTAAATGGAACCCCGTTCGTTTTGTTAGCACATCTGAACATATAAACAAATACGTAATCAGTGCCGTTTGTTGCATTGTAAAATTTTAATTACATCCGGAGATATTGTGACCTAAAGTTGACGCTTGAGTACCACTCCTCCGCTGTTCGATCGTGTGTATCGGAGAGCACCGAATTACGTAGGGATCCAAAGGGAACGGTGATGGACCTTAGGTACAGAAGAGACTGGAACAGCACATTACGTCCACATGCTAACACCTTTTTATTGGTCTTTTTCACTGACGCACATGTACATTACCATGAGGGGTGAGGTACACGTACACACGTGGTTTCCGTTTTCAATTACGGAGTGGAATAGAGTGTGTCCCGACATGTCAGGCCAATAGATGTTCAATGAGGTGGCCATCATTTGCTGCACACAATTGCAATCTCTGGCGTAATGAATGTCGTACACGCCGCAGTACATCTGGTGTAATGTCGCCGCAGGCTGCCACAATACGTTGTTTCATATCCTCTGGGGTTGTAGGCACATCACGATACACATTCCCCTTTAATATACCCCACAGAAAGAAGTCCAGAGGTGTAAGATCAGGAGAACGGGCTGGCCAATTTATGCGTCCTCCACGTCCTATGAAACGCCCGTCGAACATCCTGTCAAGGGTCAGCCTAGTGTTAATTGCGGAATGTGCAGGTGCACCATCATGCTGATCCCACATACGTCGACGCGTTTTCAGTGGGACATTTTCGAGCAACGTTGGCAGATCATTCTGTAGAAACGCGATGTATGTTGCAGTGCTCTCCGATACACACGATCGGACAGCGGAGGAGTGGTACTCAAGCGTCAACTTTAGGTTACAATATCTCCGGATGTAATTAACATTTTACAATGCAACAAACGGCACTGATTACGTATTTGTTTATATGTTCAGATGTGCTAACAAAACTAACGGGGTTCCATTTAAAAAAAAAGTAGGTTTGTGTTAAAAAACATACTTCCGTGCATTTTTGTATGGTTTGTATTAAACAATTACACTAGCCCCTCTCCTCACGTTCGGTCTCCCTATATATATATATATATATATATATATATATATATATATATATATATATATATATCAACTGAATTGCGAATCATGAAGAGTAACTGTTGTTAGTACAAATGTTTCATGTAACTATACTTGAAATCGAATACTTGCATTCGGCCTCAGTATAAGCACACTTTCATTTAATGTCGAAGTTCTGTGTCGTAGTCCTCTGATGAATAACGAGATTCCTTCACAGTGCTCTCTTAGTACTCACCATCCACTTTACGTGTTGGAATAATATCCACAGCGTTCACTTCAGCTCTATATTCTACGGAGTCAATAATCAAACCGCACGTTTACAAAGTTTTCTAAAGACAGCAAAGTACCGGGTGACCAAAAAGTTAGTATAAATTTGAAAACTTAATAAACCACCGAATAATGTAGATAGAGAGGTAAAAATTCACACACATGCTTGGAATGACAGGAGGTTCTATTAGAACCACCCCATATTGCTAGACGCATGAAAGATCTCTTGCGCGCGTCGTTTGGTGATGATCGTGCGCCCAGCCGCCAGTTTCGTCATGATTGGCCTCCCAGGTGCCCAGACCTCAGTGCGTGCGATTATTGGCTTTGCGGTTACCTGAAGTCGCAAGTGTATCGTAATCGACCGACATCTCTAGGGATGCTGAAAGACAACATCCGACGCCAATGCCTCACCATAACTCCGGACATGCTTTACAGTGCTGTTCACAACATTATTCCTCGACTACAGCTATTGTTGAGGAATGATGGTGGACATATTGAGCATTTCCTGTAAAGAACATCATCTTTGCTTTGTCTTACTTTGCTATGCCAATTATTGCTAATCTGATCAGATAAAGCGCCATTTGTCGGACATTTTTTGGACTTTTGTATTTTTTTTTTTTTTTTGGTTCTAATAAAACCCCATGTCATTCCAAGCAAGTGTGTCAATTTGTACCTCTCTATATACATTATTCCGTGATTTATTCAGTTTTAAAATTTATACTGACTTTTTTATCACCCGATATATTCTTAGTACCATGGCAGCAGGTATTATACATATAAAACGGCCGTCATTTGGACCATAATTTCGGCTGTGCGACCAGAGAAACACCGCAGGAGCCCAACTCCTTCTTGTGGCGCAGATAATCGCCCAGCTGCCAAATAGTCAATACAAATAATTGGCAGGAACCAACTATTGAGTTCATGTCGTGCATTATTTGTTTCAAAAAGCTCAGTAACGTGAGACAGTTTAAGCGCACTACAGGACTAGCAATCTTGTTTGCCCAACATCGCATACAGTGTCTCCCAGCAGGAATGGTCGATATTCAGGGATATGCCAGGAACGCGTATCTGAAGCACAGAGCTTCAGACGAACATATACTCTATTCATAGTGGCTTTAGAGATAGAACACTTCTTTTTCTTTGCGCTAGTGAGGTGCACGTACGAATATACGTCTTACCCGCACAACGTCTCTGACGTTTTATTCTGGTCCTCTCTACGTCTTTGCTGTCAGCGTCTTTGCTCGGGATGAGTTTCTTCCATTAAACTAGGCTGCTGAATGCGCAGTAGTTACTCGTGGTGTGTGTGGTGCGTGAAATAGAGCGAGGGATTGTGAATGTGTCGGGGATAAGAAACGGTTAATTGCGTTTGCACAGGCGGCGGTCAAGACTCCACACATCTACGCCAGTGAAGGTTATGCAGATACGGTTCACCTTTACGGCTTCTGCGATAGCAGTCATCCTGTTGCTGTCGAAGATTAAATGGCTCTGAGCACTATGGGACTTAACTTCTGAGGCCATGTCCCCTAGAACTTAGAACTACTTAAACCTAACTAACCTAAGGACATCTCACACATCCATGCCCGAGGCAGGATTCGAACCTGCGACCGTAGCGGTCGCGCGGTTCCAGACTGTAGCGCCTAGAACCGCTCGGCCACCCAGGCCGGCTGTCAAAGATTACCGTCGGCTCTTTCCGACACGTCGAGTTCCTGACAATAGAGTGTTTACCAGAGTTTCCAGCACAATGCACGAAGTAGGTACTCTTCCAAGTACCCAGTTACACGGTCCAGTCACGATAATGTGACCGCCGACTATGTAAGACGTCAGCGTACAGTAACCACTAACAGACGGCAGCTGACACCACGAGAAGTGTAGGGTAGATTAGACTGTGTCGGGGGACGCGGAAAACAGTGCAGTAGTTACTGTGACGCGAAAATGGAGCGATTTATGTGACGTCCAATAGGGTATGATCATTGGCTTGGAAAAATCACTGCATATATGCCTCTGTACGAGCCCTAATCTCTCTTATCTTATCTTTGTGGTCTTTCCGTGAAATGTAAGTTGGCGGCAGTAAAATTCTACTGCAGTCAGCCTCAAATGCTGGTTCTCTAAATTTCCTCAGTAGCTATTCACGAAAAGAACGCCTCCTTTCCTCTACAGACTCCCACCCGAGTTCCTGAAGCATTTCCGTAACACTCGAGTGATGATCAAACCTATCAATAAGAAATCTAGCAGCCCGCCTCTGAATTGCTTCTATGTACTCCCTCAATCCGACCTGATAGGGATCCCAAACGCTCGAGCAGTACTCAAGAATAGGTCGTATTAGTGTTTTATAAGCGGTCTCCTTTACAGCTGAACCACATCTTCCCAAAATTCTACCAATGAACCGAAGACGACTATCCGCCTTCCCCAAAACTGCCATTACATGCTTGTCCCACTTTATATCGCTCTGCAGTGTTACGCCCAAATATTTAATCGACGTGACTGTGTCAAGCGCTACACTACTAATGGAGTATTCAAACATTACGGGATTCTTTTTTCTATTCATCTGCATTAATTTACATTTACCTATATTTAGAGTTAAGGTGGAAGAGTTAGGGTGGAAGCATTTCCGAATTAGCTATGTTTGTCGAGCGGTCTAAGGCGCTGCAGTCATGAACTGTGCGGCTGGTCCCGGCGGAGGTTCGAGTCCTCCCTCGGGCATGGGTGTGTGTGTTTGTCCTGAGGATAGTTTAGGTTAAGTAGTGTGTAAGCTTAGGGACTGATGACCTTAGCAGTTAAGTCCCATAAGATTTCACACACATTTGAACATGTTTGGCTATGTTTGTAAACTGCCTTTTGCCGCCGTAATTACAGTATACCGTGCATGGAAAAACGGCGCTGTCCACAGCCGGCGCCGAGGTAACTGTGTTCTATCAATGACCACAGATGATCGGGCTGAACGATGGTTGTGGAGATGTGTACCGGCTAAACGAAATGTAACTGTTGAGCAACTGACCGCCCAGATGAATCAAGGGGCTGTTGTGACTTGGCAAGACAGCTAAGTCACTATGAGAGGAAGCCGAAAGGCACGCGTTAAGCTCACGCAGACTGGCGTGAGGTTTGGAACAGTTAAGGGGATTTTTAGTAGCAAATAAAGTACGTACTTGATGTAATACTTAACTTTAATCCATAAGTGGTGTACATCGGTCTGACGGTACAGGCATCACAAGTTAACTATCTATTGATAATGGCGCCTTGCTAGGTCGTAGCAAATGACGTAGCTCAAGGCTATGCTAATTATCGTCTCGGCAAATGAGAGCGTATTTGTCAGTGAACCATTGCTATTAACGTCGGCTGTGCAACTGGGGCGAGTGCTAGTAAGTCTCTCTAGACCTGCCGTGTGGTGGCGCTCGGTCTGCAATCACTGACAGTGGCGACACGCGGGTCCGACGTATATTAACGGACCGCGGCCGATTTAAAGGCTACCACCTAGCAAGTGTGGTGTCTGGCAGTGACACCACAGGGGCTACCAACAGTATCTGGTCAATAACTGTTCAGCGAACATTGCTGTGTAAAGGACCCCACGGGTGGCGCCTAAATTATGCACCCGTGCTGATTGTTCATCGGCGATCGGAGGCTGGAATTTTCACGGCATTACCGCAATTGAACGTCCGCTGGGTGGCAGCAGAAGGGCCTTTACAAGTGAATCATACTTTATGCTCCAACGGATAGATGGCAGCTGGCGTGTACGGCGTGAAACATCTCAAAGGCGTGACCGCTACGGTCGCAGGTTCGAATCCTGCTTCGGGCATGGATGTGTGTGATGTCCTTAGGTTAGTTAGGTTTAAGTAGTTCTAAGTTCTAAGGGACTGATGACCTCAGATCTTAATTCCCATAGTGCTCAGAACCATTTGAACCATCTCAAAGCAAACACCCTGAAACAGTAGTCTGAAGTTTCCTGACTGAAGGTCATCGGGTCATCCTGAAAGGCACAATGGGTCAACACAAGTATGCGTCAATTATTGACGACCACATCAGACACTACATGCAATTTGTTTTTCTTCGTCGCGATGGCATTTACCAGCGGGACAACGCAAAGTGTTACACAACTCGCTGTGTACATTCTTGTTTTGAAGAGCAACAGTATGAGTTTACCCTACTCCCCTACCCACCAGAATCTGTGGGATCACCCGTAGATCGAGCTGCTCGCGCCATGGTGCCACAACCGAGAAATCTATCGCAGTTGCCATGGCAATGAAGTCGGCATGGCTCCAAATCACTCTTTACCTGCACCTCTCGCAGAGGTCAGGCTTTTGATAGCTGATCACATTAAAGTGAGCGGATATTGTGTCTTCTGACTGAGGAGTTCAACAAGCTGTGCAGTGTAGTGTTACTACCAGAACACGGCCACTTTCTGCACGTATCAGTGTCCCGCGAACGCGTGTATAGCAAGTATTACGCTTCTGACCATTAAAATTGCTACACCAAGAAGAAATGCAGATGATAAACGGGTATTCATTGGACAAATATATTATACTAGAACTGACATGTGAGTACATTTTCACGCAATTTGGGTGCATAGATCCTGAGAAATCAGTATCCAGAACAACCACCTCTAGCCGTAATAACGGCCTTTGATACGCTTTGGCATTGAGTCGAACAGAGCTTGGATGGGGTGTACAGGTACACCTGCCCATGCAGCTTCAACACGATACCACATTTCATCAAGAGTAGTGACTGGCGTATTGTGACGAGCCAGTTGCTCGGCCACCATTGACCAGACGTTTTCAGTTGGTGAGAGATCTGGATAATGTGCTGGCCAGGGCAGCAGTTGAACATTTTCTGTATCCAGAAAGGCCCGTACAGGACCTGCAACATGCGGTCGTGCATTGTCCTGCTGAAATGTAGGGTTTCGCTAAGGATCGAATGAAGGGTAGAGCCACGAGTCGTAACACATATGAAATGTAACGTCCACTGTTCAAAGTGCCGTCAATGCGAACAAGAGGTGACCGAGACGTGTAACCAATGGCATCCCATACCATCACACCGGGTGATACGCCAGTATGGCGATAACGAATACACGCTTCCAAAGTGCGTTCACCACGATGTCGCCGAACACGGATGCGACCATCATGATGCTGTAAACAGAATCCGGATTCATCCGAAAAAAATGACGTTTTGCCATTCGTGCACTCAGGTTCGTCGTTGAGTACACCATCGCAGGCGCTCCTGTCTGTGATGCAGCATCAAGGGTCACCGCAGCCATGGTCTCCGAGCTGATAGTCCATGCTGCTGCAAATGTCGTCTAACTGTTCGTGCAGATGGTTGTTGTCTTGCAAACGTCCCCATCTGTTGACTCAGGGATCGAGACGTGGCTGCACGATCCGTTACAGCCATGCGGATAAGATGCCTGTCATCTCTACTGCTAGTGATACGAGGCCGTTGTGATCCAGCACGGCGTTCCGTATCACCCTCCTGAACCCACCGATTCCATATTCTGCTAACAGTCATTGGATCTAGACCAACGCGAGCAGCAGTGTCGCGATACGATAAACCGCAACCGCGGTAGGCTGCAATCCGACCTTTATCAAAGTCAGAAACGTGATGGTATGCATTTCTCCTCCTTACACGGGGCATCACAACAACGTTTCACCAGGCAACGCCGGTCAACTGCTGTTTGGGTATGAAAAATAGGTTGGAAACTTTCCTCATGTCAGCCGGCCGCGGTGGCCGTGCGGTTCTAGGCGCTGCAGTCCGGAACCGCTGGACTGCTACGGTCGCAGGTTCGAATCCTGCCTCGGGCATGGATGTGTGTGATGTCTTTAGGTTAGTTAGGTTTAAGTAGTTCTAGGCGACTGATGACCTAAGATGTTAAGTCCCATAGTGCTCAGAGCCATTTAAACCATTTTCCTCATGTCAGCACGTTGTAGGTGTCGCCACCGGCGCCGACCTTGTGAGAATGCTCTGAAAAGCTAATCATTTGCATATCACAACATCTTCTTTCTGTCGGTTAAATTTCGCGTCTGTAGCACGTCATCTTCGTGGTGTAGGAATTTTAATGCCTAGTTGGTTACATGTAGAAAGTTTGTTTCCAATTCACATACTGCGTGTCCGCAATTTTTGGATTGGCGACAGTGCCCCAAGCCTTGAATTTTGTCACTGCTTAAATGACAATCGTCATCTGCATCTATTAATATAAGGGACGATCAAAAAGTTTTCGTTTGAGGGCGTTATTGCAGAGTATATGTAGCGTAGTGCGACTCTAATGGGGGCAGATAAGCACGAATATGTAGGCAAGGGATTAATGTGCATTCGCGTTTTTCCGTGTTTCCTGTGGTAAATGTGGATATAGTCAAATGTAGCCAAACAGGACCGACGTGCTGTTATTCTTTTCTCGGTTGCCGAAGGACAAGCACCGGTAGACGTGTTTTACCAGACGGCTGTTTTCAATGGCTTGCGTTGGTATGATGATTGCCGCAATGGCCACGGCGATTTTGATTGATTGGCGTACCAATTCTGGACTTTCCGTCTTCGAACCGAAACTTTTTGATCGCTCCTTACGCAGTTCACAGACGAAGCCAATTTTACACGGAATGGAATTAACAGCGCAAGGTAATAATCATCGATTATCGCAAGAAAGCCCACTCACTACAGTGAGTACTACTCGTGTTTCGATCAGTGTTTAGTACAGCATGATCGGTAGCATGTTGATAGCTCCAGTCATTTTAGAAGTGCGATTGACGGAACAGGATTACTTGAATATTTTGGAAAATTCGTTTTCCGACAACTCTGACGACATTCCCTCGGCCACACGGACTGCAATGTGCTTCCACCAGGACGGAGCTCCTCCACATTTTACCAGGCGTGTGAGGGAACATCTCAACCGCACTTAACCTAATCACTGGATCGGTCGATATGGTAGAATTAAGTGGATACCAAGATCGCTAAATCTCAACAGCGTCAGATTTTTGTTTATGGAGTTGGAGGAAGTCTAAGGTATACAACAGAAAGTCGAATCGGGAAGATGAACTGCTTGCTCACATCATCGATGCTACTGTCGTCATTAGGGGTTGTGCAGAGGCACTCCTACAAGAAACAGAAAATACTCTCCCTAAAGCATGAACTATACAAAAATGTGAAGGGTACGAAAATGATTCGATGTGAATTTGTTAAAAATAGGTATTTTCGAATTCATATTTTGTAAAATGCATGTTGTAATGTTTACTAATTGTTGTACATGTGTATATGTATAAACTAACTACTGAATAACATAGAAAATAAATAACAATGTGCCGGCCGGAGTGGCCGTGCGGTTCTAGGCGCTACAGTCTGGAACCGAGTGACCGCTTCGGTCGCAGGTTCGAATCCTGCCTCGGGCATGGATGTGTGTGATGTCCTTAGGTTAGTTAGGTTTAATTAGTTCTAAGTTCTAGGCGACTGATGACCTCAGAAGTCAAGTCGCATAGTGCTCAGAGCCATTTGAACCATTTGAAATAACAATGTACGGTACGTCAAATGTGTTCTGTCTTGGAGACCATTCGGAATAGGGCATTTGTCCATATGAAGTTATTTACTTCAAATGAGCCATAACTACCAAAAATAGTTGTATCGACCGTAATGGCGGAGAACAATAGAGTAACATTGTAACTAATAAAACTTTTAATAGCTGGTTGAAAAGACATAATTCTCCTATAAATAAAATATGGTTTCAATAGTAACAACTTACATTTTATATTTTGAAAACGATTTAGATAAATTAACAATTATTATACTTGTTACATACCTATTAATATGGAACGTAGAAAGAGAACCTCTTGCTATCTCAGCGGTACAACTCGTAAAAATACGATGTCTTCTCTTTTATAAGGGAAATAAAAATTAACAGAGTATATATTCTATTCTTTAGTCGTTGCCTACACAGATAATAAATCGTGCTTATTATTTTTATCCTATTCACTCAATGCACTTCACATTGTAAAATGTCAATGTTTTTCACATATTACACAAAAAATATTAAGTTCTTTTTTTTTTTTCAAGTATGTTCACGGGGGAAAATACGCCAGGAGACGGCTCAATGCCCGGGAATTAACTTGAGATGGATGATAAGAGCAGGGAGCGGTGAGGGTTACGCATTCCTGCCAAAGAGGCTGTTGGCAGAAGGGAGGTTAGGGAAGAAGCCATGTCGTGCTCGACCAGGAGGGATGTTTTTACTGCTCTGAAGGGAACAGTGGAGGCAGCAGTTTTACAGGTATACTGACAGTCTCCCATGTGGTGAGGCCGATAAGGAGATCCAGTCGTTGCACTGCCGCTAAAAGAATTGGTGGAAACAGGCAGGTACTGGAAGCCAGGGCTGGTGAGTGCTAGAATCTTTAAAAAAAAATGGTTCAAATGGCTCTGAGCACTATGCGACTTAACATCTGAGGTCATCAGTCCCCTAGAACTTAGAACTATTTAAACCTAACCAACCTAAGGACATCACACACATCCATGCCCGAGGCAGGATTCGAATCTGTGACCGTAGCGGTCACCTGCATGCCCTCGGGAAAAATTACGGCTGTAGTTTCCCCTTGCTTTCAGCCGTTCGCAGTACCACAACAGCAAGGCCATTTTGGTTAGTGTTACAAGGCCAGATCAGTCAATCATCCAGACTGTTGCCCCTGCAACTACTGAAGAGGCTGCTGCCCCTCTCCTGTCTTCCCAAAACCTCTTCATTCGTTAACTTTTTTCTTTCTCTCCTCCTCGGAAACGCAATATGTGGTCCTCCTTGTCAATGGTTTCACTTCAAATGATTTTATGCTGCTTACTTTACTTCTGAATTCCTCTCTGTTCTGGATAATCTCCAGAGTAACACCAGTTTTTTCTTTGACCTCCACTGCCGACTTAGAATTGGAGTAATTGAAGATCTTTTTGCTCAGTAAGTGTTCATCTATTGTTTTAGGTGTCCATAAAATTTCGCCAGTCGTTTCTGGTTTACGCACTGTGTCCGTGATGTTCCCGATATACTTGCAGAGCCCCTTGCTCTTCCTGTTCTTCCAAATCCCATCAGTAGACGTCAAAGGTTCCAGTATTTTCCTGAGAAGATTCCTTTACTGCTTCCAGGTCCTTCCAGTTGCCCCCTTCTACCTAGGATGAGAAACTCAGCAGCATAGAGTCATTCTAGTTTTACACTGTCCAGTAAGATTAATGTGACCACATGTCAAACACCTGAATAACCACATTCTACAGTGTGCACCGCTGCGGCGTGTAGGAAAGCAGTTAATGAGGTTCGGGGTGGTACCTACAGGGATATGAAGCCATTTCATGTCCACTCAGGTACCGTGACAAGCTGCACTAGGATTCTCGCTTGAGGATCCACGGCGCGAGTAGCCAATCGAGGTGATCTCGTAGATTCTAGAGTGGTTTAAATGCGGAGGGATCTGGATTCAGGGGAGTACTGTAAACTCATACTGGAGCTCTCTGAACCAAGCACGTACACTACGATCTGCGTCACACTTGGCATTGTCCTGCTGGTCGATGGAATCAGGCTGGGGAAAACAAGCTTCACGTTGGGGTTAACATGGTCCTCAATAGATAGATGCATGCTTGTGCTGAGCCGTTGTGACTTCCAGAATGACGTGACCACCCAGGGAATGCCACGGAAACGTTCTGCAGATCATAACACTTCTACTCCGGCCTGGACCCTTCCGATGATTGTCGCTGGGTATTTTCTTTCAGAAGTTTCACGCCGCACACACCACAGTCCGTCTGTCCGATGGAGCATGAATTCACCTGAAAAGGATACCTGACGCCTCTCAATGGACGCATTCGAACCTTCATCGCTGATGAACAGCAGTCAGCGTCAGTGCATGAGCTAGGGGCGTACTACAGAAGCCCATACTCAGCAACATTCGTTGAACACTTGTTGAGGGGACACTTCTATTAGGCCCTTGTTTCATCTGGATGGTCAATTGCTCAACAGTTGCACGTCTATTCGCCAGTACACATCTCCAAAGACTTCATTCACCCCAGTCATCGCCCTGGCACGCTAGCTGTTTACAAACTTAGCCGTTTCGGAAATGCTTCCACCCTTTGCCCGAATACCAGTGATCATGCCTTTTGGACGACAGATGAATCGCCTCCTTTCCGTATTACGATAACTAATGCCTGTTTCTTTGCATTCGTGCGACAGCTTTGTATATCCTCCACTACTGGTGCCGCACCTGTCCTCCATGATTGGTTGTCGCACGTTGACGTCGAACATAGGCGATGGTCATATTAATGTGACTGGACCATGCGTAACTCAATGACACTGCAACATAGCTATCATGAATTATAGTGCCCAGTTCTGTGATAGTCTTTATGCAAGGTCTAATTTTCTAGCTCTTCTTCTGATTGCCTCTTTATCGAGTCCACTAGGTTCGATCCACTCTCCTTAGTATTTTATCTCTCCTAAGTATTTTTATCTGTCCTTTACATCGTTCCATATTTTACTTCCAAGAATTTATCTCCTTGGTGTTTGTGTTACATTTATTTAGTTTTTTCATATGAGACTTTGTGAGCCATCTTTCCTGCGATTTCGTGCAACATCTCCAGCATTCTTTGCTCTGCCTCCTTCCGGTTTCTGACTAGAAGGGCAAGGTCATCGGCAAAAGCTAAACACTTGATTTACAAGTTGTTTCCTTATTTCCCAAGCTGTATCTTGCCGGCCAGAGTGGCCGAGCGGTTCTAGGCGCTACAGTCTGGAACCGCGCGACCGCTACGGTCGCCGGTTCGAATCCTGCCTCGGGCATGGATGTGTGTGGTGTCCTTAGGTTAGTTAGGTTTAAGTAGTTCTAAGTTCTAGGGGACTGATGACCACAGCAGTTAAGTCCCATAGTGCTCAGAGCCATCACCACCCAAGCTGTATTAAACTTATTCTTTCCAACTGAAGATTCTTGTTATTTTCTCTGCTCAGTTCCGAATTAAATTGGAACGATCACACGCGCAAAGCTGCAGGGATGGTGGGGTAGTGTCTGAGTAGCCGTTACATGATGCAGGGGGGGGGCATCTAAAACGACGTTGAAATTTTACTGTAACAGATAGGTTGGAAAAAATTGCCTCGTTTTGAGTTATGAGAGTGCCATGAATGTGATTCACTAGTGGCTGTAATCATTAACAGGTTTCTCCATAGCATTCAACGCAGGTATGTGGTTGAACGGAAAGATTTGATTCCAAATCCCAGACAGCATTTCTACAGGAAATCGTAACACTAGAGATCTGAAAAGCCAGTGTACATTTCTTACGACCTCAATTAACACACCATCTACTGCATGTGGTCATTCTCAATCAATCATCGCCTATAACTGAGGGGATGTGTCACAGAACCTCTGACGTGGCATCGAGACAGAATGCGTTACAAATACTGGAGAAATATCTAGTGGTGGCATGAGGGAGTCGCAAATACCGGCTTTGTACCACGTTCCTTAGCCGAGTCACTTTCTAAATTCAGTGATTTTATTACGAGCTCACGCAATCGGCGAAGTGTAACCCCACTTTCGTGCTGTTAGTACTCATTCCGGCGAACACCGTCTATATTCAGTGTTGTGGTACTTGTGTTGAAAAATCACTTCATTCGCAATTAAGGCCATGCCTCGATTTATAAGGCTTGTATAATTTGTAACATGGATATCGTTGGCGACACTTGTGAGCACCCATAGGCGCAAGTCCGCTTGTGACAGTAACACAGCCGTTGCCATCGTGTTTTTAACATCTGCCGGCTTGTAAGACTATTATGCTTCTCTTTCTAAGACACAGTGTTACCACTATCAAGAAAAAATAACTTATGACACATGTCCACCCATCGCTGCTTTTCGCTCAGTATTGTTTTGTATCGCCAGCATTCAGTTGTTGGTGAAGTACTATACTTAGTAGTAGGGGATGCATGATAGAGTCACCTTGAACAGCAGGCTTATAAAGTGTGTGTGTCTGTTCCAACATGTGGAAAGAAAATGGCTATGTCCTGTCATAAGGGAAGGTATGGATTTGACAGGGAAAACTGCGATAGCTGTAAGGGGAATAAAAGACTTTTTTTTTTTAAAGTGCTTCTCCAATACAGACGACAAAACTGCGCAAACGACTTCGAGCAGTGGCCTCCAGCTCTGACGGAGTGATACATGTATATGTAATATGCTCAATGACAACATGCAGACGGTAATTGTTTTTCGATAGATCGGAAGAGAGAGATGCGGCAAAGTCTTATAGGACATTCTGGTGCAAGGAGTGTTATAACTGGTTTATTTTGGATGCAGATAGTTTTCTCAAAACTAAACCGATTTTGCTCACAAAACCAATATGAATCGTCTGTATCTATTCTCGTGAAATCAAGACTGTATTTCTTTTTTTTCGTCACGATTGCGTGTTTAAAAAGCAGGTGTTATTTCATACTTCATAACTTCTAATTGTAAAGCAGACATTGCTTGAATTATAGCTCATTGTGGAACCAAAAAATGATAGTGTAAATTTTTTTCAGACATGAGAGTAGACTGCGTGAAACATACTGTGATGATCAAATTGCTTACAAAACCAGAATCTGCTGCTGTTTGAAAGAACTTTACAGTCATGTCGGTAGAGGTGAGTTGTTGTTGTTATTGTGGTCTTCAGTCCAGAGACTGGTTTGATGCAGCTCTCCATGCTACTCTATCCGGTGCAAGCTTCTTCATCTCCCAGTACCTAATGAAACCTACCTCCTTCTGAATTTGCTTAGTGTATTCATCTCTTGGTCTCCCTCTACGATTTTTACCCTCCACGCTGCCCTCCAATACTAAATTGGTGATCCCTTTATACCTCAGAATATGTCCTACCAACCGATCCCTTCTACTAGTCAATTGTGCCACAAATTTCCCTTCTCCCCAATTCTATTCAATACCTCCTCATTAGTTACGTGATCTACCCATCTCATCTTCAGCATCTTTCTGTAGCACCACATTTCGAAAGCTTTTATTCTCTTTTTGTCTGAACTATTTATCGTCCATGCTTCACTTCCATACATGGCTACACTCCATACAAATGCTTTCAGAAAAGACTTCCTGACACTTAAATCTATACTCGATGTTAACAAATTTATCTTCTTTAAAAACTTTCTCCTTGCCATTGCCAGTCTACATTTTATATCCTCTACTTCGACTATCATCAGTTATTTTGCTCCCCAAACAGCAAAATTCATGTACTACTTTAAGCGTCTCATTTCCTAACTTAAGTCCCGCAGCATCACCCGATTTACTTCGACTACATTCCATTATCCTCGTTTTGCTTTTGTTGATGTTCATCTTATATCCTCCTTTCAAGACACTGTCCATTCCGTTCAGCTGCTTTTCCAAGTCCTTTGATGTTTCTGACACAATTACAATGTCATCGGCGAACCTCAAAGTTTTTATTTCTTCTCCATGGATTTTAATACCTACTCCGAATTTTTCTTTTGTTTCATTCACTGCTTGCTCAATATACAGATTGAATAGCATCGGGGAGAGGCTACAACCCTGTCTTACTCCCTTCCCAACCACGGCTTCCCTTTCATGTCCCTCGATTCTTATAACTGCCATCTGGTTTCTGTACAAATTAAAAATAGCCTTTCGCTCCCTGTATTTGATTCCTGCCACCTTCAGAATTTGAAAGAGGGTATTCCAGTCAACATGGTCAAAAACTTTCTCTAAGTCTACAAATGCTAGAAACGTAATTTTGCCTTTCCTTAATCTATTTTCTAAGATAAATCGTAGGGTCAGTATTGCCTCACGTGTTCCAACATTTCTACGGAATCCAAACTAATCTTCCCCGAGGTCGGCTTCTACCAGTTTTTCCGTTCGTCTGTAAATTCATGTTAGTATTTTGGAGCCGTGGCTTATTAAACTGATAGTTCGGTAATTTTCACATCTGTCAAACCCTGCTTTCTTTTGGATTGGAGTTGTTATATTCTTCTTGAAGTCTGAGAGTGTTTCGCCTGTCTCGTACATCTGGCATGTTGCTCACCGGGTGGTAGAGTTCTGTCAGGGCTGGCTCTCCCAAGGCTACCACTAGACTCAGGTCTTTCAGTGCTCTGTCAAACTCTTCACGCAGTATCATATCTCCCATTTCATCTTCATCTACATCCTCTTCCATTTCCATAATATTGTCCTCAAGAACATCGCCCTTGTATAGACCCTCTATATACTCCTTCCACCTTTCTGTTTTCACTTCTTTGCTTAGAACTGGGTTTCCATCTGAGCTCTTGATATTCATACATGTGGTTCTCTTTTCTCCAAAGGTCTCTTTAATTTTCCTGTAGGCAGTATCTATCTTACCCCAAGTGATATACGCCTCTACATCCTTACATTTGTTTTCTAGCCATCCCTGCTTAGCCATTTTGTACTTGCTGTCGATCTCATTTTTGAGACGTTTGTATTCCTTTTTGCCTGCTTCATTTACTGCATTATTGTATTTTCTCCTTTCATCAATTAAATTCAGTGTCTCTTCTGTTACCCAAGGTTTCTATTAGCCCTCGTCCTTTTACCTACTTGATCCTCTGCTGCCTTCACTATTTCATATCTCAAAGCTACCCATTCTTCTTCTACTGCATTTGTTTCCCCCATTCTTGTCAATCGTTCCCTAATGCTCTCTCTGAAACTCTCTACAACCTCTGGTTCTGTCAGTTTATCCAGGTCCCATCGCCTTAAATTCTCACCTTTTTGCAGTTTCTTTAGTTTTAATCTACAGTTCATAACAAATAGATTGTGGTCAGAGTCCACATCTGCCCCTGGAAATGTCTTACAATTTAAAACCTGGTTCCTAAATCTCTGTCTTACCAGCATATAATCTATCTGAAACCTGAAACTTGTCAGTATCTCCAGGCTTCTTCCATGTATACAACCTTCTTTTATGATTCTTGAACCAAGTGAAGCTATGATTAAGTTATGCTCTGTGCAAAATTCTACCATGTGGCTTCCTCTTTCATTCCTTACCCCCATTCCGTATTCACCTACTACGTTTGCATCTCTTCCTTTTCGTACTATTGAATTCCAGTCACCCATAACTATTAAATTTTCGACTCCCTTCACTACCTGAATAATTTCTTTTATCTCATCATACGTTTCATCAATCTCTTCGTCATCAGCGGAGTTAGTCGGCATATAAACTTGTACTACTGTGGTAGGCGTGGGCTTCGTATTTATCTTGGCCACAATAATGAGGTGAGTTATGCATATAAAACGTCAAATGACTGGTTTCGATGTAACGGAAGAGAGAGCCACGTGATAAAATCTCATAGGAGGTTCTATTAGAAGACAGACCCTCACGATTTGTTTAGCAAACGCTAATGTGATATAGCATTGCATTGGTAAAACGGGACCTGCCGTAGTGTGCAAAACAGCTGCGTTCTCTTGAATTATAGCTTGCTGGAGTCGAACGTAAAATGATAGTGTAATACACATTTGCGTGACAGTTTATTGACAGACACTGATTTGAATGCGAGAGACGCTCTCAGGTGGTGTAATTGGTCTATCAAGCTGAAACAAATTGCTTAACATACATGTTTTTTCTTCAGAGTTTAAATTCTCGCGCTCTGTTTACTCTCATGACGGTTTTGATATAATGAGGACATTCTGCGGTGATCGGTAGTTTTCTCCTCGAAGTAGTGGAAGTTATTTCCCTAATATTACGCAGGGTGGACATGTCTGTGCTGATCAACTGCATTCGGCTTCGGTGCAGTTCGCTGATTGTCACAACATAATGGAATGCAAATTGCCTTCTGCAGTTGAATGTAAAGTACACCAATTCTGCTCATAAAAATGGTTCAAATGGCTCTGAGCACTATGGGACTCAACTGCTGAGGTCATTAGTCCCCTAGAACTTAGAACTAGTTAAACCTAACTAACCTAAGGACATCACAAACATCCATGCCCGAGGCAGAATTCGAACCTGTGACCGTAGCGGTCTTGCGGTTCCAGACTGCAGCGCCTTTAACCGCACGGCCACTTCGGCCGGCTGCTCATAAAACTAAAAGAAAAATTAATGGAAAGAGGACATTTATTATCGTTGCGATTCTATTTCTTTTTTAATAGTTGCTTGATTATAGCGACATGTTGATGTTAAATACAAATGTTACAGTCCAGTGGACAGAATGGCGTGGTGGCGTGGTGTCCCTTTGGACAAACAACCTGCGGTCAGGATAGCCCTCAGCTTTGTTCTGAGGGATGCAGGCGCCGCGATCTACAGGGTGAAAAGTATTTAAACCGACAAACTCTGGGAGGTTGTAGGGGACATCAAAACAAATATTTTTCCCCAATGTCATTTTTTCCTATGAGGATTATTTAAGCCAGTGGAAGCCGTATTACGATCTTCAGTTGTTAGAGGGCGTATTACACCCTTCAGTTGTAGGCAACTGCTGTCCACCAGTGTAGTAGTGCATTGTCTCTGTTTACTAATGGAGCGATACACCTGGAGTGAGTAAATTGATATGGTTGGTGCGTACTACGTAGCGCACCACAACGGACGAGCTACACAGCGAGTTTATCAACAACAATATCCTAATCGCCGTATCACGCATCACACGACCTTTGCTGCTGTGTACCAACGTCTGCGTGAGACCGGGTCATTCAGCAGATTACCTGGACAGGGACGCCGCCACACGGTAAGAATGCTGCAGTTTGAGGAAGCTGTCTTGCAGCATGTGGAGCGGGATCCTTCATTAGCACTCGTGCAATTGCACGTAACATGGGGACGACTCAAACGAATGTAAGAACAGTCCTTCGAGAGCAGTTGTTACGTCCATTTCACTTACAGCGTGTCCACAACCTGGAACCAGTTGATTATCCACCCAGAGCATAGTTTTCGCAGTGGTGCCTGGAACAGTGTGAAATGCCTCCTACATTTCCATCTTCTGTGTTGTTTACCGATGAAGCAACGTTCGGGCGTGATAGAGTCTTCAACATGCACAATTCACATGTTTGAAGTGAGGATAACCCACATGCCACAGTTACTAGCGCTCATCAAGTACTATTCTTCGTTAATGTGTGGGTCGGTGTTGTTGAGGCCGTATCTGCTACCTAGGCCATTAAATGGCAGGCACTATTACAATTTTCTCGTCAGAACGTTGCCAGAATTACTGGAAGATGTCCCGCTCCCTATAAGACAACGCATGTGGTTCCAACATGACGGGGCGCCGGCACATTTCAGTCGTCGTGTGCGTCGATTCCTGGACCGACGGTTTCCAGAAACGTGAATTGGCAGAGGTGGTCCTGTACCATGGCCTGTTCGATCCCCAGATATGTCCCTCTGGACTTTTTTTGTGAGGGGAGAGATGCGCAACCTTGTTTACGCAACTCCCGTTGCATCAGAAGAGGATCTTGTTGCCCGGATAGTAGCAGCAGCAGGAACAATTCAGGATACTCCTGGGGTTTTTGCACGTGTCAGACAGAATATGATCCGACGGTGTAACCTTTGTTTACGTGCCAATGGAGGCATTTTTGAAAATTTACTGTAATTGAAATTGGGTTGTGTTAATGTGTTGTCTCTTGGTTCCAAAAAAATGGAAAAGTGTTTGTTGGTTTAATTAATTTGCCGCCAGAGAAAGCTTCCTCTACCGGTTTAAATACTCCTCTTAGGAAAAAATGACATCACGGAAAAATATTTGTTTTGATGTCCCCTACAACCCCCCAGAGTTTGTTGGTTTAAATACTTTTCACCGTGTATTGTATGTGTAGCTTTTGTCGGCGTCGATAGCGCTGGCAACCCAGTCACATGCTCGTGGGGACAAATTATAATGAACCCACTGCGGGCCATCTGGGCCGCACTCCGGGATTTCGTTGTTGGTCCTGGGGGGTCCAGTCTTTCCGAGAAATCTGTTTAAGAGATTGCAAGAAAGAGTTGCAATAGACGTTAAATAAAAGTGTTTTCCATCACAGAACGGTGGGCTGCTGTGGGCGAGGGGATGCGTGTCTACTGTGAGTCGTTGCCGGACACAGCCGCACTCTCACCAGGGTGTGTCGCTGTGTCGCTACATTTTAGGGGAACAAGTTGCACTTAGGGTTGCCATCCTTTTATCTCCTATTGTTTAGTTAACTATACCTGCTTTTGTGTCGGCGAAGGACTCTCACCCCAAGGTGGACAGCGGCTGTGGCCAGCTCGTGCCGCAAGGCCCTCGGTCACAGCAGTTGACCGTTAGAAAAATGCTTTGCCCTCCCCGTAGGTGGATGGATGGAGGGAGGGAAGGGATGAGGGGAGGTATGTGGCCTCGATTTTCGGCAGTTCGCGAACGCCTATGTAGGAGATGTACGTTCAACTATTGCCCCCTACGTCGACATCTACATTTATACTCCGCAAGCTACCCAACGGTGTGTGGCGGAGGGCACTTTACGTGCCACTGTCATTACCTCTCTTTCCTGTTCCAGTCGCGTATGGTTCGCGGGAAGAACGACTGCCGGAAAGCCTCCGTGCGCGCACGAATCTCTCTGATTTTACACTTGTGATGTCCTTGGGAGGTACAAGTAGGGGGAAGCAATATATTCGATACCTCATCCAGAAACGCACCCTCTCGAAACCTGGACAGTAAGCTACACCGCGATGCAGAGCGCCTCTCTTGCAGAGTCTGCCACTTGAGTTTGCTAAACATCTCCGTAACGCTATCACGCTTGCCAAATAACCCTGTGACGAAACGCGCCGCTCTTCTTTGGATCTTCTCTATCTCCTCTGTCAACCCGACCTGGTACGGATCCCACACTGATGAACAATACTCAAGTATAGGCCGAACGAGTGTTTTGTAAGCCACCTCCTTTGTTCATGGACAACATTTTCTAAGGACTCTCCCAATGAATCTCAAACTGGCACCCGCCTTACCAACAATTAATTTTACATGATCATTCCACTTCAAATCGTTCCGTACATTCCCCTCTGCAGTCTTCTAGGAGGACGGTGTTTCCCAGTTAATGCGTTGCATTATGACCTGGTCATTACGACTGCTGGTTGTTTTCACGCAGTTTCGAAGTGTGATTAGACCACTGATGTTTTTTTTCCATCAGTTGTGGTAGCGTGTACTGGCTTCGATTACCTGGGCTGTAGGGTGTTTTTTTAGCAGGTCTCTGCAGGGAACTCTGACCTCAAACAGTGGTACATACTATTCTCAGCTGTATGCTTACAGGTAATACACTTATTAAACTGCTCTCTGTCCAACACCCGCATTCATCAGTTGAACATATTTCCTGCCAGCTTGTAGGTGAAAGGTAGAGTTTGTCTGTCACAACTTTCGAGTGGTATTGTGAAATTTTTTCCCAGCAGGATAAACTCATTTGTATGGTATCATCAATTTTTGAGCTGTATTGCCATTTTAGGCAGTTTTTGTGTAGCACTATGCGTGTAGTTGTGTAATTAGGTCCGATCTTTATGAATAATTACGTAATTAGGGCCGATATTTGCGTCACTTTCCCGACCAAAATAAATAAAGCACACTAACCTCACCTTCCTCTCCTGCATTGGGCAGTTCCCTTGTGTTGGGCGTGCAATTGGGCTTTCAATGCAGAAGGACCAGGGTTTGAGTCCCAGAGCGGGCACCGCCATTTTTAATTCCCTACCAATTCCAAGACTGCAGAGCTGCTGGACCCACTTTATATCTTCGATGTGATCAGATGCTGCATTCCTATTGGCTACTGTCAATTTCAGGCACCTCTGGTGGTAAAATTTTGATGGGCAAGTGCACTTGGGCTTTTTGTCCAGGAGAACCAGAATTCGAATAACGGGAAGGGTACCGCCATTTTTAATTTCCCACTAATTCCCATGTGATGGGTGGAGTAGGACGTCAGCACTGCCCTGGGTCAAAGAGTTTCCTACCAAAATTCGAAATGCCTGTCAAATTCGAAATGCCCACCAATATCCGCAAAATCCTGCTAATAGTGTATGTGTGGGAGAAGGGAGACAGGGGCAGGTTGGGGAGAGGGGAGGCGCTTGGGCCCAGGTGCAGGCTGAGAAAAATACATCTGGGGGTAGTGGTGAGCGGCGTCAGGGTGGGACTGGGCGTGGTAGGGGCATTAATTAATGAGTTGCTTTGCAGTTACCTTTGAATCAAAATTCGGATGGTGCTGCCACTACTCTACTACCTTTAACGGTAACAGTTACGTCATAACGTTGTTTACAGGAGAGTAATACCCGGCACCGAGTAGGGTTTGATATCTTACTTAAGATGGAACCACTTCGTAATTTAGTAAGTGAAGACAGTTTGCTAAATATGATTTCGACATTATTGATAGAGAACAAAGAACTCTCCATCCAGCCAGGTGTAAAACAGGAACTGATGGGATTAAGTTTTTACAAGTCGCTTGGTTTTGCTTTCCTCCCGTGTCGTGGCCGTGGAAGGAGTCTGCCTGAAGAGGCTGTTGGAGACTCGTTGCCGTCGGCCGATAACTTCGACCTTCCAACGACGCCACATATCTGCCATGATGATCCCTACTCCGGACGAGGCTTCTCCACACGGGCTCCGCCCAGCAAGAGGAATGTCATTGGCCAGAGTCCCAGAGCCACAACACGATAAGCCGCCTACATGGGAATCTGACACCTCGGGCGACAATAGTGCGATCTCTGTGCGGTCAGGGGTCAGCCGCCGTACTGGTGCCCGACGAGCCCCAGCGTGGTCTTCATACCATGCTGGGTATTAGGTGATCATATCCCAAGGGCCCGTACTTCCGCAAAACGTCAGAAAAGATGGAGGTCAAACACAAACGTGGGGATCGAACATACGGAGCAGCATACGAAATGTCATGCAGGTTGATAATTATTGAACTACACCACTGGCCATTAAAATTGCTACACCAAGAAGAAATGCAGATGATAAACGGGTATTCATTGGACAAATATATTATACTAGAACTGACATGTGATTACATTTTCACGCAATTTGGGTGCATAGATCCTGAGAAATCAGCACCCAAAACAACCATCGCTGGCCGTAATAACGGCCTTGATAAGCCTGGGCATTGAGTCAAACAGAGCTTGGACGGCGTGTACAAGTACAGCTGCCCATGAAGCTTCAACAAGATACGACAGTTCATCATGAGTAGTGACTGGCGTATTGTGACGAGCCAGTTGCTCGGCCACCGTTGACCAGACGTTTTCAATTGGTGGGAGACCTGGAGAACGTGCTGGCTAGGGCAGCAGTCGAACATTTTCTGTATCCAGAAAGGCCCGTTCAGGACCTGCAACATGCGGTCGTTCATTATGCTGCTCAAATGTAGGGTTTCGCAGGGATCGTAACACATCTGAAATGTAAAGTCCACTGTTCAAAGTGTCGTCAATGCGAACAATAGGTAACCAATGGCACCCCATACCATCACGCCGGCTGATACGCCAGTATGGCGATGACGAATACACGCTTCCAATGCGCGTTCACCACGATGTCGCGAAACACGGATGCGACCATAAAGATGCTGTAAACAGAACCTGGATTCATCCGAAAAAATGACGTTTTGCCATTCGTGCACCCAGGTTCGTCGTTGAGTACAACATCGCAGGCGCTCCTGTCTGTGATGCAGCGTCAAGGGTAACCGCAGCCATGGTCTCCGAGCTGATAGTCCATGCTGCTGCAAACGTCGTCGAACTGTTGGTGCAGATGGTTGTTGTCTTGCTCACGTACCCATCTGTTGACTCAGGGATCGAGACGTGGCTGCACGATCCGTTACAGCCATGCGGATAAGATGCCTGTCATCTCGACTGCTAGTGATACGAGGCCGTTTGGATCCAGCACGGCGTTCCGTATTACCCTCCTGAACCCACCGATTCCATATTCTGCTAACAGTCATTGGATCTCGTCCAACGCGAGCAGCAATGTCGCGATACGATAAACCGCAATCGCGATAGGCTACAATCCGACCTTTATCAAAGTCGGAAACGTGATGGTACGCGTTTCTCCTCCTTACACGATGCATCACAACAACGTTTCACCAGGCAACGCCGGTCAAATGTTGTTTGTGTATGAGAACTCGGTTGGGAACTTTCCTCGTGTCAACACGTTGTAGGTGTCGCCACCGGCGCCAGCCTTGTGTGAATCCTTGAAAATCTAATCATTTGCATATCACAGCAGGTTCTTCCTGTCGGTTAAATTTGGCGTCTGTAGCACGTCATCTTCGTGGTGTAGCAATTTTGATGGCCAGTGGTGTATATGAAAAAGAAACATAAATTAGTTACAAACTACGGCGTGCACACACTTTATTCATCGTGTGAAAGTCACTACAGATATTCGGATTTACGGTATGACATGTTTGATATGCCTGTCATTATTGGCAATGATGTGGCACAGACCAAAAGCGAAATTCTGCACGATCCCCTGAAGTGATGGAACATCGATGCTGTCGATGACCTCCTGAATGAGTGTTTTCAGCTCAGCAATAGTTTTGGGACTATTGCTGTACACCTTGTCTGTAATATCGCCTCACAAATTGGAGTCGCATGAATTCATATCCGTAGAGTATGGCGGCCAATTGAGTGCCATGCCAGTGGCTTCTGCGTGCCGCAGAGCTAGAATTCGGATCCAAAAGTGCTCATCCAGGACGTTTCTATGTTGTTACAGGTAGTTGTAATTTGTGCCTGTTTCACCAGTAGGTAGCACTCGTTAATTTCAGGCATGGGTGTCGCCACCGCTTCAGTTTAGTAAAACGGCGGACAAAGGCCAGCTGGTGCTAGAACAGAAAGTTTTTCGCGGAAACGGAGACTGTATCAAAGACTTGTTTGAGGGAGACAGTATACCACAATGAACCACGTATCTATTGCAAGGACGGGCGGCGGTCACAGAAGATTTTCAGGCAATCACAGAAGGTGTGTGTCGTAGGGCGGTCCGTGACATCACAGTTCGTCTCGAAGAGGTGGTTTGTCAACAACGTGGACATGCTGAACATGAACTACACGCTCACTGAGCATAAGCATTATGATGATTAATGTAAAAAGCAACGTGTTTTATTTATTAAATGTTAAATAAACAATTTTCAATTTTGGTATTTCGCTTACCACCCTGTTGTTAATCGAAATATGTGATGAGAAATAGGGGAACATTCTAGGGTAGGCTATAATCTATTGTATAACCGACGAACGAGTCATATACAGAAAAAAGATCAGGAAAGATCCACTCACAGAGCAAAACTTCGTCACATACATGGAAGAAATACTGTAATAGTTTGGGGCACTATTCTCACCACGCACGTGCTCACAAAAGAGTTGTGAGCTCCCATGGGAGGGGATAGGGGAGGGGGGGCACAGAAGCAGAATTATTGCCACAATCGCACAAACAATACGATGATGTAGCGTCATGAGCGCTTAATCATGGAGACAAAAGAAGGAGTGTCTTTGTATTGGGATGGTGAATAAGATCGTAGCAGTTTTGTTTTGCAAATTGATATTCCGGCTGCTATGAGTTTATACAGTGTTAGTCGCGAACTATTGGCACCAAAAATAACTGGTGTAACAAGAGCTGAAAAGTTGCATGGCACAACGGGGGCCATAATATGACGTTATGACGTTAGTTTTTTTTTTTTTTTTTTTTTTTTTTTTTTTTTTTTTTTTTTTTTTTTTTTTTTTTTTTTTTTTTTGCTAGGTGGGGTCGCTTCAGAGATATGAAAGTCTACTTCGTGTTTCTTCTAAACGTGTTGCTACAGTTTGGTACTTATTTTCTGATAGCGAGTATCGAGACGGATCCAGTGATGTGTGACAGTAGGGTCTTTGTTGGTCAACGAAGGTCACAAAGCCGGTCGGAGTGACCGAGCGGTTCTAGACGCTACCGTCTGGAACCGTGCGACCGCTACGGTCGCAGGTTCGAATCCTGCCTCGGGCATGGATGTGTGTGATGTCCTTAGGTTAGTTAGGTTTAAGTAGTTCTAAGTTCTAGGGGACTGATAACCTAAGAAGTTAAGTCCCATAGTGCTTAGAGCCATTTTTGAAGGCCACAAAGGTGGCATGAACGTCCATTTACAGAAGGTGTTCGAAGTGATGACCATTGATATCAATGTAGTGCTGCAATCTTCTTATCATGGACTGAGTGGTATTCCTTATCACATCGGCACTTATCGAAGCACATGCTCTGACAGTTCTCTCTCGCACATCTTCAAATGTAGTTGGAACTTATTTATAAAATGTATCTTTTACCAAACGCCACAAGAAAAAATCCATAGGCGTCAAGTCTGACGAACGAGCCGGCGACGACGCATCTCCTCCATCCAGTCCAACGATTTGGGAATTGTCTCTGCAACTCATTTCTAACCATCAGCGAAAATTGTGCCGGACACCCATCATGTTGATACCACATTCTGTTCCTTGTTCCTAAAGGTATTCCTTCCTATAACAGACCTAAAGTGTCTTGCAGGAATGTGATGTACTTCCTACCATTAAAATTTTCCTCTGTGAAATATGGGCCTACAATTCTGTCCTCCAGAATCCCACACCATACATTCACCGAGCACGATCTTCGGTGTGCAACTTGCCGCAGCTAACATGGTTTTTCACTTGCCCAATAATTCACGTTATGCAAATTAACATTTCCATGGTTTGTGAATGTAGCCTCATCAGTAAATAAAATCAAATTGATAAGTGTGTCATCCCTCTGAATCTGAAGTTGAGACCATCGGCAGAATTCAGTGCGACGCATACAATCCGTACCAGTTCCTTCTTGGTGGAGACTGATATGGTAAGGATGATATTTATGGCGATGCAGAACACGAACAACACTACTCTGGCTCATGCCATGTTCCCTTCCGATTTGACGCGAACTAACACCAGCAAGAGTACCAATATCCGTTTCCTCATTAGTAACTTTTCTTTGGCGAATATCTTTCCGATGAGTTAAACATGCAGTTTTTCTAAATTTAGGGTGAGTACGTTGACGACATCTTTCAGTGCATAAGTCGATAGCTCTCACTGAATTTCGTTGCCATTTTCCGTAAGTGAGAAGCATATCGATTTGTTCTCCCAAGGAATACATCATTCACATTCGCCTGATTCGACGATACTAGTCTTACCGTTCCTATTAGTGTTGTATTGCAAACCGTCGAATGGAGTTTATGTCAATGGCACGTTAGATGTATACCCGCATTCGGCGAATATTTAAAATTTGCACGATATACGAGAGAGAATTGTCAGAGCATGTGCTTCGATAAGTGCCGATGTTATAAGGAATACCACTCAGTCCATGATAAGAATATTGCAGCACTGCATTGATACCAATGGTCATCACTTCGAACACCTTCCGTAAGTGGACGTTCATGCCACCTTTTTGACCATCGTCGACCTTCAAAGACATTACTGTTATACGTTATTGGATTCGTCTAGATAGCGACTATCAGAAAATAAGTATTTAACTATAGCATCCCATTTAAAATAAAAAAAGTTGACCTTCGTATCTCTGACGCGACCCCACCAAGAAAAAAAAAAAAAAAAAACAACGTTGTCCCATGCACCATTTGTCCCACAAACTTTTCAGCTACTATTATACTTTTGGGGTGGCGATAGTTAGTCACTCACCCTGTAGACCGGCTGTGATTTTTATTTGTGTCTCACTAATGCTATTGCACTTATTACCATTTTATCATTTTTAGATAGTGAGTGGAGCTGTGGACGCTAGAAAATGGAATGCTAAGTGGCGGAATCGGAACATTTCCGACATGTTTCTCTGTTTAAGTTGAACATACGGGTGATAGCGGAGTTAGCCAGAAGCTTTTGCGCCGTTTGTGGGAATAACGCCTTTAGACAGAGCACGGAAAACAATGGTTTGCTCGTTTTGAGGAAAATGGTTTTGACTCGCCGCGTTCAGTAAGACATTCGGGATTTGTTGAAGATCGCGTCAATGCATTCATCCAAAATGATGCACGTCAATATACTCGAGAAATGACAAATATAATGAACACGATCATTCAACCATCGTGCGACATTAGCATGCAGTGGGGAAGATTCAAAAACCGGGTGTGTGGTTACCGCATACTCTAAGCCAAAATCACAGAGAGCAGCGCGCGAACATATAATGTAGTTCTGCTTGCCAGTCATCGATTGGCTCGTGAACAACGCTGACCATTCCCGTCCTGTATCGTTACTGGTAACGAGGAAAGGTGCCTTTATGCTAACGTAATGAATAGGAGGGAGTGGTTGAGCCCAAACAAAGCAAGACCTGTACTCATCCACAAAAGGTAATGTTGTGCGTCTGGTGCAACAGCGACGGTGCGTTGTACTACGAATTGCATCTCCGAGGTGTAACCATCACTGCTGACATTTATTGTCAACAACTGAGACGTCTTGCAGAAGCAGTACAAGTACAACGACCAGAAAAGCTGTGTGAGGCGGTGATACTCCACGGTAACCACCATCCACATTCTGCTTGGGTGGCAAAAAACGCCATGCATGAATTGGGTTTGAAGTCATTCCGCTCCCACCTATTTTACCCGACCTTCCTTCAGATTTTCACTTTTTCCGCTCTGTATCAATTAACTTCTAAAGAACTTCATTTCCAAATGTAAATAAGTTCTTAACATGGTTCAATGAGTTCTTCGCCTAAAAAAAAAAAAACGTGATTTCTACAGTCGTGGAATCGAAAATCTACCCAAACTTTGGAAGACTTCTCGAAAAACGCTACTAACTTACGCGCAAACACGATTCAAGTATACGCCTGGAAAATAGATGTATGGTTTTTATGGCACGAAAAGAAAAGTGACCTCGTGTAAAGTAGCTCGAAGGTCAAGACGAATGACCAGCAGCAACAGTTACCACTTAAATAAAAAAAAGGAAAAAAAATTCGTTCTCCACTCTTGTTTTTAAAATAAATTAAATGGGTTCAAATGGCTCTGAGCGCTATGGGACTGAACATCTACGGTCATCAGTCCCCTAGAACTTAGAACTACTTAAACCTAACTAACCTAAGGACATCACACATCACCCAGTCATCACGAGGCAGAGAAAATCCCTGACCCTGCCGGGAATCGAACCCGGGTAAAATAAATTCTCCCAGCTGTTTTAGTGTAGGGCGTGCTGACTTCATCTGGGGTGCATCGATTCCTTCTTAAATTATGTCCCAGTTTGTTATCCAGTAATATTTACAAACTAAGGCCGACGCACTGGAATCACTGGAAAATATTCAGAAAGTACACGCCACTTCATCCAAGACAGACTAAAAAGACATAGGTAACTAATGCAAAAGACTCAAAAAGCTGCTCATAAATTAAGGCCGAAATTGAAAGATGTTACACTTAAAAAAATGTGGAAAACCTCCTCAAAGTTCCTTTCAATAAGTTAATGGCTTTTTAAACTTGTTTTTCTTAAGTCTGACAGTTTCTCCGGTGCAGATTTTGTAGTTGATTTTAAACTAACTTCTCATTTATCTAAAAATCTGAAAGTTTTCTACATGGCTCTGACAAGGATGATAATGAAATATTAACCCGCTTTATTTTTTGTGTGTGGTGGAGGGTACTTTTTAAGCACTGTCATTTCCCAAAGACTTATAGACTTGAAACTTTCAGGATAGCTCAGCAATCGATATCAGTGCCATATTAACTCGCTTTAGTGTCTGGTGTGTGGAGGGAACTTGGTGTAAGCAACGCATTGCTTGACTCAGGAGAAGAGAAAGTAAAATAATTCTGACATTTGTCACATGTAAGATAAAAAACCAGAAAATAATTATTTAAATCAAAAACTTGCTCGTAACAAACGTGCTTAAAACGGTCTAAAAAGTGTAACATAAATTTTTCTAGCACTTTAGGGATTCCTAACCCAATACAGATAGTGCTAGAAAACTGTGCTTATAAAATTTTGATAGCAATGAGAATACTTGTAGGATTTAAAACGAAAAGCATGGGCGCATGCAGTATATAATAGTGATAAGATGAACTATTCTTGGATAATTATATATTGCATGCGCCCCACAGTTCCATTTTAATTCTATAAGTACTGTCATAGTTACTAAAAATTAACAGCACAAAATTTCAGGACTATCTGTAAGGAGTTACGAATCTGTGTAGAGCTAAAAGTATTTACTTTATACTTCTTAGTCCGTTTTAAAAATGTGTCATATTTAATAGTTTTTTTATTTAAATAACTTATTACTCCTGAGACAATAAGCCGGCCGGGGTGGCCGAGCGGTTCTAGGAGCTACACTCTGGAACCGCGCGACCGCTACGGTCGCAGGTTCGAAACCTCCCTCGGGCATGGGTGTGTGTGATGTCCTTAGGTTAGTTAGGTTTAAGTAGTTCTAAGTTCTAGGGGACTGATGACCTCAGAAGTTAAACCCCATAGTGCTCAGAGCCATTAGAACCATTTTTTTTTGAGACAATAACGGTAATTTCCATAGTGACATATACTGAGGAGACAAAAGTCATGGGATACCTCCTACTATAGTGTCGACCTCCTGTACACCGACTCGACGTCGTATGGACGAATCAATATTGAGCTACTTGTATGACGTTTCATAATTACGAAAGTCTTGCCGGTGCAGGATTCAAATGTTCAAAGGTGTGTGAATTCCTAAGGGACCAAACTGCTGTGGTCATCGGTCCCTAGACTTACACACTACTTAAGCTAACTTAAACTAACTTACGATAAGGACAACACACACACCCATGCCCGATGGTGGACTCAAACCTCCGGCGTGTGGGGCAGCGATGTCTGAGGAACAGGGTGGTCAGACCACTCGCTCGAACAGTCCAGAATGTTCTTCACACAGTTCTCGAACAGTTGTGTCCCGGTGTCATGATGCATTGTGATCCATAAAAATTACATGTTTTTTGCGAACGTAACGACCATGAATGGCGGCAACTAGTCTCCAAGTAGCTGAACATGCAGAGCACTCAGCCAGATCTATATAAACTCAGTCCACGGCATTAATGAGCCACCACAAGCTTGCAGTTGGTAAGAGCTGATGGGAATCGTACCATCAGCCCATACCAAATGAAATGGGGACTTAGCTGACCAGGCCACTGTTTTCCAGTCGTCTACGGTCCAACGAACGTCGTCGAGACTCCAGGAGAGGCTTTTCAGGCGACGACGTGTTATTAGCAAAGACATTCCCGTCGGTCGCCTGCTTCTATAGGCTACTAACGCCATATTTTGCCGCACAGTCCCAACGGATACGTTCGTCGTACATTCCACATCGATTTCTGTTTTCACAGAGTGTTGCTTGTCTGTTAGCACTCACAACTCTTACAGATACGTCGCTGCTCTCGGTCGGTAAGTTAAGACCGTCGTCCATTCCGTTGTCTGTGGTGAAAGTTACTGAAATTTGGTATTCTCGACATATTTTTTACACTGTGGATGGCGGAATACTGAATTCCTGTCATGTGTATATGTGCATATCGCTCTCCCATGAATTTTTCACCTTAGTGTATAACAACTTTAATATGTAGTGACGTATGCCGCATTGGATTAGTTTTGAGAAAATCATCACTTTTTGTTTTAGATGATGCCGTCTACCAGAACTTATTTCCCAATACCAGAAGACTCTGCCGGCCGGAGTGGCCGTGCGGTTCTAGGCGCTGCAGTCCGGAACCGAGCGACCGCTACGGTCTCAGGTTCGAATCCTGCCTCGGGCATGGATGTGTGTGATGTCCTTAGATTAGTTAGGTTTAATTAGTTCTAAGTTCTAGGCGACTGATGACGTCAGAAGTTAAGTCGCATAGTGCTCAGAGCCATTTGGACCAGAAGACTCTAGGTATCTTCTAGTGACTAGTAAACCGTTCCTTGTGGCATGCAAACTGTATGGTCTAATGCCATTCACAGTGGACACAGCTACTGCATCCCTGAAGACAACGAAGTGCGACTTAGTCATCTCTGTCATCTCCGGGGTGTATCAGCTAATTTCTGCTATCATGTTCCCATATTTCTTTCTGCATATCGCAAGATGACCATCCTCAATAAATACTGTTCATTTTTCAGTAGCTTTAAATATAGCTGTCTTGTGTATAGTGTCTATGGTTTCTGACCACTTATTAAATAAACGGAGATACGAAGAAATGCTTATACTGATAGTGTCATGTGACAGGATTATGACGACTCATAATAGATCGATGAATGCAATGGTAGGGAAAATCGTAAAAACGAAATTGTTCTTGACACTTATCCGCTATTTATTGCTGTTGATTTATGTATTCAGTGGGAATGCTAATTCCGATGTAGTCTTATGCAGTTTATTTTGCACAAATACTTATATGACTGTGGTACCGACAATTTTCAGATTTACAAATCTGCAACTGATCATAAAGAACAGAACTTGGATGTTCAACAACTGTCTGCTCTACTTGGGAGATGAAATGCGTCATACTTTACGTAGACAACTACCTCATACAGAAAGATATGCTTTAAACAGGGTGCTTCACATTAACGTTGCAGATGTTAGCTACCTGCCATCCCACATCCGATCCCTAAGAAGAGCACATGATAAGCTTTATGGGCTGTCCCTTGTAGTGACTTCGGCTCACGAAAACGTTCTGGTTGCCTATCTGATCACTCTGGTAGTATTGGTTGTCGTCGACATATACATTATGTTAAGGAACGAGAGTTTTCTTTGGGCAGAGGACAGCTTGTGGAGAGCATGGTATGTGCTGGTGTACAACGTGATCATTCTACTGGTGCTGCTGGTTCCCGCCCACCTGGCCAAGGCGAAGGCTCAGCGGTCGGCTCAGCTGACTTCCCAGCTGCTGCTCGACGCCTCCCGGTCAGGGCGTGGTGCGGTGGACCGCGAGTTGCGGCTGTTAGTTCGGCAGGTGGCCGCCAGGCGCCCCACGGCGCCACTGCTGCAGACACTCGACGTGGACCTGCGTCTCGTCACAGGCTTTGTCTCTGCCGTCACCACCTACTGCACTGTGCTGCTCACCTTTTTGCCATCAGGTGGGGTGTTTGGTGTGTCTACATATGCATTCACATAACGATATACTACAAGTACCCCAAATATGTAATAAATATATGTAATTGAGGATGATCTTACAGTATGAGATGTTCTAATTCTTAGGCCTTCCACCGTCAGGTTGGTTAGCAGCAGTTTGCGACGCATTTCTGCCTTGGGTCTTCCTCTTCAGAACATTATAGGTGGTGCAGCTGGTATTGTCCATGACCCAGTTTATGTATTCTAGTCTCGGTTTACCTCTTGGGCTTTTCCTTCTCCTGTCCTTTCAGTGATACTTTTCATGACACCATCGGTGGGTTTGCTGGGAAATAACAAGGAGGACGGATATTGCCGTCCCAAGCCCTCTCTCTAAGGAGTCATTGATGATGTCATCGATGAAACATTAGATTTCGCCACCACTCATCCTGCCCCTAAGCACCTCTGACAAAAAAGCTAACTGCACTATGTACAAACTGGGGGAAAATTCGAAAATCCGAGATGGTGAACCAACATGGTGACCACGACAACTTGGCAAAGCTTCATGATGTCATGGGTGGCCTAATTTAGGACGCAATGGAAGTAACTTGCCTTTAAGAAAGCGCCCAGTCCTGTAAAGACCTTTAGGACTATGTATAGGAGACAGGTCACTAGCTGTTAGTGTAGAATTCCTTACTGCCCGTCATAAGTTAAGCAATTCCCCTCTGACATTGCCATTTAAACAACTTTCACCAATACATAAAATTGTCAGCTGTTATGTCACACAGAATTGCGATATTTCAATTCAAAAATGGGGAGACCACATTTCAGCCAAGTCCACTTGCGCTATGCTTAAACAAGCGCCTCCTCTCTGACTTTACAGTTTGAACAATCCCTCTGCATGCCAGCTACCACAAGTTCAAAATGACGAGAAAATCCACTTACATCAAGTTTGAAATCATGGTAAGTCTGCTGGCGAACAAAACCATACAATGCTTGCCCTAAATTTTAAACTGAATTGCCCACAAATGGACCCAATATGGTTGTCAAACATTTGCCACTGTTGCACATAGCTCATAGGGACAAGGGGTGGCAGCAGGGAAGAAATGGGACAGGAACTCATTTACAGTTTTATTTAAACACTGCATATTTAAACACCACATTAATTATTTCAGCCACATGCTGATACAGTTCCTACAACTAATCATCAGTGAATGTAGATACATATTTGCTGACATGGAAAACATAAGTAACATGCACCTGTTTTTTAAGAATTATTAAAAATAGTTAAGGATTGTAAATAAACAGACTGTTCGTTTTTCTTCTCTGTAATGTAGTATCCATGACTGTAATAATGGTATTGAAAAATTATTATGGATTTACGCTTGCCGAACCCCCAGCCATTACCCATTGGAACCGTACCAATCATCACACACAGTGTGGCTCCAAATCACATATCTGTGTCGGCCACCCTGCATTCGGCACTATTTCTCGCCCTGCTACCGAAAACGGCATTAGAAAGCAAATCAGTACAATAAGTCTGTTTTTAATTCCCAAGTGGTAGTTCTTAGTGGCACTGAGAACAGCAGACATTACTATTCTAAAAGACATGTGAAGCAAGAATAGGTTCCAGATAATTTTAAAACCATTCATACACTGAGTAGCTAGTGAATGAATTTATTCTTATCTTCTACTACAATATCTCCCCCTTTCCCCTCTCTGTGTCCACATGCTCCACCCTATCCCTGCCTCACACTCTGTCCGTCTCCTCCTGCCCCTCTCTCTGTCCGTCTCTTCCTCTCCACTTCTTTCTACACATTATCACTCTAATAACAGTCTGATGGTTCTTTCCCACACAGTATTTCTTTCCAAATTGTAACTAATATGTCTGCCAAATTTAGCTGAAATAGCTAGGTGGTTCTTACACCACAGCGATATTTCCGGACAGCAAGTGATACGTGTACCAAGTTTGGTTCAAATCTGTCCAGTGGTTTATGAGGACGTGTGGAACATACATTTATACACATGTATGTATATTCATTTTTATAATGTGTACAGATTGCAGACATGTTCAGCTTAAGATAGCCATATACAAACAAACCATAGTTTGTCATGGAGAGTTACTACTACTGACAGTTAAAATTTCAGCACCTGCAAAGACATCTGAAACATTCGTCAGACTGACATAATGTGTATAGCAAGCTTCAATGAGTAAGTGATTAGCATTTCAACGCAACCACACCAAGTTCATAGGAGTAATGTAGTTAGCATTCTGTGTATACAGAATGACTACAGAAGAGGTTTCACATTCAGAAACTGTGTCCAAAAGATGGACTGCAACGTAATCATTCTAAAGCTACTATGAGTAGTGAACTATGGACTATGGTCGAAGCTGCAGAAAGTAATCGGATCTGTCATTAAAAGTCAGCACTCGGATGTGGCGCCTCTGTAACCTGCATTTCGTACTCCTGGGTACCCCAAAAATACATACATTATAAAACGAGTATTCCTCCTACTTATAGTACAAGCACAACAAGGAAATCTTCGTTATTTGCTGGCTTTCCGGCTATTGCCGTTTTAGTGGATCAGCGTGTGTAATACATATGAAGCATCATTCCAAAGTTGAAAACAAAATGCAACTCATATATGAGATTCATTCTACGTTTACTACTTCACTTACCAAGGAGGCGTTGAGTTCTTATCAGGGGACCATTAACTGTTGTTCTTCCTTTCAGACTACTGAGTAGATCAGAACGTGCAGGAACCGTGGGATACTGTACATGTAACGTACAGCAGTCTGACAATGCCCGAGGGGGTGAAAGTAACTTAAGTATACATGTGTAAACGATTGTTTCTTTATTTGTACAAATGCATGTGTTGTGCGCCAAACAAGTTGCACTAAAGCGAGACACTGACAAGAGGCATTGGCTAAACGCAGGTGCGTCACAATCCTCCATCTTGTGGAGACCAATTGAAACCCTGCGAAAAACTTCCTCTTTCTATTCAAGGCCACTGAACTGACATTTCGTTTGAGTATGTACACATATACGACAAACTTTCATGGAGGAAAGCTCTTAGCGGTACAGTTGAGAACTTAACTTGTTGATGCGATATTTCATCCGTCAAGCATGGGCTACATTGAGGCAAAACAGACGATCGTTTGTGTGTGTGTGTGATATAATTCCACAGTCGACTGTCGATTATTTAGTAAAGCTGATCATGACACCTAATGTATACTAATATTACAATATTTCAGTAATTTTATACATTAAAAAATTTATAACATCAGCAGTACATATGTAATTGCTTGCTATTTCCATAGATACCACGCAGTCCTTCGGACGCTGTATTTTACGATTCATGTAAGAAGTCCATATTTCCAATGTCAAAACCAGTTACCTCAACTCCCCATACTTTGCAACTATGGACTGGGAATCTATAACGCTTAAAAATTGTAACAGTATAACTGGTTTCATTGGAGACCATGTAATGGTTCTTTATTTACGTGAGCATTACGGCACTCCAACCCCAGTTCTCGATACCAGTAATATCGTACTACTTTTCTGCGAAGTAACAGACATATTTTTGTGACAATATTCACATTTGGTTTTATTAATGTATAGGTACTCCGATGTATCAATATGTTACAGTGATATGGTTCATGTGTGTATTCATTTCAGTGAAACTGTCATATTCTTAGACTTACTTGTAACCGTTTTGGCGCGAATGTGCACAGAGCAGGCTTTGTTTCACTTTGCAGAAGTTAAGTCGTTATTTCGTTTTGTAAAAGAACAGTCAAGTCTTCTGTTTGGTTAAAGTGGAAATTAAATATATGAAGATTGATACAGAACTGTTTTCTTAATGATGTGACAATTAAGAACAAGTATATGTGAATTTACAAGAAGTTTAATAAAAATGTGAATCGTGAACACCAAGTCAAAAATTATTTCTACCATACCATTGTGCTGATCTGGGATTGTTTGATCATTAAGAATTTCCTGAAAAACGCATTTGTTAGGTCTTCAAATATTGCTAAAATATAGATCTGGACCTTCTAGCAGTCAAAGTGGAATCACCCTAGAATCAACAAGATGAGCCATAACAACTTCGACGAAATCTACGTGGGAATCCATTCAAGATAAGTGCCAAAATTAATGACTTTTTTTACAGTGACTTCATTATTTCCATTCTGACGATACCATCCACAGTCAATAACTTTGTTGTTGCCTGATGAAGCAAACATATGCTGCGTGAGCAACATTATTAATCTGATTTCTAACCTACTTTGCAAGTGGTGGTATTGTTAGAACCTATTCCTTTTGCTAATTCGGAAATTGTCTCAAGAATCCGAGGGAGAATTTATGACACAATAAAAAAATTCTGTTAAACGATCGAATTGAACAGTAATGTTCATTAAACCAATGCTAGACAGCAAAAGAACAAATTTTACATAAACAATCGCACCCTAAACGCATCAAGTGTATTATAATGGAAAAAATACAATTCACTATATTAAATTGGTCATAGCGTCGGAAATATTAGAGACTCACAAAATCTGAGATCAGTTTTGGAATCAACAGAAAATTCCTTTAAGATGAGATATTTTGCACATCATTTAAAATTTTGTAAAAATTACATTTTTTATTGGGCTAAGATTGCGCAGTGATTTATTGAAGGAATAGGTGAATAAAATTTTGTTGCTACTACATATATATTATGATGACTGTAATATACAAACCATTTACATGAAAACTAATATAAATTAAAATGATGCTAGCAACAAGGCAGGTTACATTTACTATTGTTTAGGCTAGGATATCTTTACATCGATCACAGTGTACGATTGCTTGTGATGTCTGCAAGAAGTTCGGTCTGAGAAAAACATCATGAGTACATTCGGCTGAAACGACAAATTCGAAAGCTGTTATTGATAGTTACTCTTGCAATGCAGGTTTCTAATGCCTGGGACCTATAGCTCAATCGCTTATATATGACCGAATATGCACTGGTGTCCAAAAAGAAAGTAACAAACGGAAATTTTGCAAGGATTCATATATTTCACCACAAAACAGTACAAACAAGTGATAGTAAAATAGAAACAATGTAAAGAATACAGTCGGTAGACAATTGCTACATGCATAACGGAGACAAAACATTCTTAATTTTTTTACAACTTCTCGGATTTGCGCACACATTCTGAGAACTGGTTAATGTGCTCAGTATGGTGTGTGACCGCATCTTGGCGCAATACAGGCCTGACAACTGCGGGGCATGCTGTGAGTGATGTTATTAATCTCATGCTTAGGCTGTAACGCCCAGTCTTCCTGCAGAGCTGCTCGCAAGACTTGGAGAGTGGTCGGTGGATTCTGGCGTTACGAACTTGCTTGTTAATAATGGTGATGCTGTAACTGTTGGTTGGTAATATTTACTGGCCGGCCGGTGTGGCCGAGCGGTTCTAGGCGCTACAGACCGGAACCGATCGACCGCTACGGCCGCTGGTTCGAATCCTGCCTTGGGCATGGATGTTTGTGATGTCCTTACTTAGAGTTAAGTAGTTCTAAGTTCTAGGGGACTGATGACCTCAGAAGTTTAGTCCCATAGTGCTCAGAGCCATTTGAACCAATATTATCGGCAAAATGCAACCTGACACCAGATTGCGTACTGACGGCTATCCTGTGTGGCCGTTTTTCAGTACGACTTAAAAGAGAGAGACAGATTGTGTTCAGGAGACGTACGGATTGATTGCACGAATAATTAACCTTTTGACCCGAATTGCCTTCACGCAACCAGAATCTTCGGCGACCAAAAATGCAAGGGTTAATGAAGTCTCTAGAATAATTCTTAACAAAAGATAGATTGTTCTTTCTTGTGTTTCGCAGCTTCTTGCTATCAAGTGCTACGGCAATGATTTTAAATATCTGCGCCCAGCGGGTCATAGTGTATATTTAGAGTATTTAAACGTTGGATGCACGTTTTGGTATAGGTGCACATTAAAAAAATTTCGTCTCTTTATTCTGGCGCTGTGATGCTTAGCATCTTTACGAACTACAGCTCGTTGGCTGTCCCTTTCTTTAATGACAAATATCTCACATGCAAAGTAGCTGAAATCCAATAATATTACAGGATGCTGACGTGATGAAACCCGTCTCCCTGGCGCATCCCAGACATGCCCTATGTGCGTAAATACATTGTACCCACACCCGAGTTACCAAAATGTTTGTTCGTCGTTTCACATAATTTTTACACAAAATACAAATACAACTTGTAGCTATGCTAGGTAGTACGCCTTAACATGTCGGCGAGCAGGCCATGACATGCGTGCAGTATTTTCCATTTCCAAGCAAACATCAATGGGGACCAGCATTATAGTCCGCCGTTACGAAGTCTGGGCCCACTGTACGTCGCAACGACCGCACATGAGATCTCAAGATCTCTTCACGATACCTTCTAACTGTTAAACGTTGCTGATTCACCTACACAGTTTCATGACAAGGTATTCGAGCTGCCGAGTGGTCCTCGCCCACAGCATTAGCGATCCTCCTCGGTACCGGTCTCTTTCCATATTGTTTCCGTCCCGAAATCCTGTTCCACGTTTCCTCCAGATGTGAAACCGTCGAGAATCACTCACCAGGTGAAATTCTAACTCATCTGCTAAAAGAACATTGGCCCACTGTTGGTCATCCAGGTGGCATGTTGACGACTCCACTCTGCATGTTACCTTCTGTGGAGAAGCGTCAGAGATACAGATACGGTAGCTGTCCGACAGTAAAGGCCACTGTGCCGAAGCCTTCTGTACACCGTTTGTCTCGATACAACACGTCGATGGGATGCCGCGAGGTGAGATGCCAGTTGCCATACGGTGCTGAGGCGGTACCGTCGTAACCTTACAACTAAATAATAGTGCTCTCTTTCGAAAGTAAGACATGGTGGGCCCTTCTCTGGTCTTTGGGACACAATTTAGGTCTCCATAAAATGTTGCTCCACACGAGAAGCAACAGAACTATTCAACAAAGGCGTGAGGCCACGCCAGTTTGCGACTGCCGTGCTTCAGTTCTTCCTATGGCCCTCCACCGCAGAGAGTGTGGTAGGCGTCTTCTGTGACTGTGGATGTGTGACGATCTGGCAAACACTGGCTCTACGTCATCGTTAGCGTGGTTGTTGCAGAACACTTTCGTACGGACTTCTGTTGAGAGTGTACGATTATATCGCGAAATGGAGACAGGACAAAGAAATAGCTGTATATTGCTTTAATTTTGGACACCAATGAAGTTTTCTTTAGCTGACAACGATAAGCATTCGACACTAGAGAAAAAGGAGCTAGCGCCTGTACTTGCTGGCCGTCGACGACGACGTCGATGACATTTCCTGTCACCTTGCTACCTGTCGCCCATGAACGGTTTTCATCTACGGCGCCTTCACCTTAACAGGTGCTCGCCTCACTTAGCTATATTGAAGTCAGCGCCTAGGCGATTGGCTGGCGCCTCAGCACGCCGATGGGGAATGGCTACGGCATGTTGGGGATATGGCGATGAACTTCCTCTGACAGGTAGACTACAATCGTCTGCAGTTGACTGGCGCGAATAGGACTATTGTGATGGTTAATGTCTTGTGGTCTAATAGTTGTTGAAAGCTCATCTTCTTTTCTGCAGTATGCACAACGTGCTCTGGGAGTACCTGTTGAAAACTGATCAGCATGTTATCCTCTGTCCTCCGAGTGTCTGTTTTGCGACGAGGCGTTTGATTTGTGGATGATGTGGTTGTGCTTACTTTTGTGGCGGCGTTCGTAGCGACAAACAATTCGCTGTAGAAACGGCTTACGAAGTCACCACTTTTAATAGCGGGCCGACCGGTCCGCTGGAACAGTGAACAGAAAGATGAAAACCCAAACACTCTGATTAAATAAAAGTCGGTACTTATCTTTATTCACGAAGATACAGAAACACAGTAGTGAACTCCGTGTCTACAGAGATCTGTCTAGTTCGAGTCGGAGCGGCTAGGTCAGCGTCGGCTGACGACAAACAACAACTCTGCTGCGATGAACACACAACTGACTAGCAAGTACACGATTCGGTGGCGAGTATACAACTGAGCGGCGAATACAGAACTGTCCTAGCGCTCGCGACTCCAGCGCTTAAGAAGCCAGAAGCCAGCGGTGGCGCGCGCAGACTTGCGGCGATTTCCTGTATCGCTGGCGCTGCTTATGCGGACGGCGTCCGGACTTTGATGCTGCCAACCTTTTGGCAGCGGGCTCGGTTGGCATTACTGGCTAGGATATAACACTTACATTCTTCAAATAGTGGATTGTCGATTGATGGCGGCTAGGTGAGATGGAGTTGGCCGAGTTCATGGTTCATGGTGGGTGCGACTGGTGGTTGAAATTCGTGCAAGAGATCAGTACATCTCTTGTTCAATATTCTCTATTACATCCTGACGGATGGGGTCGACATTAGTGGCTGATGTCTATTGGGCACTCGGTCCGACGTTTGTGGCTACCATACATTGCAGTATCTCTTGTATTACTATTGCCTACATGAGAGTAGTGAGGTCCAGACTTCCACAACCGTCATAGGGTCTACATTTGGGTGTCGATCATACTTCTTTCGTTGAAAACATACCTCTTGCATTTCCTCGATAACTTCGTAAAGTGTTCTTTTGTTGTGGAATATTGAAAGGGAATGCTTGATGCATTCATCATATGTGAGATTTTGTCGGCTTCTGTCATATTCCGATTTACAATGTTACAAAGGAGCAAAAATTTCTGTATATATGACTTTCGTTTACACACGACGCTGGGCCATGTTCTCCAGTTGCTCTGATTAAGGAACTTCGTACTGATTGTCATTAAATGTTTCCTTCAGTTCGTCCTCGGATTAGTCGCAGCAACTGAGCTTCTCTTCGTTGTTTTCGAACCAGTGCCGGACTGTGCCAGCTAGGTAAAAATACGTTTCCCCAACAATTTTATGTGACACTACCTGTATTTATTGGCTACTGAATCGAATCCTTTCAGCTATTTCGTCGGTTCTTGAGCAGCATCTCCGAAAAACTCAGATGGATACCTGGTGTGCAGCTGTCTTACTACTGGCTTGGTATCAATGGGTCTCTCAAATATACGGATCGTGAGAAGGATATACTAGTTGTATTCCAGTTCCTGTCCGAGTAGGCGACGGCTGTTACTTTGCCTAATTCTAGTCACGGAGATGTAGATATCTTTTTCATAGCAAGGGTCTCCAAGAAATGATGTTATCTCGAAACCACTCAAGTAAACATCCGAAGGCAAGGTCGTCAATGAAACACAACTCTTACAACTTAAGGCACGTTTCATACATTCACTAACGTATAGCCAGGACTGTAGTGCTCCGGTGGTCACAGAGTGCATTTATTTATACTTTCCACAAACAACGAATGTTCCAAAAAGGAAGTACATAGAATATTTCAGACAATGTTACAAACCTTGCGATGGACTGGGGCAAGCAGTATATTTAACACTAAATTCTTCTAGAATCTTCTTATGGAAATGATCCTCTAAGCCCCCCCCCCCTTTCTTACTCCGTCTTTTGCTGTTGCACATGGATTAAGAAGAAACGAGGACTGACTGTAATCGTCCCTGCTAGTGGAGTAGAATAGAATTTGGCACCTGCAATAATTTAATTTGCTAGAAATTAATTTGATAAAGGAAAGTTTCATTAACGTGGTGAGAAATGAAAGGGTTGCTCTACCGATCTACAGAATGAAAATTATGTCCAAAATAACAATTTGATTTATTATGACTAAAATCAAAATAATAAACGAAACACGTGAAACATTTACAATACATCAAATCGGATACTCAAATAAATGCTGTGAAGGTGAAGTTGTCCATAAACTAGATTGTGACATTTATGACCAAGTGGTATGTGGAGCCAATTCTTTGCAACTCAGATCTTAAGAGAAACACCGATCCAACCCAACATTAATTGCTGTTACAGTAGTGAGAACTCAGGCAATGAACATCCAAGACAGAACCACGGTAGAAAAGACCAGAACAGGCGCGCTCTGCTGCGCTCTGATTATCACAGAGCAGAATTCCCTAATCTGCTGGTGCTGTGAACATACTTTACCAAGCTGTATTCTTAACTGCAAGGACACGATCTGGCGTACCGGAGGCGATGGCTGGTTCTACGTCCCTTCGTGGTGATAATAGTGTCGCGAGTATAGCCCGAAACAAATTATGCTGGTTTGGTTGTTCCAGACTAAAGACTGTGTAGCAATACAAATGCGCCTCTGAGGGAGACGAAGAAGGCTCGCCACATAATCACAGACTGTACAGTGACTGATTTTAACAAGCGAAGGCACACAGTAACTCCGATACAGTCAACTTTAGCGAAAACTGCTCAAGACGGACAACATAGGCCGCCCGTACGCAGAACGCTCAGTTGCCAACTGTACTCGGAAAGCTACGTTGAATTCGAAACTTCAGCAACTTCGTCAAAGAGTTACAATTAAATGAAAGTATATTAGACAGCCAACGGGAGGCAGGTTGTCCAGAGCAGCGAGAGCTCAGTCTTGTAATCTACTCCGATTGAAAGGCGAGACTTCACTCTCTCAAGAGCACCTGTACAAGCTGAACGCAGAACATTACCATCCGAACCACAGCGGCCATGGTTAAACGTGACAATCAGCAACTCGAAAACCGGTGGAAAATTCCACTCTATTGCCGAAGCACTACTATTCCACCAATGGAGATACTTGGCGCCAATTTCTGCGCCGATTTTGCCACGTCACGGAGCTATCCCCTGATCAAGCCAATCACAGTTATCATTTTGCAGAAAACGCGGGAATTTGCCCGCTTAGACTGCCTGGGAACACCTCACTCATAGCCCGTCAGAAAGCGTTTTCACTAAGTTTCTGCGAAGTAACGGAATCTCTAACCCTAGCCACTCCTTCAGGCCCCTGTGCGATCGTCGCTCCCGCTCTTATGACAATGTCGGCGTCTGGACAGCATCCACTCGGCTCCCTCACACCCGTCGGCATAACCCTTTCAAGATCAGTAGAACCTGCCTGTCACTGGACAACCCGGGTGACGAGAGATGCTGCGTGGGAAGTCCGGGTGTGAAGGAATAGCAACTTTTCACCGCATGCAATTAGAGAGAAAAATATTCATATCTTCAGAGTTCTCAATACTAGCCTTTTAATGACCATTCTCGGCTATACTCCCCCAAATCGAATTACTCAGCTACAAAAATGAGAGGGGGCAAGTCACTGTATGCACCGTAAAGGCATGCCACCTCTCAATCTTTCAGAAATGATAAATACGAAATAAGAAGTAATTTGTGGTGGCTGGGTTCGAACGAGCGACTCAGTCAGCGAGGTAACGATGCTAATCATTACACCACACTGATGCGCCATCATATCACACTCACATTTATCCTTCTTCCATGTATTCCTTCCGCCTTTCAGCTTTTCCTTCTTATTCAACTTTTCGTTCTCATTCACACTGCATCTTCTGTTTTCTCCAAACTACTATTTAATTTTCTTATAGGTGGCGTCTGCCTTGCCCCATGTCATTCATGCTCCTATATCTTTGCATTTCTCTTTTAGCCATCCCTGCTTTGGCTTTTTGCACAACTGTCAGTCTTGTTTTATAGGTGTCTGTACTCCCTTTTTCCTGCTGCATTTACAGCATTTTTATATTTTCAGCCTTCGTAGTTCGACGATAAGATAGGATAAAACAGGCAAATTTTTTGGCCAATTCTCCTTCACTGGCGTCTCCCAAGGTTTCGATAAAATGCGTCAAAGAGTCTGAGTTATAAGCCTGTCGCATTTGAATTCTCTGTGCTCGACATCATAACTTGTCGCAAAACTTTTACTATTGTGTAACAGTACGAGGAAACAGGCGTTCATTTGTTACGCTTAATATGCTCTCATGGCAGCTAAAAGATATAATTTTTTTGTCTGACAGTTAACGGAGACTATTTTGTGAGAATAACAAAAAAATACCGCTTTGCCCGCCAATTCGTCTCTCGCATTGATAATTTAAGGTGAGATATTGGAGAGCGTCAGAGTATAGCTTCATGTATTTTTGTTACTCGAAACGAGTGACATTTAAGAAATAAATGAACTGTTTATCGATCACGTCAAACATATAAGGCTGAAAACACAACACATTAAAATAATATGTCAAATATTGTGGCATCAGCGTTCACGGCTGCCCCATTACATTTTCTCGTGCCATTTTTGAAGCTGCATGTTGTGGCAGAAACCAGTCAGAGCAATAATCGTCGTGCGGTAAGTAGTATATCTAGCACACTAGTACAGGTTTCTTTAAGAGTTTCCGTTTGTTTTTTTTTTTTTTTTTTTATTTATCGATTTGAACTGCGAATCGTGAAGAGTAACTGTTCTCAATACAAAAGTTTCGTGTCACTACCCATCGAATGCCGTTCGGCCTCAGCATCGGCAGACTTTCATTTAATGTCAAAGTTCTCTTTCGTAGTCCACTGATTTAGATCGAGATTCTCTCACAGTTTACGTGTTGGAATAATGCCCGCAGCACTCATTGCAGCTCTACATTTTTCGGAGCCAATCACCAAACAGCACGTTTGCAAGTTTTCATATGCTAGCCAAATATTACAGCGTACCATGGTGGTAGGTATTGTACGTAACAACTGGCCGTCATTTGAACGATGATTTCGGCTGTGCGATCAGGAAAACACCGCAAGAGCCCAACTCCTCTTGTGGCGAAGGTGATCACCCAGATATTCAATACAAATATTAGCATGAATCAGTTATCGAGTTCATGTCTTGTTTGTTTCAAACATCTGAGTATTACGCGACAGTTGTAGGCACGCTGCAGGTTTTGCAATCTTGTTTGCGCAACGTCGTATACATAGTGTCCCAGGACGCATGGTCAATATTCAGAGAATGCCAAGAACGCTAATTTCAAGGGGAATTTGGAGGGCCTATGCGGGGAACATTAAATTAGCCAACAACTATTTCTCGCAGCTTCGAGGCGAGCTTTTTCCTGCTTTGCCAACGTCCAGCTTTCACATCCGCATATCAGGGCGCTCCATACAAAAAGTCTTTACATTTCGGTCAAAAGGAGCGGGATTTAGTAGACCCGTTTCCTACGCATGTTTATAATTTGTATTCGTTATCTGCGGTGAATTCGTCTTTAGGTTTTCAAGATAAAAATGTAATTGTGTGCCGCTTGTTTTCACTAGTGTCACATATCAGTCGACGGTAACTGTAAATCACACGGGACAAAAGGGATGTACACGACTATTTAGACTTCGCTCTGCACTTGGTCGTATTGTCGAATTACTGTTTTAGTCAACAAGTCAACAACGCTGGGGGGCTCATTGCAAGATGGTTTGCCAGTGGACCAAAGTGGAGGTGTTTCGAAAACCATCGAATTTATCATGTGATGTCTAGGAAGTTCAAATCTCTACCAATTCATTCCGGCGTTCGTACAGCAACAAGTATGTGATGTGAGGAAGCAAGTAGTCCGAGTTGCAGTGTTAACATTTTTCATTATTTCCCAATGTCGTGATCCGTCTTTATTTAGGCACCTTCGCATTGACCTACGGAAGAAATACAAAATTTCTTAACTGTGTCATGACCCATTTAGTGAGACTACAACACCAAGAAAATATAAAGGGCTTACTAACATTGGATAGCGATGGGCACATGGAATAGCATGCTTAAAAGTTTCCAGGAGGTAAATGCACCTTGTAAAAACTTCCAAATATTATCCAATGTAATGGAATAAAACAGGGGATGACCGAAAGATATTTTTAAAAGTTATGTAACATGCTTTGTCCCCAAACTGACAACCTCCACTAGTAATAAGAAACAAGCAGCAGATTACCTTATTACGGCAAAGCAAACGGCATCAGGCGTGCAATAAATCTTTACATCATAAACGTGCCGGAGGTGTAGTGCATAATCTGGCCACACACTGGATATGAAAACATTCAAGACCCCCTAAGACTAATACACGCAGCTCTGTGCAAATGGCTCCCGCAGGCTGTAAACTACGGTAGTGATCAGTTGCTAAATCTTGTCATAACGACAAACCATAACAGTTGCTGATAAAAAGCTTAACGTTAGTAGTCAGAATAATCAGGACGAATAAAAATTAAATACTAAAGTATATAAAAACCATTTCTGTAATGAGAAAGCATCAAAGTACATAGGAGAGCTCCGATTATCAATTTCGAGTGTGCCAAGTCGTATTACAAAATGGTTCAAATGGCTCTGAGCACTATGGGACTGAACACCTGATGTCATCAGTCCCCTAGAACTTAGAACTACTTAAACCAACTAACCTAAGGACATCACACACATCCATGCCTGAGGCAGGATTCGAACTTGCGACCGTAGCGGTCGCGCGGTTTCAGACTGAAGCGCCTAGAACCGCTAGGCAACACCGGCCGGCACGTAGTATTATAGCCAACAACATACTGCATCCCCGAACCTCCGTAAAACCAGAATCTACGCCCCTCCCCTCTCCTCTCGATGCACGAGATCATCTCACTATTGACTAGCAGTGTCTCAATACTACGACCAGATTCCATGCAAGTGCCGCGTTGCAGTCGTAAAATGCACCTCTCTGGGATGCATATACAAGTATGAAATACACTGAAGCGCCAAAGAAACAACAAACGTGGGATATCCTTCAAGGCCAAAATCGGGCACTATAATTAATGATTTTATTGATTGACGACTCCATGGAGTCACATTAATGTGACCAACGCCTATGTTCGACTTCAACGTGCAATAACCAGTCATGGACGGAAGGTGCAGCACTAGCAGTGGAGGATATACACTGAAGGGGAAAAGAATTGGTATAGGCTTGCGTATTCCACTACAGAGATATGTAAACAGGCTGAACACGGCGCTCCGGTAGGCAACGCCTATATAAGGGAACAAGTGCCTGGCACACTTATTATATCGTTTACTGCTGCTACAATTGCAGGTTATCAAGATGTGAGTGAGTTTGAACGTGATCTTATAGACGGCGAACGAGCGATGGGACATAGCATCTCCCAGGTAGCGATGAAATGGATATTTTCCTGTAAGACCATTTCATGAGTATACCGTGAGCATCAGGAATCCGGTAAATCATCAAATCTCTCACAGCTTTGCGGCCGGAAAAAGATCCTGCAAGAACGGGACCAACGACGCCTGAAGAAAACCGTTGAACGTGTCAGAAGTGCAACTCTTAGGCGAGTTGCTGCAGATTTCAACGCTGGGCCATCAACAAGTGTCAGTATGCAAACCATTCAACGAAACGTTATCGATAAGGGCTTTGGGAGCCGAAGGCCCACTCGTGTACCCCTGATGACTGCACAACCCAAAGCTTTACACTCGTCTGGTCCCGCCAACACTGACATTGGGCTGTTGATGACTGGAAACATGTTGCCTAGTTAGACGAGTGTCGTTTCAAATTGTATAGAGCGGATGGACGTGTACGGATATGGAAACAATCTCATGAATCCATGGACCCTGCACGTCAGTAGGGGAGTGTTCAAGCTGGTGGAGGCTCTGTAATGGTGCGGGGAGCGTGCAGGTGGAGTGATATGGTATCCTGATACATCTAGATACAACTCTGACAGGTGACAGTACGTAAGCATTCCGGCTGATCACCTGCATCCATTCATGTCCATTGTGCATCCCGACGGACTTGGGAAATTCTAGCAGGACAATGCGACATCCCACACGTCCAGAATTGCTACAGAGTGGTTCCAGGAACACTCTTCTGTGTTTAAACACTTTCGCTGTCCACCAAACACTCCAGACGTTAACTTTGTTGAGCATATCTGGGATGCCTTGCAACGTGCTGTTCAGAAGACATCCACCCCCTCGTACTCTTACGGATTTATGGACAGCCCTGCCGGATTCAAGGTGTCAGTTCCCTCCAGCACTACTTCAGACATTAGTCGAGTCCATGCCACGTCGTGCTGCTGCACTTGTGAGTGCTCGCGGGGACGTTTCACGATGTTTGGCATATGTACTAGTTTCTTTGGCTCTTCAGTGTATAATATACAGGAACATCAAAGTTAAAAATTGTTAACAGTATGGCACCCTCTATATAAATACAGAGGTCCCTCATTGGAAAAGGTGATAGCAAGAGTTAAGTCTAAGTATCCTACTTCCAGACAATGAACCTCCTTCTTAAAAACATAGAGTTACATCAGCACCAGAGCTCCAGTGGCAGCTATATGTTACAGAGTCCATAGTAAGATTCAATAAACGTAAAAAAACCTTTATATCAGAACATCTGTAATTGATCGCAATTTTGAATACTATTAACGACGAAATTCTTCAATTTTTACATTCTAGTACTATACCTTAGATTTTCCTTGATGGCTGGCGAAGTAAAACATGAATTGCATTCCACATCATTTATCTATATTTTTGCAATTCTAGCGCAACATTTTTCAACTTTTCTCTCAATGCGAAGATAATGTGGTGACACTGTTCTTGGTTGTGATTGCTTGTCTACAAGATGGAAAGAAGTCTTCAAACACCTAACTACTTACTTAAAGATTCGAAACAAGAGCACAGAACTTACTTACAACTAACATATTCCCTCGTTGGTTGTGTTATATAGGGTAGGGCAGCTAAAAGGGGCTCGGACGTGTGGATACGATTGGACGTGAATGTTGGCATATAACCACACCCCACTACTTACAGCTACTTGCAACAGGATGGAGCAACTTCCCATTTGGTCGGAACCTTGGAGCACATTACACAGTCTTCATGAATGACACAGCTGTTAGCAGAGGTCAGTCTGGTCGTAGCCTTAGCTGGACACCCAGGTCACCTTATCTGTCAGTGTGCGATTACTTTGTGTGAGGAGCTCTCTAGTCTAAGTGTATGGCAAGAATCCTCACGTTAATCAAGAACTGCAGCAGAACATTTAGGATGAGATTACTGCAATTCCAGAAGTGCAGCTTAGACCCGCCTTCACCCGCCTTCAGAAACTTGCTGACCAGGGCCCAAAAGTGCCAGGAAATGAATGGTGGTCACCTTCAACAGCTGCTCTTCAGCATCTGCTATAGTCAGGTTTGTACTGTATTTTCTTTCCTTGCGTTTCTTTGTGCCCTGATACTTGTTCACTGGGCTAATTTTATTTGCTCAAATTGTACAAAGAGCTATGACGACAATGACGCAGTGAGAGAAGAGAGGACACAATGGTAGTGGAAAATAAACTGACGGAAAAACATCGCAACACAAAAAAATAATTAATGTAGAATAATAAAATTTTGGGGATACAATTGTCTAGGTCACGTTCTCGCTATCAGACTACAAGTAGGTTTCCAGTAGTTTGTAACCGAGACACAGCTACCAGCTCACTGTAACCCTCTATCCCTCACATTGACGCTGGGACACAGAAACTGCTTCGCCATCAGACTGCTGCACACATTCCGCAGACATCTCACTATGACACTATATCTACCATTCAAGAATCGCCATCTCAGGTGTGCTGGCCTATAGCAAGTGTCTCATGGACACTCTTAGTGTTCTTCTGCTAGTTTATATTCCCCTCTAGCGTTCAGCTAAGTTCTCACCATGGACCGTGTTCTGGGTGTTCAGTAGCTTGTAAGCGAGGCACACCTGCTTGCTCACTGTAGCCCTTGCACCATCAGATTGCCACTGGGACACAGAATTTGCTTTGCCATCGCACTACTACAGACATTCTACAGACCCCTCACTATGACGCTGTTGCTGCCCCTCAGGAATTGCCTCCCCATCAGGCGGGTACTAGCGTACTGCAAGGGTCTCTACCACACTGCTGGAATCATTTGGCATGTGTGTTTCTGTTATACTGCTGCTGGCATTAGGCTACGGGCACACCTTTTACTGGGTGTCAATAATCGGTCTGTAAGGCACAGTTGTAACTTTCGTGCAATCGTATTGTTGCTGGAACACTAAAATTGTTTCGCCTTTGCACTGTTAAAGGCATTGTGCAGATGTTTCTCAATGGCACTCATGAGTACATTCCAGAAATTCTTCTCCATCTTACCGTTCGTGGGCAACTGCAAATGTCAGTCTAACTCAGTGCTGAAACCAGCAACGGCTCCTCTCATTTTGAAATGCTCTCACCATCAAGCCACATCTGGATGTCCAGTGGTTTGTAACCGAGGCACAGCTGCAGGCGTACTGCAACCCTCGCTCCCTCTCATTGACAGTGGGACATAGAAGTTGCTTCGCCATTAGACTACTACATGCATTCTGCAGAAGCCTCTCCATGACACGATGACTGCCGCTCAGGAAATACCTCTCCACTTACGTGTGCTGGCCTACAGCAATCGTCCCTATGACACTGCTGAAGTCGTTCTGCATGTGCCCTGCTCCGAGACTGCTACTGGCATCCTGCTAGGTTCGCACCATGGAAAGTCTTCTGGGTGTCCAGCAGTCAAAGCTGATGTCTTACCGTAAGTCTCCCCATCACCTTGGTACTGGGACACTGCTTCGCCATGGCAGAAGAATAGATATTGTGCAGATGCCTCACTATGATACTCCCATTACCATTATGTTATTGTCTCTCTATGACATGTCTGCTGACCTGCTACAAGAGTCTCCAAGAGTATTTCTGCAAGTATCCTTCTATGCTAATACTGCAAGAATTAACGAGGGTCTCACCCTGGAACCTCTTCTGGCTGGCTCTGAGCATTATGGGACTTAACATCTGTGGTCATCAGTCCCATAGAACTTAGAACTACTTAAACCTAACTAACCTAAGGACATCACACATATCCATGCCCGAGGCAGGATTCGAACCTGCGACCATAGCAGTCGCGCTGTACCGGACTGAGCGCCTAGAACCGCGAGACCACCGCAGCCGGCGGAACCTCTTCTGGATCTCCAATTATCTGTCTCTGAGTCGCAGTTGCTAACTTACTGTACCTGTTGTGCCATCTTATTCTTTCTGGGACACTAAAATTGCTTCCCTAATGCACTACTGCATGCATTCTGCAGACATCTCACTATGACACTAATGCTTCCCCTCAGGAATTGCTCTCTATCACACGGGTGCTGGGTTACTGCAAGAGTCTCTATCACACTGCTGGAGTCATTCTACACGTGTATTTCTGTTATACTGTAGCTGGTATTAGGCCGTGGTCACACCATGGAACCTCTTCCGGGTTACAGTGCTCTTTCTGCGACGCAAGCTGAGGGCTTTCTATAATTCTCATCCCATCGCATTGCTCCTGGGACTCAGTAATCACTTCACCGATGCAACACAACAGGCGTTCTGCAGACGCCTTAGTAAGACACTCGTGCTGGCGCTCAGTTACGCCACTATACCACACGGCTGCTGCCCTACTGGAAGTGTCTCGTCAATTACAATTTCTGCGACTGCCTTTCAATGAGATTCAATATTTAATAGGGCAACGCCTGTCTGACGGAGAAGCAATTCCTGAGGGGCAGCATTAGTGTCATTGTGAGGCGTCTGCAAATGCCCAAGGTCTTGCAATGTCGAGGCAATTTCTGTCACTGCAGCAATGTGATGCAGAGAGTGTAACCAAGATGCTTGGCCTCGGAGACAGATTACTCGACACCCAGACGAGGTTCCATGGTGAGTCCAGTGCTAAACTTCAGCAGTATTCTCATAGAAAGCCACTCCAATACTGTCGACAAGACACTTGCAGAAGCCCAGCGTCTGTGTAATGGAGAGGCACTTCCTGAGGGGCAGCATTAATGTCATGGTGCAGAATCTGCAGAATGCCTATAGTAGTACAAAAGCAAAGCAATTTTAGTGTCTTAGCAGCAAGGTGGTACGAGAGTTACAGTAAGTTAGCAACTATTCTCGGACGCAGATTACTGAACACCCAGAAGAGATTCCATGTTGAGAGCAGTACTAACTTCTAGCAGTATCACATCGGCAGACTCACAAATGTACACTAGTGGAATGATTCAAAGTGTGTCATCGACATACAATACGGCAGTACTAGTACGCTGGAGGAGCAATTCCTGAGGGGCAGCGTTAATTTCATGTTGCAGCATCTGCAGAATGCCTACAGTAGTGAAATATCAAGGCAATTTTAGTGTCCCAAGAATAATAAGATGGCACGAGAACTACAGCATGTTAGGAACCTCTAAGATCGGTTATTGGGCACCCGGAAGAGGTTCTGTGGTGAAACCAATGCTAAATACCAGCAGCTTTCTCACAAAAATGCACTTGCATAAATATTCCAACAATGTCGATGAGAAAACTGTATTAGCCAAGCAACCCTGTTATGGAGAGACATAAATGAGCGCCAGCACGAGTCTCATATTAAAGGTGTTGTATAGCTAGAGAAGGCCGAAATTCACGCGTTAATCTCAAGCAGGCTGGCGTGAGGTCTGATACAGGATACGGAATGAATGCTATAATGAAAAGTACGTAGCTGCTGGAATACTTAACTTTAATCCATCATTTGTATACATCGTTCTTGATGAGACATGCTTCATACGATAACTATCAATTGCTATGGCGCCTTGCTAGGTCGTAGCCATTGACTTAGCTGAAGGCTATTCTAACTATCTTCTCTGCAAATAAACGAGGCTTCGTCAATGTTGCATCGCTAGCTAAGTCGTCCGTACAACTGGGGCGAGTGCTAGTACGTCTCTCGAGACCTGCCGTGTGGTGGCGCTCGGTCTGCAATTACTGACAGTGGCGACACGCGGGTCCGTCGTATACTAACGGACCGCGGCCGATTTAAAAGCTACCACCTAGCAAGTGTGGTGTCTGGCGGTGACACCACATTCCTCCCCCGCAAATCGGCGGACGGTTGTGTTATAAGGCTTCCGCCCGCCGTGGAGAGGACCCCATGTTGGCGTATGCGACGAGGTGGGGAGCCTAACAACAGGCGAGGCTGTGCCACCCGCACCCGGCCATTCGGTCCGAGGGGAGCTAGGAAACGCCTGAAAACCTAGTCCAGGGTGCACGCCAACACGCGGTGTATGCGCTCTAAGATAGTCAGGAGGGGCCGAAGATTCGACCTCCATCGCGTCGGGGTACCCGACGGGCGAAGATGACATCTGGTCCGGAGCGGGCAAGAGTTCCATGTCGGAGGACAGCTGGTCACGGGAAGCGATCGGCGGCGCGCGACCCAGGGAGGCGCCCGGCGGTTGCAGCGACGCGTCCACTGCGGGCGGCGCCGGCGGCGGCGGCGGCGCGACGCCATGGGGCAAAATGGATGGCAGCGTCGGTAACACCTGGGGATGAGGCGAGCCAGGAGATGGGTCCCCAGGGCGCTGACCGGACGGCACCGTCGCTGAAAGCAGACGGAGAGCGGCAGAACACGTGCGACGACAGAGACGCAGCTGATTGAGATGCCGACGCACCTCACCAGTGGCCCCCAAAACCAGATACATAGCGCGGCCGAGGCAGCGAAGAATGCGCCCTGCGAACCAACGCCGTGAACCTCGATAGGTGCGATAGAATACAACGTCGCCTGGAACAAAAGCAGGAGTCTGCCGCTGCACAGGAACCTGATGCGGCGTATGCAGCGAAGACATCAAGATTCGATGATGACGACCGTGGAGCAACTCAGCCGGCGAGCGACCATCTCGGGGCTAAGAGCGATATGAGGACAAAAAGAGCAACAACGCGTCCTCCCGCGAATGCGACTCTTTTAACTTCAACATCTGTGACTTGAAAGTCCGGACCAATCGTTCAGCGGCACCGTTTGACTGAGGCAAAAACGGCGCGGATGTCAGATGTTGAATACCATTGGCCTTGCAGAAGGACTGAAATTCTGCGGACGTGAATTGTGGGCCATTGTCGGAAACAATAGTTTGTGGAAGACCTTCAATGCAAAAGATAGCGGACAACGCTTGGATTGTGGCAGATGACGTCGTGGAAGACATCCGGACAACAAAAGGAAAATTACTGAATGAATCGACAACAACCAACCATCGAGCATTCCAGAATGGACCAGCAAAATCGATGTGCAAGCGTTGCCAGGGGGAAGTGGCTTTCGGCCATGCAAAGAATTTCCGCGGCGGTGCGGAGTGTTGGTCGGCACACGCCATGCAAGAAGAGCCCATATTCGTAATCGCTGCATCGATTCCGAACCAAGTACAGTGCTGACGAGCAAGTTGTTTCGTTCGCACTATACCCCAATGTCCTTGGTGAAGAAGCCGTAAGACAGAGGACTGTAACGAACGTGGGACCACGACTCTGGACTGATCATTATCAGAACGCAACAACAAAACACCACGTCGAACAAAAAGTCTGTCTTTGTGAGCAAAAAATCGGCGAACCAGCGGATCCTCGATCCGTGACTTCGACAAGGGCCATTGCGTAGCAACAAAACGCAAAACGGTAGCAAGGACAGGGTCAGCAGCTGTGGCTGTAGCTACACGACGAAAATCAATCGGAAACGATTCGACCACGTCATCGGTTTCCGCATCAATGAACATGCAAGCAAGTTCGGAAGAATCGAATGCTTTATCCTCAGCAACAGGCAAACGGAACAACGCATCGGCGTTTCCGTGCTTAGCAGTGGACCGATACAAGATATCGTAGCGGTACTGCGAGAGGAAAATAGACCAGCGAATGAATTTCTGCGCTGTACGTGGAGGTACAGGCTTGTTCGGATGAAAAAGTGACGTCAAAGGTTTGTGGTCTGCAATTACTGACAGTGGCCACACGCGGGTCCCTCGTATACTAACGGACCGCGGCCGATTTAAAAGCTACCACCTAGCAAGTGTGGTGTCTGGCGGTGACACCACAAAAGGTCTGCTGAATGCCTTTTGCGTTGCATTGGCGAAATAATTACTGTGTCCCAGGAGCAATGTGATGGGGAGAGAGTTACAGAAAGTCATCAGCTTTGTATCGCAGTAAGGCTGCTCGAAACCCAGAAGACCTTCCATGGTCAGACCCTAGCAGCATGCCAGGAGAGGTCTCGAAGAGTCACACTTTCGGAATGACTCCAGCGATATAAAGACACTTAAGGTAGACCAGCACACGTGAGATATAGAGGTAATTCATGAAGCGCAGCCATAGTGTGACAGTCATGCATCTGCATAATTCCTGTAGTTGTCTGATGGCGAAGCAACTTCTGCGGCCCAGCATCAATGGAGGAAGCGAGGGCTACAGTAAGCCAGCAGCTATCTCGGTGACATTCTGCTAGTGTATGTCTATGACACTGCCGCTGACATTCGACTAACGTCTCACGATGAAACCTCTTCTGGATGTCCAGTAGCTTGTAGCCGAGGCGCATCTATGGTTCTCGATGATCAGCCATAGTGTCACTGTGGGGCGTCTGCAGAATGCCTACAGTAGTGCAATTGGCAGGCAATTTCTATGTCCCAGCACTTATGTGATGGGGACAATGTTGCAATAAGCTGGATGCTTTGCCTCGGAGATTGATTAATGGAGCATTAGCATAGAAGGCTACTTGCAGAAATACTCCTGGAGACTCTTATAGCAGGTCAGCAGACATGTCATGGAGAGGCAATAACATAACGGTAATGGGAGTATCATATTGAGGCATCTGCACAATGACTATTCTTCTGCTATGGCGAAGCAAATACTGTGTCCCAGTACCAAGGTGATGGGGAGACAGTTACGATAAGACATTAGTGTCGTGGAGCCTCTTCTAGTAGCCAGCAGCGATTTCATGTAGAGGCAATAACATAACGGTAGCAGGTTTATGGAATTGAGGAGCCTGCAGAATGACTATTCTATGGCATTGGCGAAGCAGTTACTGTGCACCAGTACCAAGGGGATGGGGGAGCGTCTTACGGCAAGACAGCAGCTTTGTCTCACAGATAGACTGCTGCACATCCAGATAACGTTCCATGGAGAGAGCCTAGAAGGATGCCAGGAGAAATCTCGGAGAAACGCACCTGCAGACTGACACCGGCATTGTCATAGACACACTTACTTTAGGCCAGTACACGTGAGATGGAGAAGTGCTTCCTGAAGGGCAGCCATAGAGTTATGGTGACGCATATACAGAAGGCTTGTAACAGTCTGATGGCGAAGCAACTTCTGTGTCCCAGTGACAATATGTTGGAGCAAGGGTTACAGTAAGTCGGTTTTTGTGCCTTTCTTACAATCTTCTAAACACCTGGTTTGATGGTGAGAACGTTGCAGACTTCAGCAGTGTGATGACATTTCCTGTTGCCCAGAAACGGTGAGATGGAGAGGCCGATCGGGATCGACAACTGACGTGTCATTTGGAACCATCTGCAAAATGCTTATAGAAGTGCAAAGGAGAAGAAATATTAGTGCCACAACAACAAATAATATGGCACTAGAGATACATTAAGTTTTCAACAATGCTTCGGATACGGATTAGTGGAAAGTCAGAAGAGGTTCCGTGGTTAGGGTAGTGGTAAATCCCAGCAGCATTCTGCTAGAAATGCACTAGCAGAGACACTCCACCAATGTTGACGAGACACTTGCAGTAGGCCAGCAGCCGTGTTATGGAGAGGCATAACTGAGCGCCAGCACGAGTGTCTTATTAACCCCTAATTGGCGAGGTGATATTTTTGTAACACAACTGGTGAGGTTGGATTATAGATACCCAATAATTTCCATGGCCCTCATACTTCAATGGTGAAGGAGAAATGAAAAGTTTCTACATATATTGCAAAAGTAACTTTTATTGACATCTCTGAACAACTTTTGGCAGCAGAAAATTATTTACAGTGAACAGAATAGACTATTTTTCAAATATATATAAGTCCTTAACAAATTTTGCAACATGTTACGAAATACATATATCTGCAAATTTTTTATAAACAAATAAACCAAATTTTAATATTACAGTATAAAGCAACAATGAACTTTTATAAAAGCACATTATTTTTTGACAAGTTATTACACACAGAAGAATTGGCAAGCATGACTCTATGAAATCTCGGCATAGAGGAATCGTGCAGGCTCCGCAATCGGTACGTTGCAGCTGTTACAGACCTTTTTCGTTTTTCTGTCAGAGCCTGGTGGGCACTTCTTACACCTCACTTGTTTGCCCAAGTCTCGTCTGGCTTCACACGGAACTGGTATCTTGAGAATTCTGCTGATGTTTAACCGCAATTCACGGTGCAAATGGACGTTTTGCAGTCGACGATTGAGATGAGGGTCTAAGAGTTTCTTGGCAAGATTTTTGACGTATTCCAATCTGGTTAGCTCTGGATTCCCTGGGAATCCACGGTAGATAACATAGGCATTCACTAGGCTAATGTTCATCAGAGTGAAAAATATGGCTAATGGCCATCGCCTTGTGCGTCGACTTGTTGAGTATACTGTGCATTTCTCATCTAAGGCGTCGACCCCACCTTTTGCGTTGTTATAAAATGCAATGATTTCTGGGTTTCTGGATAAGTTGACTGGGTATGGTGCATTGAGGATACAAGTAGGATGGCCTTGCCTTTCTTTGGTACATAAGAGAGTAGTGGTGTCTGTATACTTCCGATAATGGCTTTGGTCAATTGCAACACTGCCTGAGTTGGCTTGGAAAATTTCTTCTCCTCATCAGTGAGTGTTCCGCCATCACTATCCTTTCCGGAGTAAATGTAGGTGTTTGGCAAGTAGTGGGTTTTTGCATCTACCAAAGCCATTATTTTGAGTCCATATTTTCTAGGTTTGTTGGGGATATACATTTTAAAGTGGCATCGACCACGAAAGCCCACCAACATTTCGTCAATGCAAGCGTACATTCCAATTGAGTAACTAGCCATACAGTTTTTCATAAACTCTTGGAAAACCCATTTTATAGGAGCTGTTGCATCACACTTTTTCCTCACATCTATGTCTGAGGCGGCATCAAAACGTATACTGAGCAGTAACACCAAGACCCTCTTCAGTGACTTTGTACAACGAAAAATATCACGACCAATACCGTCGGTTGCAAACATAGCTTGAAGATCTTCATTATTAGATTTTAAGATGGCTGTGAACATGAAAACCCCCAAAAAGCCTTGAACTCGATCAGATCCAAGTCTTTGTAGTCGGTTCTTGTATCATCAGACAACTTTTCCCTCATGAGGGCCAATTTTTGCAGAATTACTTCATTCAGTATTCTCTCACTAAAAAGTAGCGTCCAAGCAGTCTGGGGTCTACAAATCTGACCAAGGGCTTTAGCATGGCCAATTATTACCGGTAAATTTTAAACGATATTATGTTTCCTTGTGCGAACATTTGAAACGGTTCTTCCCATAATACTTCTTTCGCTCGTATTGACAATTCTGCCTTTTTGAAAGGGGTTCGTTTTCATCTGATGACGATGTGTCTGTTTCAAAGGAATGTGGCGGTTGTAGTGAACTTGGTGATGATTCAGGAACCGTAGCAGTACGTATATCATGCACTTCATTCTCAGCTTCACATACTTCTTGCTCTGATTCGGTTTTATGGGCACTCTCGAAACCTTGTTCTATAAAATTTTCATCCCCACTACATTCACTCTCAGACTCATTCAGTATAGATCTCGCCCAGTCACCAAATCCAGGATCACTAGGTTTCATAGACCACCTTCTAGATGGCATGTCAGCTGAAATTCGGAAAACGAGAAAATCCCAGCGTAACTAACGTGGTTATCAATAAGCAGAGTTTCTAGTAATAACGAATCAAATAAACTCACTGCTTTGATGAGAACTGAATCCAGGGTTATTAGTTATCTCAGGAAACATGCTAGATGCCATACTACCTATAAAGTAGAATACGAGAATATTCCAAAAAAAGTTCCGCAACTGGTGAGGTTGAGTTAAAAATACCCAGTAACTTTAAAAAATCGCGTATAAAATCAAACAGCTCACCGCTCTGTTGAGTACCGCGCTTCAGGCCGACTTGCAACAAACTGACTTGAAGGGCCGGCCGGTGTGGCCGTGCGGTTAAAGACGCTTCAGTCTGGAACCGCGTGACCGCTGCGGTCGCAGGTTCGAATCCTGCCTCGGCCATGGATGTGTGTGATGTCCTTAGGTTAGTTAGGTTTAATTAGTTCTAAGTTCTAGGCGACTGATGACCTTAGAAGTTAAGTCGCATAGTGCTCAGAGCCATTGACTTGAAGGTATAGGAACCAACAATGATGTACTCGCGACACTCTGGTTAATAATGGCGTTTCAAAGTTTTAGCTGGGTATCTGGCACCCATCACCAGTTACGGGTTAAGGCGTATGCAGAATGCCGAATGTATTGCAATGGCGAAGCATTGGGGAGAGTGGGAAAGCCGTCAGCCTTGTGTCGTAGTAAGAGTACTGGACATCCCGAAGAGGTTTCATGGTGTGACTCTAGCCTAATGCCACCGGCAGTTTAAAAGAAATACACATGCTGAACACTTCGTGTGCTAAACAACTAATTACAATTGTTTCCTTTTGTTGAGCTTACGTTAACATACACATACGTTGTTGCACACTAAAGGAAAAGCAGCATATGGGGGATCTCTTTTGATCTCAGGGTTGAAACTTTAGGGTTTGTTTGTATGTAGCACAGTGGCCTGTTAATTTTAATTGCATGAAGCACATTCAGTTATAGCTCTCTCTGTAATGGCGCCTAGGTGAAAAGTAACTTACTCAACATTTGTGGCTCAGTACGGCAACATTTATATCAGAAAATGAAGACAACGACGGAGATACTTTAATGTTTTCACAAATGAATAATCTAAATTATATATCTCACTATTATGTTGGTCAGAACAGCCGTAACTAACAAAAACAGATGTACCGACCGTAATGGCGGACAACAATAGGATAAGATCGTAACTAATAAATGTATAAATAAAAGAGGGCTTCAATAGCAACAAATAATATATTGTATTCTGAAAACGATATAGATAAATTAACAATTATTTCACTTACTACAGGTCTATTAATATGGAACGTAGGAAGAGTGCGTCTTGCTAGCTCAGTGGTACAACTCGTAAAAATACAATGTCTTCTCTTTGATCAAAAAAATGAAAATCATCAGAGTATGTATTGTATTCTTTAGTCGTTGTCTAATAAATCGAGATTATTGTTTTTGTCCTTTTCATTTGGTACACTTCACATCGCGATTTTCACATGCTGTAGAAAAAATATCACGTTTCTTTTTCTTTTCAAAGTATATTCTCAGGGAGAAACGAGCCAGGAGGCTGCACAATGGCTGGGAATTAGTTTGAGCTGGATGATGACAGCAGGGAGCGGTGAGGGTTACTCGTTCCCGTGGAAGTGGCGGTTGACGGAAGGGACGTTATCAAGGAAGCTATCTCGTATTCGATGTGATGTGATGTGATGTTTTTACTGCTCTGAAGAGAAAAGTGGAGGCAGCAGATTGACAGATGTGCTGGCAGTCTGCCATGTGGTTAGGCCGATAAGCAGCTTCCAGAAGCACCCCTGCCGCTAAAAAAATTGGTGAAAACAGGCACAAGATAGCAGCCACGGCTGGTGGGAGATAGAGTCTTACAAGAGAAGGCGTATCCTTTTAGTACGAAGAAATGCGCAGGGGTCACAAACGACAGACGTGAGTTGACCCTTCACTGACCTTCTCGCGTGAGCCACGTTTCGCACCTAAAAGCAGAGAATTTGACTGGCGGAGTCTTCAGTCATAGCAGGAGCTGTAGACTATCCTACAACGGTATACGAATTTGGCTGGCATTTGGCTGGCAGCTTCATGATCCCTAGAGTGGGGACCAGCGAATAGTCTATATGAGTCTCACTGTCTGGACCGAGTTTGTAGGTACACTGTCCTTCCTCTAAATGGTGACCAGCGGCAGCCAGCAGATTGGTGCCGCAACACTACTCCTTCCAGCAGAGCCATCAATGATGTATGGACCATGGAATGGCAGATACAGAAACAGTCACAGTGAGTGTGTTGCGTTCCATTTTGTTGCCCTCTGAGCTCTTTACCGTCAGCGGATGCCAGGGTGGAGGTCCTCTGCTTCTCAGGGCTAACGATTATCAGCCAATCTTCTGTGTCCGTCTAATTAACGGGGGCGTGATATTGAGGAAAGTCACAGATGTTGTCCCAATCTCAAAGCTAGATCAAGAATATAACTTTCTGTATTCACTTTACACATTTTTGTATTTTTCTATTGTTTGAAAATAAATAGTTTTATGGTACCTAGTTGTATTCGTTGTAGTATTATATCCATTCAACATTATCGATCCCCTAATTAAGTTAGAGCAGACTATCATCACGACTAGAGACCTAATTATTGTATTCTTCTTGGTGTAGGTTATCAATAGCACGATTGTGATTAATTCATTTATAGGCGTGATATTTCCATTGTTGACACGATATTTAGCAAGTACTCGTACACAAGCCATATGCACGCCAACACCTAGCGGTTTACAATGTGTTCTCAAGGTAGCTGGGTAAGCGGAAGACGCCACGCCGCCGCAAAGTTGTTTGCAAGTTGTTAACTATAAACCCTGTACTTGTAGAAATACCACCATAAAGAAGGAGACCCGGAACAGTCGTCTGTCTTTACGACTCAACAGACTATGGTGCTTGGCCCGCACCTGTAGTGAAGACGTGTACATTCCCAACGAGGGGACATAGCATTCCCGTCATTCCTTTTCCTTCTCTATTCCGAATTTGACCAGCAATGGGCCGTGTAAAACAAATGTCTGTTTGGCCTTTCTTTTCCTGTCTTCCCAAAACCTCTTCATTCGTTAACTTTTTTCTTTCTCTCCTTCTCCTTGTCAATGGTTTCACTTCAAATGATTTTATGCTGCTTACTTTTGAATTCTTCTCTGTTTTGGATAATCTCCAGTGTAACACCAGTTTCTTCTTTGACCTCCACTACCGACTTTGAATTGGAGTAATTGGAGATCTTTTTGCTCAGTAAGTGTTTAAGACCTGGTAGTCAGGGGAAGGCAGGATTCGGTTACGATTGTGGATGGGGCCATAGTCGGTTTCTATTGGTTACCCATTATAGTTATACACATTTATTTTAAACCAGTAATACCAGACTCAACAATAAATTAAAAAACATACGTTATTAATGAAAGAATGGACAACTGTGTAAAATAATAGTGTTTTCAGTGTGTTACACTCTAGCAAATCACCGTAAAATACAGATACAACAGATAATGTTTTAAAAACAAGCTACTGTTATCACGGCTCAAGGCCTTATATTCCAAGAATGGCAATAAATTAAATCGCTGCAATTTACAACTTACAAATATTAAAATATTACAGGTAAGTAGCCAAAAACACAGCAGAAGGCATCAGACGCCAGACATGGCAGTAAATAAGGTTTTAAGGCTTCATGTTCTTCCAAAACCTATCAGTAGTCTTCTGACGTCCATCTATTTTACTGAGAACATTCCATCGCTGCTTTTCAATTTCTTCCAATTGCCCCATTTTATTTAGAGTAAGGCACTCGTAGCACAGAGTCCTTCTGGTTTTACACTCTCCAGTAAGATTAATGTGACCACATGTTAAAAGCCTGAATAACCACATTTTACAACGCGGACCGCTGCGGCGTCTAGGAAAACAGTTAATGAGTTTCGGGGAGGTACCTACAGGTATATGAAGTCATTTCGCGTCCACTCAGGTACAGTGACAAGCTGCACTAGCATTCTCGGTTGAGGATTCATAGTGCGAACAGCCAGTCGAGGTGGTCTCATAGATTCTAGATTGGTTTAAATCCGGGGGTCTGGTGTCAGGAGAGTACTGTAAACTCGTACTGGTGCTCTCTGAACCACGCCCGTACACTGATCAGCGTCACACTTGGCATTGTCCTGCTGGTAGATGCCATCAAGCTGGGGAAAACAAGCTGCATATAAGTGTGAGCATCGAACCCATGGATAGATGCTTGCTTGCGCTGAGCCATTGTGCCTTCCACAATGATGTGACCAGCCAGGGAATACCACACAAATATTCCACAGATCGTAACGCTCCTACTGCGGACTGGATCCTTCCAATGATTGTTGCAGGGTGTTTTCTTTCAGATATTTCACGCCACGCACGCCATAGTCCATCCGTCCGATGGACCATAAAACGTAATTCATCTGAAACGGATACCTGGTACCTCTCAATGGATGTATTCCAGCCTTCATCGCTGACGAACAGCGGCCAGCATCAGTGCATGAGCTGTGGTGGTATTACAGAGGCCCATTCTCATCAACATTCCTCGAACAGTTGTTGAGGAGACACTGCTAGTAGCCCCTCAACTCATCTGGGCAGTCAGTTGCTCAACAGTTGCACATCTATTCTCATCACACCGGCACGCAAATTGTATACAAACTTAGCCGTTTGGGATATGCTTCCACCCTTTGCCCGAGTGCCAATGATCATAGCTTTTGGACGTCAGATAAATCGCTTCCTTTACGCATTACGATAACGACTGCACTGTTTTCAATTTATTTATTTATTTATTTTTTTTTTTTTTTTGCATTCCCATATCAATTCTATATATCCTCGACTGCTAGTGCTGCACCTGTCGTCCATGACTGATTATTGCGTGTTGACGTCAAACATAGACGATGGTCACATTAATGTGACTGGATCATGTGCAAGTGAATTACACTGCAAGATAGTTATCATAAAATATAGTGCTGTAGGATATCCCTCGTTTGTTGTCCCTGTTCTGTGTTAGTCTGTACACAAAATCGAATTTTCTACATCTTCCTTTGACTGCCTCTTTATGCTGTCCACGAGTTTGGATCCATTCTCCTAAGCATTTTATCTCTTCTAAGTATTTTTTTCTGTCCTTTCAATCTGTCTTTATTTTATTTTCAAATATTTCTCTCCTTGTTGTCTGTTTTCCATATATCTCGTCTTTTCGTACGAGAATTTAAGACCCATCTTTCCAGTGATTTCGTGCAGCATCTCCAGCATTCCTTGCGCACCCTTGCAGTTTCTGTCTAAAAGGGGAAGGTCATCAGTAAAACCTAAACACTTGATTTACGAATTGCTTCCTTACTTCCTACGCTGTATTCGACTTATTCCTTCCATCTTCAGAGTTTATTCACAGATTCTTGTTATTTTATCTAGGACGATGTTGAAGAGAATTGTGGCTAATCCCATGCCCCAAGATCTATGTCTGTCGCCAGTGGGAGCGGGAAAACAGTCTGACGGCATAGGGAGGTATGGTGCTCTGAGGTCACTGGAGTGGTCATCTCCCGAGGTATCTTATTTTTCTCTTTTATTGCTTTTTTCGGGCTAGAACCTTTTGCCAGCCTATTGACTGTGCTTGTGGGAGCGGAAAATTAGCGGCGAGCCCTAGTGGTTGACTTCTTCAGTCACTGGCTACTGGTTTCAAGGGGGGAAGTTCACGAATGGGAGCTTTGTCTCCAGTAGACGCTGGAGGAGGATGCTGGTTCTCTGGCCAGGTGTTGCGAGTGGTACTGCAGGAACCACACGCGGGGAGGTCCCGTCTGCCTTCGTCTAATTTATTTGTGCATCTGCCACAGCTCGGCGTCGAGGGAGTAAATACGCCAAGTACTGTCGACAACCTGGACACCGTAGTGGCAAAAGTCAATACACAGAGAAATGCCATAAAAGATCCTTTTTCCCGAGGTTCAAAATACGAGAGCGATCAGAAGGCTTCAGTTCCTGTACTTAGTTAGGGCAGAATATTTCTGGAACTAGGCGGGACCGTCGTTGCCGCAATAACACAGACATGAGATAACACCAACAGTGAACTTTCGTGCAGTGGCAGGCCACATTCTCCACAAAACGGTTCGTGTATCTATATATCGCGAAGACATATGCCGTAAGCATTGGCATTTGAAGCACCACACTGGGAGTGGCTTCACATCATAGCGGCACACCATGATTTGGTACTTCTCTGGAAGCGAAATCCCTATGAAACCAACACCGAATGCACTGGTGTCCACGGTGATGTCTGGTTCACCTCGTACGTAGTCGATCCATCATTTCTCAAAGTGCACATTCAATTCTTCATCCATTTGCACCACTAGTTCTGTGTGAAAAATTAACCACTGCACCATGTTAGGTTCTTACGGGGTTTGACAGTTGTAGGGTAGAGCGGACCACCCCAATTTTTATATCAAATTTATATACAAATTAATTAAATCGATCAATTACGGCTACCCTAATCCTAATCCCTGATCACGTCCATCCCCACCCACGGATGACGTCATGTATTTTTCTCGGACTGCACGCGAGCCCCAGTCCACTCTCCCCTCGCTACCCTCCCCCTCCCACTCCCGCATGTACCCTATTGGACGGAATTTCGTATTTTGAAGGGACTTTCGAATTTGGCGGAAATGTCTAATTTTGTGGAAATTTCTTTTGTCCCAGGGTTGTGCTGACGTCCCACTACACCCACCACCTGGGAATTGGCAGGAAATTAGAAATGGAGGTACTTTTTCCGGTTTTCGATCCCAGGCCCCCTAATGCAAAGCCCAACTGCAACCGCCTAACACAATATTATAACACCAGAGGCCCCTGTAATTGGCAGTAGACAATTTGAATGCAGCATCCGATTACACTGACGATATAAGGCGGACCCAGCAGCTCTGCAGCCTTGGAATTGGTGGGGAATTAGTTATTTCGGTACTCTTTGCGGTACTCGAACCCTAGTCCCTCTCAATGGAAAGTCCAAGTGCACCCCAAAACATGGAAAGTGCCCAGATGCAGTATGGGGAGGTTACTTTAGTTTTTGCTTTAATCATTTTGGTCTGGAAACTGACGTAAGTACCTGCCTTAATTACGTGTTAACCGGCTCTAATTACACAACTAAATGTATAGCGCTACACAAGGACTGGCTAAAATCGCAATACAGCTCAAAAATTGACGATACCAAACTACAGGGGTTAACCTGCTGAGAAAAAATTTCACAATACCACTCGAAAGTAGTGACGGACAAACTCTATCCTTCATCTTCAAGCTGACAGGAAAAAGACTGGGGTGTAAGATACTATCTTAATTCTTTCTGCAGGGAAACAGGTTCATCTGATGAGCTGTTGTTGTTGATAGAGAGGAGTTTAATAAGTGTATTACATGAAAGCATACAGCTGAGGACGCTATCTATCGTTGTTCGACATCAGAGTTCGCTATAGACACCTGGTCAAACACCATCCTACAGCCCAGGTAATCGAAGTCATTACTCGTTTCCACAATCGATACAAAAAATTCATCACTGATCTAACCAAACTTTGAAATTACGTGACAAGAAACAGCACTCATAATTAACAGGTAATATTACAGCATATATTCTGAAGAAAATTGCCATCGCAAAAGACTGAAGAGGGAGCGGTAGTTGAGTGTGTATTCTCCTAGATAGGCGCTCACACACTGTCGAACATCTTGGCCCCCTTAGCCCCCCCCCCCCCGTCCCTTCCCCCCTCCCTACATTCATCCATCCAACTAGAGGGAGGACACAGGCTTATTCAGATGGTCAACTACTCCAGCTAAGGGCTTCACGTTATGAGTTGGCCGTGGCCATTGTCCTCTGCCGACGCAAGAGCGGGTCTAGCTAACTGAACAATAGAAGACAAAAGGGTGACAGCCCGAAGTGCAACTTGTTCCCCTAAAGTACAGCGACACAGCATCACACGCCACCCCCTAGTCAGAGCGTGGCAGTGTCCAGTGACCACCCACAACCATTCTGCGATAGAAAACACTTTTATTTAATGTCAATGCAAGTCTTTCTTGCAATATGTTAAACGTATTTCTCCACAAGGCTGGAACCCTCTGGAACAACAACGAAATTCTGGAGAACGGTCCACATTGTCCACAGTGTCCTCCCTATAATATGTCGCCGCAAGCACATAACTGGGCTGCCAACATTATCGACGCCGACTAAAGCTACACATATAATAGAGTGTGACACCTGCATCCCTCAGAACAAAACTGAAAGCCATCCTGACTGTGGGTTGTCTATGGGGACAGGCATTACCTGTTACGGAACTCAGTCGCCACGCCATTCTGATCACTGGACTGTAACACTTGTGAAGAAAAACCAACACGTCTCTGGAAACATCCCCCAGGCTGTGGTTAAGCCATGTCTCCGCAATATCCTTTCTTTCAGGAGTGTTAGTTCTGCAAGGTTCGCAGGAGAGCTTCTGTTAAGTTTGAAAGGTAGGAGACGAGGTACTGGCAGAAGTAAAGCTGTGAGGACGGTCGTGAGCCGTGCTTGGGTAGCTCAGTTGGATGACAGTCGGCTCTCAGCCGTGGCAGCGTGCGGACGGCCCCGCGCGCCGGCCAGTGCTCCGCTGCAGGCGTTGTTTACTTCCGCGTCGTAGCTTTCAGGCTTGCGTCCGTCCACCGTGAACAACATGTCGAGCGCTTACCGCCGTGCGACCCTTAAAGTTTCCTTCCCAGCTGAACATGCGCGACCTCGTGCACATGAAGTTGAAACGTTCATACGTGAAGAAGTTCGTTTAGATCCTAACCACGTTATCGGAATCCATTTTTCGATCACGAGTAGTGTCGTTTCATATTAAAATGACAAACACCGAGGTGTGTGAAGATGTTATTCGCCGCCATGCCAATGGACTTAAGTTCAAATACTCTGATGGTCACGTCGGAGCTGTAACACTTGAACTCGCAGAGTACGGTCAACGCACGATTAGGGTGTTTGAACTACCTTTTGAAGTGCCGAAGGACGAAGTTGTCTCTGCGTTACAACCATACGGTAACGTCATCGGTTACGTAGAGGAAAAATGGCAAACCTTCACGACCTACCATGTCCTTAATGGTGTGCGTCAGGTCAAAATTGAACTGAAAAAACATATTCCATCATACCTGACCATTGGCGGGGTGCAAGCCATTGTCATGTACGACGGCCAACCCCGAAAATGTGCGGGTTGTGGACAAGAAGGCCACGTCAGATCCGCCTGCATGCGACGCCGCCTGATCCAGACGTCGGTCGGCGAGGAAGCGTCCCCAGCGGTGATGACTCAGATCCCTGTCACATACGCCAAGGTTGCCCAGGAAGGTAGCACGTCTACACAGAGTCTTCCTGCTCCGTTGACGTCGTCTGATCAGGTAGATGCAACCGCTCGTGAGATTCCTTCTGAGGTGCCCCAGACGCCAGATCCTAACCTGTCGAATCATTGCAGCACTGTGACTGAAAATGCTACTGAGATGGACGTTGATCCGGGAGTGGTACCTACTTCTGCTTTCCTTCAGACTGGTCCGGAGTCAGACGAAAGCCACCTGCAATCGGACTCTGAACGACTTGTTCGAAAACAAGGGTCGACACGAAAGAGAAAGAAACGTAGCCGTACACCCCCTGATGAATCCATTCAACGGATGGATACCGGGGATGCAGACCCGAAGATGGACGACAAACCGATCTTTGATGACCGAAAGGCTGATGCGAAAGACCCGCCACAGGCGACCACTGGCAACGAACACCCCTCCTTACTGGCGCAGTCGCCCCCACAGGTCAACGTTGAAGAGAGCCTATCCGCTGAGACGCAAACTACGTCTCCTCTCCACGTGGATGACGTGCACAGCCGATGCCCTACCGCAGTATCAGTCTCCTGGGCAGACGACGTGGAGATCGAAGGGACTGGGGTGGACGCTGCTGATGATGGGGCAGCCCCATCGGTTGCGCCCGCGCCCGCAAACTCTCCACAATAGCAGCCTCTTCAGCGGACCGGCAAGATCGACGACCTCTCGCTCCTGAAGAAGAAGCCCCGCCCGTGCCTGTGGGACTCCAACACCAACATTATCGTGTCGCAACGATTAACCTCGCGACCATTCGTGCGCCCCACAAACTAGCGCTGCTCCGCGATATGATTTATGATGCGGACATAGATATTGCGCTTTTTCAGGAAGTGCATGTCGCCGATTTTTCACCACCACATGGCTTCACGGTGCATCTTTCTCCCGCTTCGGACACCGGTAGTGGTGTTGCCATCATCTTACGCGAAGGTTTTCCTGCCGAAGATGTCCTATGCCTCCACAGCGGCAGAGGTATGGCCCTTACTCTCTTTGGTGTACGCATCATCAATATTTATGCGCCGTCGGGCTCCAGCTACCGTCGTGAACGCAATGCCTTCTTCGCGAATGAAGTCACACTCCTTTTTATGGGACCACACGATGACTGGATCATGGGTGGAGACTTCAATTGCACCCAGCGACCTCAGGATCAATTGCCGCGTCACTCACCATGCGCAGCTCTGGAAACAGTCGTCACGCGGCTACATTTTGTCGACACGTGTAGACATGTTCACGGTGATCTTTTGGGTTTTACGTACCACACTGCGCACTCCTCTAGCCGACTGGATCGCATCTACATCTCGCGATCCCTAATTCAACACACTCGACAGGCTGAAATCTGGCCTGTTGCTTTCTCAGACCATGAGGCTTACTTCTGTGATGTTGTTCTCACAAGACAGGCAGTATGGCACGGACGTGGTTTATGGAAACTGAACACGGCACTTCTTAATTCACCTGACTGTCGACTTCTAGTAGAAGACACTTGGATCACATGTAATAGACGCCGACCCACGTATCCGTCTACCATATCCTGGTGGATCCAGTGTGCAAAACCTGCTCTTCGAAAAACTTTAATCCGGCATGGCAAAGATGTTGTCGCCTGGAGGAAGAGCACTATGGACTTTTACTACAGGATCCTACGAGAATGCTCCACGATGCCAGCCTCCCCTGAGCGCCATACAAGGATGAACCAAGCTAAGGCCCAAATCTCCAATCTCATGCGACGGCATTTGGAAGGGGCGATAGTACAATCTCGTACTGCTGATCGCATGCCTCATGAACATCCGTCGATGTACCATATCATCCAAGAACGACAAAATCGACGCCGAAAATTGATTCACGTCCTAAAGGATCAAGAAGGGCGTCACAACGTAACCCAATCTGCCATAGGGAATGTGCTTCACGCCCACTACCGGCAGCTCTACGCCGCAGTTCCACATTCCCCAGAGTTGATCGAGGAAGTCTCACAGCTCAACTTCGGTGGTATCCCAGGAGATGCGGCGATTGACTTGATGTCGGAGGTGACTGATGAGGAAGTCCGCGATGCGATCCGGGCAGGAACCATCAATCGCTCCCCGGGCCCCGACGGTCTTCCCCTCGAATTTTATCGCACCTTCCGTGATTTGTTAGAGTCCACCTTCACCTCCATCTGTCGGGAACTGATGTCTCCGGAAGTACCTGTGCCGGACGCTTTCATGGAAGGAATTATTATTCCTGTACATAAACCGCACGGTGGCAACAATATCAGTGATTATCGGCCCCTCACCCTCCTTAACAGTGATATGAAAATCTTCACTCGCCTTTTGACAGCACGACTTAAAAACGTTGCCCGATATGTTGTGTCGCCAGACCAAGCTTCTTTGGGAGGCGACAACAATATTCGCACGGCTTTATGCCGCTACAGGGATATGATCGCCGTTACCCAGGCACAACGCCTCTCTGGGGCACTTGCGTCTTTGGACTTTAGTCAAGCTTTTGATAGGGTTGACCATTCGTTCCTCACGGCCGTTCTCCACCATATGGGTTTCCCAGTTGCCGTTATCACGGTAGTGATGCGCCTTCTGCGGGGTGCCTCATCCAGGATTATGTACAATGGCAGACTCACTCCACCGATAATAATAGGTCGATCCGTACGTCAAGGCTGCCCTCTATCAGCAATTTTGTACGCCTTTTCCTTGGAATCCTTGCTATGTGGACTAAGACAACGTTTGGTAGGGTTGTCCATAGATCGCTACCGATTCTGTTGCACGGCCTATGCTGACGATGTTGTCATCTGTTTACGTAATGCCGACGAAGTTCGAGCTGTTTTGACGTGGGTAGCGACTTATGGTGAGGCGTCGGGTAGCTCTTTAAACGTACGTAAGTCACAAGTTATGTTCATTGGCACGGGACTTCCCGTGGAGTGCGTTACACCTCTCACCACCGTTGATACCATTCGTTGTTTGGGAATAGATTTTTCATCTGATCTCCGGCGTTCAGCCACCATCAACTGCCGACGCCTCCTTTTAATGATCAGAGCAGGACCATCGTCTTCGATCCCTAGATATTCTCCAGCGAGCTCGATATGTCAATACATATATCGCATCCCGAGTTCCCCATGTAGCGCAAGTTCTACCTTTCCCGCTTACTGTGGCACGTCGCATGTTGGCAGCGATGGCATCTTTCGTCAGCTCTGGGATCTTGTTTAAAGTTAACTATGCGACCCTTACTCTTCCCCGTGAACGAGGTGGGATAGGTCTGTTTCACGTGCCGGATAGAGCTCGAGCCCTATTTGTCAGCTCCCAGATGACGGTATGGACACGTTGCCCAACGAGCCTCACTGGTCTCCTCCTGTCGGCATACTCGCCGGTCTCACTGTCAGCCCCAGTGATGATCTCGGATGTTCCGGCCCAGTTCCATTATATACGGTACTTCTTTCTGGAACTCAGTTATCTACGCCTCACCTTACCAAGACAGCTTTTACTCAAGACAAAGGCAGTATACAATGTCCTCCAATTAGGTCGTCCACCTAACCCGATTGAACTAAAGTTCCCCCAGGTTGACTGGCGTCATGTATGGCGCGCGGTTTTCGCCTGTTACCTTGACACGAATGTTCAATCTGTCTGGTTCATAACTGTCAATGGTAAGCAAATCAACCAATTTCGCGTTCATCGTATCCACCTCGCCCAATCACCTCTATGCTCCACGTGTGGAGTGCCAGACAATGATGAACATCGGTTTGTTTGCGGACCGGCGGCGGAGGTTTGGCACTTGGTTCGACGTATTGTGGCTTTTCTAACGCGGGACATTCCGGATCGGATTACTCCCCTTTCATTATTATTTCCGGAACGTGACTATTTTCCTCGGACAAAGACCAATGCTGTGAATTGGATTCGCGGACATGCCATTCACTACTTATTTGGGCAAACTGTAGACTCTGTACTCGATTTTTGGACATACCTCAATGACCGTCATTATGTCGTTGTCCGTCACCCAAAATACAGACAATTTTTCTCGAACTTCCTTGGGAGTGCTTTCCACGAGCCGCCTCGCAGCTGGAATGTGTTAAGCCAAGAGAGAAGAAGGTTTCCTGTTTGAACCAATGAACATTTCTGAACAATTGAACGGAACACATCAATTTCGAGAAGACGTGACTCAACATATTACCAGCGGGGCGCAGAAGGCCTCTGATCAATTACACAAAAAAAATAATAAATAAATAAATAAATATAAAACAAAAAAAAAATTAAAATAAAATTCAGAAAAAGGAAGATTTTGTTTTGTTTGTAAGGATAGCCCTAACCTTGATTTCCCATATTTCCCCTGGAATACAGGCAGCTCTCTGGGGTGGGTTTAGTCACGAGCCAACGCCTGAAGTGGCCCAGATTTTTTTTTTTTTTGTTATAGGATGAAAAGTGGCGGTGGCACTTGTTTTTTTTAGTTAAAAAAAAAGGAGGTGAGAAAATGCCAAAAATAAAAAAAAAAGAAAAAAAAGTTGGTTAGAGCACTTGCCAGCGAAAGGCAAAGGTCCCGAGTTCGAGTCTAGGTCCGGCACACAGTTTTAATCTGTCAGGAAGTTTCACGTCTCCTATACTTAAGCATCTATTAAAAAAGGAAAATAAAACACAATAGCGTCGATAATAAATGTCATCTTTCCACGAAAATAGATGCACTCCATATTCTTTTAGTTTTATGAGCAAAATCTGTGTAGTCTTTACATTCAACTGCAGGATACACTTCGCATTTCATTATTTTGCGACATCCAGCGAATTGCAGCCCCGCGGATTACAGATGATCAGCAGAGACATGTCCACAATGCGTAAAATCAGGAAAATAACATCCCCTACTTTGGTGTGAAAACTACTAGTCACTGCAGGATGTCCTCATTTTTTCAGAGCGTCTTTGGAGTAAAGAAAAGGCGAGAATTTAAACTCTGGAAGAAAAACGTCTATGTTCAACAATTTCTTTCAGCTTGATGGACAAATTACACGACCCGAGAGCGTCTATCGCATTCGAATCAGTGTCTGTAAATCCACTGTCATGCACGTGTGTATTACAAAAATTTCAGACTTGTGAAATGACATTAGAGAATACAATCACTCGAGCCATTGGCTCACATCTCGGAAAAAACACCATCACTTTACGTCCGAAAGCAACAACCATAATTCAAGAGAAAGCAGCTGTTTTGTACACTACGCCAGGTTTCATTTTACCAGTGCGATGCTTTATCATACTAGCGTTTACGAAACAAATCGTGAGAGGCTGTCTTGTAATAGAACCTCCTATAAGATTTTATCATGTGGCTCTCTCTTCTGTTACATCGAAACCACTTATCGTCTGCATACTTACATTTGATATTTCTTATGCATGCTGACATGTCTTTAAAGGTTCTATCACACAGCAGCAGATTCTCACGTTCTTGTTTTGGAAGCAATTTGATCACCACAGCACGTTTCACGCAATGTTCTCTCATGTCTGAAGAAAAGCCACTATCATTCAAAATGGTTCAAATGGCTCTGAGCGCTATGGGACTTAACATCTGTGGTCATCAGTCCCCTAGAACTTAGAACTACTTAAACCTAACTAACCTACGGACATCACACACATCCATGCCCGAGGCAGGATTCGAACCTGCGACCGTAGCAGTTTCGATACCACTATTATTTTTAGGTTCCACAATGAGCTATAATTCAAACGATGTCTACTTTATAATGAGAGGTTATGAAGTATGAAATGACACCTGTATTGTAAACATGCAATCGTTACGATAATAATGAAGAAAAAAAAAACAATAATGATTCCACGGGAATAAATACGGCTGATTCCTGTTAGTTTTGTGAGCAAAATCGGAGTAGTTTTGAGAGAACTATCTGTATCCATACTTCAACCAGTTATAGCACTCCTTGTAATAGAACCACCTGTAACACTTTACCGCATCTCTCTCTTCTGATATATCGAAAAACATTTACTGTCTCTGTGTTCTCATTGAGCATATTACATATATACGTATCGCTCCAGTGGAGAAAGAGGCCAGTGCTCGAAGTCGTTTGCGCAGATGTGCATGAAGTTTGATCGCCTATACTGGAGAGACACCATATGCAGCAGGACTTACGTATTGTTCCCCATAAGCAGTATAAAAAAGAAATTCATTCCCCTTGGGGCTATCGCAGTATTCCACGTCAAATGCATAGCTTCCCTTACAACACTAGGTTGTAATTTTTTTGCACATTTCAGAACATACACATCCTTTACAAGCCTGTTGCTCAAGGCAAAACTATCACACATCCCCTACTACTAAGTATAATGCATGACCAGTATCTGAAAGCTGGCCATAAAAAGCAATACTGAGCGAAAAGAAGCCATAGGTGGACATGTCTCATAAGTTTTTTCCTTGTGAGTGGACCACTGTGTCCTAGAAAGAGAGGTGCAATCGTCTTACAAGCCGCTAGATGTTAAGAACACGATCGCAACGCCTATATTATTATCACAAGCGGTCTTGGTCCTACAGGTGCCCACAAGTATCGCTAACGATTTCTGTGTTAAAAATTATACAAGCCTTATAAATCGAGGTATGGCATTACCTATGAATGAAGTAAGTATTCCAAACAAATACCGCGAGACTGAATATTGCCGGCGTGTGTATTAAACAGACAGAAAGTGCAGTTACTCTGTGTGAGCTCGTAATAACATCACCGAATTTAGAGAATGATTCATCTAAGGAACATGGTATGAAGCCGGTATTTGTAACTCCCTCATGCTGTCGCTAGGTATTTCTCCAATATTTGTAACACAATCTGTCTCGAAGTCACATCAGAGGTTCTGCTATATATCCACTGCGTTATAGGTGATGGTTGATTGAGAATGATCACATACAGATGATGGTGTGCTGATTGAGGTCGTAAGAAATGTACACTGGCTATTCAGATCTCCAGAGTTACGCTTTCTGGTAGAAATTCCGTTCAACCAAATACCTGCATCGGATCCTACGGAGAAGTCTTTTAATGATTACAGCCTCTAGTGAATCATATTGGTGGCACCCTCATATCTCGAAAAGAACCACTTTTTTCGAACCTATCAGTTACATTAAATTTCCATCTTCGGTTTAGATAGCCGCTATGCATTATGTAACTGCTCCTCAGACACTAACCCACCTCCCCTTCAGCTTTGCTCGTGTGATCGTACCAATTTCAGAGGGATCTGAACAGAAGTCAGCGAGAGCCATGTCTACCACATTCTGCAACCCATTGCACAGAACGGCATCGCGACTGAGTTCCGTAAGAGGTCCTGCCTGTCCCATTAGACAAACAACCCGCAGTCATGATAGCTCACAGTCAGGCTTTATTGTATGTATAGCTATAGTCGGCGTCGATAATGCTAGTAGCCCAGTTGTGTGCTTGCGACGACATAGTGTAGTGAGGACACTACAGACAATATGGACTGTTGTCCAGAATTTCGTTGTTGTTGCAGAGTGTTCCAATCTTTCCGAGAAATATGTTTAACAGTTTGCGTTTCTGGGAGTGTGTGTGTGGGGGGGGGGGGGGGGGCGTGTCTACTCTGCGTAGTCACCAGACACATCCACGCTCTGACTAGGGGGTGGCGTGTGATGCTGTGTCGCTGTATTTTAGAGGAACAAATTGTACTTTTGGCTGTCAACCCTTTATCTTCTATTGTTTAGTTAACTAGACCTCCTTTTGTGTCGGCAGAGGACAAAGGACACGGCCAACTCATAAGGTGAAGTCCTCAGCTGGAGTAGTTGACCATCTGAAACAGCCTGTGTCCTCCTTGTATATGGATGGGTGAATGTAGGGAGGGAGGGAGGGGATGAGGGGGGGCTAAGAGGGCCTAGATGTTCGACAGTGTGTGAGCACCTATCTAGGAGAATACATACTCAACTACCGCTCCCTCTTCAGTCTTTTGCGATGGCAATTTTCTTCAGTACATGTGTTGTAGTATTACCTGTTCGAGTGCTGGTTCTTGTCACGTAAGTTCAAAGTTTGGTTAGATCAGTGATGAACTTTTTGTATCAGTTGTGGAAACGAGTACTGGCTTCGATTACCTGGGCTGTAGGGTGGTTTTTGAGCAGGTGCCTACAGCGAACTCTGATGTCGAAAACGATAGATAGCGTCCTTAGCTGTATGCTTCCATGTAATACACTTATTAAACTCCTCTTTGTCAACAACAGCAGCTCATCAGATGAACCTATTTCCCGGCAGAAAGAATTAAGACAGTATCTTTCATCCCAGACTTTTTCCTGCCAGCTTGAAGGTGAAGGGTAGAGTTTGTTTGTCACTACTTTCGAGTGGTATTGTGAAATTTTTTCTCAGCAGGATAACCCCAGTTGTATGGTATCGTCAATTTTTGACCTGCATTGCGATTTTAGGCAGTCCTTTTGTAGCGCTATGATTATAGTTGTGGAATTATGGCCGATCTTTATGATTAGTTACATAATTATGGCCGATATTTACGACAGTTTCCCGACTAAAACGAATGAACAACACTAACCTAACCTTCCTCTCCTGCATCTGGGCAGTTTACATGTGTTGGGGCTGCTCTTGGGGTTTCCATTGTGAAGTACCAGGGTTCGAGTCCAGGAAATGTCACCGCCATTTTAAATTCTCACCAGTGGCAGGGTGGGGAGGGGGGGAGGGGCCTGGGACCCACATGCAGGCTGAGAAAAATACATGACGTCATGAGGGGGTGAGGGCGGGCGTGGTCGGTTGTGGGGGTGGGTGTGGTAGGGGGATTAAATGATCACTCTAATTAGTTTTCATATGAATTTTATATCACAATTGGGGTGGTGCTTCCACTACACTACTACTTTTGACAGTAACAGTTACATCATCAAGTTGTTACTGGAGAGTAATACCTGGCACAGAGTAGGGTTTGATATCTTATTTAGAATGGAACCACTTCGTAATTTACTAAGTGAAGTGGGTTTGCTAAATATGAATTCGACATTATTCACAAAGAACCTTGGCAAAATGGAGAGAATGGACTCTCCAACCAACGAGGCGGAAAACAGGAACTGAGGGGAGTAAGTGTCTGCAAGTCGCTTGGTTTTGCTTTCCCCCCATTGCGTGGCCATCGGTGCGGTCTGTCTGAAGAGGCTGTTGGAGAACCGTGGCCACCGGCGGATAATTTCGACCTTCCTATGACGCCAGATGTCCGCCATAATGCCGCCTACTCCGGACGAGGACTCTCCCCACGGGCTCCACTAAGCAAGTGAAATGGCTACCTGGCGTGATGGTCATTGCCCAGAGTCCCAGTGCCACCAAACGAAGAGCTATCTACTCCTCCCGAAACATGTGTGTCTGACAACTCGGACGACAACAGTGCGATCCCTGACGAGCCCCCGCATGGACTGGTTACCATGCTGGGACTTAGGCGACGATCCCCAACAGGCCCGTACTTCTTCATGAGCGCTTAAACATGGAGACGAAAGAAGAAGCGTCATCATATATAATGGTGGATAACTTCGTAGCGGTTTTATCTTCTACATTCATATTCCGGTTGCGATGGTTATACAGGATGTTACAAAAGGGTACGGGCACACTGTCAGGAAACGTTCCTCACACACAAAGAAAGAAAATATGTTATGTGGACATGTGCCCGGATACGCTTACTTTCCATGTTAGAGCTCATTTTATTACTTCTCTTCAAATCACATTAATCATGGAATGTACACACACAGAAATTGAACGTACCAGCGTGATTTCAAACACTTTGTTACAGGAAATGTTCAAAATGTCCTCCGTTAGCGAGGATACATGCATCCACCCTCCGTCGCATGGAATCCCTGGTGCGCTGATGCAGCCCTGGAGAATGGCGTATTGTATCACAGCCGTGCACAATACCAGCACGAAGAGTCTCTACATTTGGTACCGGGGTTGAGTAGACAAGAGCATTGAAATGCCCCCATAAATGAAAGTCGAGAGGGTTGAGGTAAGGAGAGCGTGGAGGCCATGGAATTGGTCCGCCTCTACCAATCCATCGGTCACCGAATCTGTTGTTGAGAAGCGTACGAACACTTCGACTGAAATGTGCAGGAGCTCCATCGTGCATGAACCACATGTTGTGTCGTACTTGTAAAGGCACATGTTCTAGCAGCACAGGTAGAGTATCCCGTATGAAATCATGATAACGTGCTCCATTGAGCGTAGGTGAAAGAACATGGGGCCCAATCAAGACATCACCAACAATGCCTGCCCAAACGTTCACAGAAAATCTGTGTTGATGACGTGATTGCACAATTGGGTGCGGATTCTCGTCAGCCCACACATGTTGATTGTGAAAATTTACAATTTGATCACGTTGGAATGAAGCCTCATCCGTAAAGAGAATATTTGCACTGAAATGAGGATTGACACATTGTTGGATGAACCATTCGCAGAAGTGTACCCATGGAGGCCAATCAGCTGCTGATAGTGCTTGCACACGCTGTACATGGTGCGGAAACAACTGGTTCTCCCGTAGCAGTCTCCAGACAGTGACGTGGTCAACGTTACCTTGTACAGCAGCAACTTCTCTGACGCTGACAGTAGGGTTATCGTCAACTGCACGAAGAATTGCCTTGTCCATTGCAGGTGTCCTCGTCGTTCTAGGTCTTCCCCAGTCGCGAGTCATAGGCTGGAATGTTCCGTGCTCCCTAAGACGCCGATCAATTGCTTCGAACGTCTTCCCGTCGGGACACCTTCGTTCTGGAAATGTTTCTCGATACAAACGTACCTCGCCACGGCTATTGCCCCGTGCTAAACCATACATCAAATGGGCATCTGCCAACTGCGCATTTGTAAACATTGCACTGACTGCAAAACCACGTTCGTGATGAACACTAACCTGTTGATGCTATGTATTGATGTGCTTGATGCTAGTACTGTAGAGCAATGAGTCACATGTCAACACAAGCACCGAAGTCAACATTACCTTCCTTCAATTGGGCCAACTGGCGGTGAATCGAGGAAGTACAGTACATACTGACGAAACTAAAATGAGATCTAACATGGAAATTAAGCGTTTCCGGACACATGTCCACATAACATCTTTTCTTTATTTGTGTGTGAGGAATGTTTCCTGAAAGTGTGGCCGTACCTATTTGTAACACCCTGTATATATCGATTGTCGCTTTTATTCCTATCTCGCTATTGCTATTTCAGATACGTATTGCCGTTTAGCTGTTTGAAGATAATGAGTGGAGCTGTGGACGCTAGAAAAGAATAGCAATTGGCGGAATAGGAACATTTTGGATATATTCCTCTGCTTAAGCTGAACAGACGGGTGACCGTAGCGGAGGCAGCGATTGGGGATATGGGAATAATGCCATCGGACAGAGCATGGCAAAAAATTGTTTGCTCGTTCTGAAGAGGATGGTTTTGACATTAGTGACTCGCCACGTTCAATAAGACATTCAGGATTTGTTGAGGATCGCGTTAACGCATTCATCCACAATGATGCACGTCAGTATGCTCGAGAACTGACAAATATAATGAACGAATCGAAAAACTGGTAGAAGCCGACCTCGGGGAAGATCAGTTAGGATTCCGTAGAAATATCGGAACACGTGAGGCAATACTGACCCTACGACTTATCTTAGAAGTCAGATTAAGGAAAGGCAAACCTACGTTCCTAGCATTTGTAGACTTAGAGAAAGCTTTTGACAATGTTGACTGGAATACTCTCTTTTAAATTCTGAAGGTGGCAGGGGTAAAATACAGGGAGCGAAAGGCTATTTACAATTCGTACAGAAATCAGATGGCAGTTATAAGAGTCGAGGGACATGAAAGGGAAGCAGTGGTTGGGAAGGGAGTGAGACAGGGTAGTAGCCTCTCCCCGATGTTATTCAATCTCTATATCGAGCAAGCAATGAAGGAGACAAAAGAAAAATTCGGAGTAGGATTTAAACCCATGGAGAAGAAATAAAAACTTTGAGGTTCGCCGATGACATTGTAATTCTGTCAGAGACAGCAAAGGACTTGGAAGAGCAGTTGAACGGAATGGATAGTGTCTTGAAAGGATATAAGATGAACATCAACAAAAGCAAAACAAGCATAATGGAATGCAGTCGAATTAAGTCGGGTGGTGCTGAGGAAATTAGATTAGGAAATGAGACACTTAAAGTAATAGATGAGTTTTGCTATTTGGGGAGCAAAATAACTGATGATGGTCGAAGTAGAGAGGATATAAAATGTAGACTGGCAATGGCAAGGAAAGCATTTCTGAAGAAGAGAAATCTGTTAACATCGAGTATAGGTTTAAGTGTCAGGAAGTCGTTTCTGAAAATATTTGTATGGAGTGTAGCCATGTATGGAAGTGAAACATGGACGATAAATAGTTTGGACCAGAAGAGAATAGAAGCTTTAGAAATGTGGTGCTACAGAAGAATGCTGAAGATTAGATGGGTAGATCACATAACTAATGAGGAAGTATTGAATAGGATTGGGGGGAAGAGAAGTTTGTGGCACAACTTGACTAGAAGAAGGGATCGTTTGGTAGGACATGTTCTGAGGCATCAAGGGATCGCCGGTTTAGTATTGGAGGGCAGCGTGGAGGGTAAAAGTCGGAGAGGAAGACCAAGAAATGAATACACTAAGCAGACTCAGAAGGATGTAGGTTGCAGTAGGTACTGGGAGATGAAGTAGCTTGCACAGGATAAAGTAGCATGGAGAGCTGCATCAAACCAGTCTTAGGGCTGAAGACCACAACAACAACTACATGATCATTCAACCATCGTGCGACATTAGCATGCAATGGGGAAGATTCAAAAATCGGGCGTGTGGTTACCGCATACTCTAAGCCAAAATCACAGAGAGCAGCGCGCGACCATATGTGTAGTTCTGCTTGCCAGACATCGATTGGCTCGTGAACAACGCCGACTATTCCCATCCTGTATCGTTACTGGTAACGAGGAAAGGTGCCTTTATGCTAACGTAATGAATAGGAGGGAGTGGTTGAGCCCAAACAAAGCAAGACCTGTACTCATCCACAAAAGATAATGTTGTGCATCTGGTGGAACAGCGACGGTGCGTTGTTCTACGAATTGCATCTCCGAGGTGTAGCCATCACTGCTGACATGTATTGTCAACAACTGAGACGTCTTGCAGAAGCAGTACAAGCACAACGACCAGAAAAGCTGTGTGAGGCGGTGATACTCCACGGTAACCACCATCCGCATTCTGCTTGGGTGGCAAAAAACGCCATGCATGAATTGGGTTTGAAGTCATTCCGCTCCCACCTTTTTTGCCCGACCTTGTTTCTGATTTTCACTTTTTCCGCTCTTTATCAGTTAACTTCCAAAGAACATCCTTTCCAAATGTAAATGCGTTCTGCACATGCTTCAATGAGTTCTTCGCCTCAAAACCACGTGATTTCTGCAGTCGCGGAATCGAAAAGCTACTCCAACGTCGGCAGACTGTTGTAAATAGTGAAGGAGAATGTATTTTCGATGACTAAAGGCCCTGTTATATGTATCTCTTGTGTTTATTAGATTCATCGAAAAACGCTACTAACTTATGCACAAACACGATAGAGGTGCTACGCCTGGAAAATCGATGTATGGATTTTATGTTACGAGAAGAAAAGTAACTTCGGATCAAGTAGCGGGAAGATCAAGATCAATGACCAGCAGCAAGAGTTTCCTATTAAATAAAAAAAGGAAGGACAAAACACTCAAAAAGCTTCTCATAAATTTAGGCCGAAATTGAGAGATGTTACACTAAAAAAACATGGCAAACCTACTCAAAAGTTCCTCTCAACAAGTTAATGGTTTTTCAACTCGTTGTTCTTAAGTCTGACAGTTTGTTCGGTGCAGATTTTGCAGTTGATTTTAAACTAACTTCCCGTTGATCTAAAAATCTGAAAGTTCCAAAGTAGCTCTGAAAAGGATTATAATGAAATATTTACGACTCTTTATTTTTTGGTGTGTGGCGGAGGGTACTTTCTTAAGCACTGTCATCTCCCAAAGACTTAGAGACTTGAAACTTTCAGGACAGCTCAGCAATCGATGAGCTTTAGTGTCTGGTGTGCGGAGGGAACTTGGTGTAAGCAATGCATTGCTTGACTCAGGAGAAGAGAAACTAAAATAATTATGATATTTGTCACATGTCTCTATTGTAATCTCAGCAAAATGTTTGAAATCGATTGAAAAATTTTGCACATACAAGATAAAATCCAGAAAAAAATTATGTAAATGAAAAACGTGCTCATAACAAATGTTCTTAAAACGGCCTAAAGAGTATAACATAAATTCTTTTAGCACCGTAGGGATTCCTAACCCAATACAGATAGTCCTAGAACTATGCGCTTGTAAATTTTTGATAGTAATAAGAGTACTTGTAGAATTTGAAACGAAAAACGTGGGGCGCATGCAGTATATAATAGTAATGAGATGAACTATACTTGCATAATTCTATACTGCATGCGTTCCACAGTTCCATTTTAAATTCTACAAATACTGTCATAGCTATTAAAAATTAAGCAGCACAAATTTTCAGGACACTCTGTAAGGTGTCAAGAATCTCTATGGAGCTAAAAGAATTTATTTTATGCTTCTTAGTCCGTTCTAAAAACGTGTTATATTAAATAGTTTTTTATTTAAATAACTTATTACTCCTGAGACAATAACGGTAATTTCCATTGTGATATATACTGAAGAGACAGAGGTCATGGGATACCTCCTAATATAGTGTCGATCTCCTTTGTAGCAACTCGACTTCGTATGGACGAATCGATATTGAGCTGCCTCTATGACCTCCCATAATTACGAAAGTCTTACAGGTGCAGGATTCAAATGTTCAAATGTGTGTGAATTCCTAAGAGACCAAACTGCTGTGGTCATCGGTCCCTACACTCACACACTACTTAAACTAACTTATGCTAAGAAAAACACACACATCCATGCCCGAGAAAGGACTCGAACCTCCGGCGGGAGAGGCCGCGCAGTCCGTGACATGGCGACTCAAACCGCGCGGCCACACCGCGCGAAGTGCAGGATTTTGTGCCCAACTGACCTCTCGATAACGTTCCATGAATGTTCGATGGGATTCATGTAGGGGGAACAGGGTTGCCAGACCACTCGTTCGAGCTGTCCAGAATGTTCTTCACACAGTTCTCGAACAGTTGTGTCCCGGTGTCATGGGGCGCCGGCTGAAGTGGCCGAGCGGTTCTTGGCGCTACAGTCTGGAACCGCGCCACCGCTACGGTCACAGATTCGAATCGTGCCTCGGACATAGATGTGTGTGATGTACTTAGCCTAGTTAGGTTTAAGTAGTTCTGAGTTCTAGGGGACTGATGACCACAGCAGTTAAGTCTCATAGTGCTCAGAGTCATTTGACCATTTTGTCATGGTGCATTGTGATCCATAAAAATTCCATGGTTTTTTGCGAACGTCCATGAATGGCGGCAAATAGTCTCCAAGTAGCTGAACATGCAGAGGACTCAGTCAGATCTATATTAGTCCACGGTATTAAGGAGCCACCACAAGCTTGCAGATGGTAAGAGCTGATGGGAATCGTACCATCAGCTCATACCAAATGAAATGGGGACTTAGCTGACCAGGCCACTGTTTTCCAGTCGTCTACAGTCCAACGAACGTCGTCGAGACTCCAGGAGAGGCTTTTCAGGGGACGACGTGTTATTAGCAAAGACATTCCCGTCGGTCGCCTGCTTCTATAGGCTACTAACGCCATATTTTGCCGCACAGTCCTAACGGATACGTTCGTCGTACATTCCACATCGATTTCTGTTTTCACAGAGTGTTGCTTGTCTGTTAGCACTCACAACTCTTACACATACGTCGCTGCTCTCGGTCGGTAAGTTAAGACTGTCTTCCTTTCAGTGTTCTGTGGTTAGTTACTTCCCGAAATATGGTATTCTCGACATATTTTTTACACTGTGGATGGCGGAATACTGAATTCCTGCCATCTGTATATGTGCACATCGGTCTCCCATGAATTTTTCACCTTTCTGTAGAACACGTTTAAGATGTAGTGACGTATGCCGCATTGGATTAGTTTTGAGAAAATCATCACTTTTTTTTCAGATGATGCCGTCTACCAGAACTTCTTTCCCAATACCAGAGGACTCTAGGTATCTTCTAGTGACTAGTAAACCGTTCCTTGTGGCATGCAAACTGTATGGTCTAATGCCATTCACAGTGGACACAACTACTGCATCCCTTAAGACAACGAAGTGCGACTTAGTCATCTCTGTCATCTCCTGGGTGTATCAGCTAATTTCTGCTATCATGTTACCATATTTCTTTCTGCATATCGCAAGATGGCCATCCTCAATAAATATTGTTCATTTTTCAGTAGCTTTAAATATACCTGTCCTGTGTATAGTGTCTATGGTTTCTGACCACTTATTAAATAAACGGAGATACGAAGAAATGCTTATACTGATAGTGTCATGTGACAGGATTATGACGACTCATAATGGATCAATGAATGCAATGGCATGGAAAATCGTAAAAATGCAATTATTCTTTATACTTGTCCCCTATTTATTGATATTGATGCATGTATTCAGTGAGAACGCTAATTCCGATGTAGTCTTATGCAGTTTATTTTGCACAAATGCTTATATGACAGTGGTACTGACGATTTTCAGATTTACAAATCTGCAACTGATCATAAAGAACAGAACTTCGATGTTCAACAACTGTCTGCTCTACGTGGGAGATGAAATGCGTCATACTTTACGTAGACAACTATCTCATACAGAAAGATATGCTTTAAACAGGGTGCTTCACATTAACGTTGCAGATGTTAGCTACCTGCCATCCCACATCCGATCCCTAAGAAGAGCACATGATAAGCTTTATGGGCTGTCCCTTGTAGTGACTTCTGCTCACGAAAACTTTCTGGTTGCCTATCTGATAACTCTGGTAGTATTGGTTGTCGTCGACATATACATTATGTTGAGGAACGAGAGTTATCTTTGGGCAGAGGACAGCTTGTGGAGAGCATGGTATGTGCTGGTGTACAACGTGATCATTCTACTGGTGCTGCTGGTTCCCGCCCACCTGGCCAAGGCGGAGGCTCGGCGGTCGGCTCGGCTGACGTCCCAGCTGCTGCTCGACGCCTCCCGGTCAGGGCGTGGTGCGGTGGACCGCGAGCTGCGGCTGTTGGTTTGGCAGGTGGCCGCCAGGCGCCCCACGGCGACACTGCTGCAGACACTCGACGTGGACCTGCGTCTCGTCACAGGCCTTGTCTCTGCCATCACCACCTACTGCACTGTGCTGCTCACCTTTTTGCCATCAGGTGGGATGTTTGGTGTGTCTACATATGCATTCACATAACGATATACTACAAGTACCCCACATATGTAATAAAGATAACTAATTGAAAATGATCTTACAATATGAGAGATTGTCCTTGTTAGGTCTTCAACTGCCAGGTTGGTTAGAAGCAGTTTGTGATGCATTTCTGCCTTGCGCCTTCCTCTTCAGAACGTTATAGGTGGTGCAGCTGGTGTTGTCCATGACCTGGTTTATGTATTTTAGTCTCGGTGTACCTCTTGGGCTCTTCCATTCTCCTGTCCCTTCAGTGTTACTTTTCATGACACCATCTATGGGTTTCCTGGGAGATAACAAGGGAGATGGATACTGCCATCTTGAGCCCTTCCTCTAAGGACTCACTGATGATGTCATCGATGAAACATCAGATTTCCCCACCATTCCCCCTGCCCCTCAGCACCACTGACAAAAAAGCCAACTGATCTATGTACAAACTGCGGAAAATTCGAAAATTCGAGGTGGTGACCCAATATGGTGACCAGGACATTTTGGCAAAGCTTCATGATGTCATAGGTGACCTAATTTAGGCCGCAAGGGAAGTAACTTGCTTGTAAGAAAGCGCCCAGTCCTGTAAAGACGTTTAGGACTATGTATAGGAGACAGGTCACTAGTTGTTAGTGTAGAATTACTTACTGCCTGTCATAAGTTAAGCAATTTCCCTCTGACATCGCCATCTAAACAACTTTCACCAATACTTAAAATCGTCAGCTGTTATGTCACACAGAATTGCGATATTTCAATTCAAAAATGGGGAGACCACATTTCAGCCCAGTCCACTTGTGCTATGCTTAAACAAGCGCCTCCTCTCTGACTTTACAGTTTGAACAATCCCTCTGCATGCCAGTTACCACAAGTTCAAAATTACGAGAAAATCCACTTACATCATGTTTGAAATCATGGTAAGTCTGCTGGCGAACAAAACCATACAATGCTTGCCCCAAATTTTCAACTGGATAGCCCACACATGGAGCCAGTATGATTGTCAAACATTTGCCACTGTTGCACATAGTTCGTAGGGGTGGGGGTGGCAGCATGGAAGAAATGTGACAGGAACTCATTTACAGTTTTATTTAAACATCGCTCCACCCATACCACAGTGGCCAAAGAGATTTCAAGTGGCAGGTGCTGGCTCCACTCAGCTCCCGCTCATAGCATGCTCCATTGCACAGTGCTGTGCTGATTCGCACGTTGCACCGGGCTGACAGAGCACATATAACTGAACGCCAGAATCGCTCAGAGTGCACCGCATTACGTCTGCGACAGATTTCACCTGTGACAGCTTTCACCTTCGCTTTCACCTGATTAGTAGGCGTTGTGTCATACAGTTAGGAATGCGTGCTGATGCTCACCCCAAACACGGCTGGCACACTATGAGACGACACAGCTCTCAGAGGTGTTCCTAAGACCACCCCATTTTACACTAATTTTAGAACAGGCCTGCTTTCTACTGCGGTGGGGAAAGGCAATGTAACAATTCTAGTATTGCATAGCTGGAGAAATCTCGATGGCTCTGCACATCTGTATGCTGTATGACAACAGATTCCATGACCAAGTAAAAATGATGGGAAACATGAAATATACAATCTGCTTGGAAATTGAAAAATCAAGAGATGTCCATTCGTGCTCCTAGCGGTGGACACTTGTGCAGTGACTGCAAGAGAAAAAAGAAGAAGTTCAGATAGAATGCTTGTAAAATTAAGCACAAATAATTGTGTGAATGGATGGTGGCTATTTCACTGGTAGTAAAGTACGCAACCGCAACATAGCCTTTTTTCTGTGTTGTCATTTCATCTCCTTCACTCCACATTAGCAGGGTGTGCTCTCTCATCTGTGCAATATTCTGCTGTCCAGCCGACAGCATTTTAAAAAATGTAATCCCTGACAATACAGAGCACCATAATAGTAAGTAAATGATCAATGATACCACTTTCCAAGTATATTTGTGTTGTAAAACAGTAACTTATCCACTATTCTGGAATATCTATACGGTTTATACACACTGTCACAACAGATAACCATGTTTAACCGAAACGAATTATTACACCGATAGCGCTGTTCCAGTACAAAGTGTCGAATACGTATCAGTCGTTTAGAGTCTCTAGTATCTCGGGACAATAAGTAATGATAAATACTGGACATGTTATCAAAATTGTGGGAGAAAATAGTTAAAAGATAAGGCTTTCTGTAGATAAGTTGCACCAGTGCATAAAATGATCTGTGCCACTCTTTCGTTACAGGTAATGCAGATGTACAGCAGAGTGTGTGAATGACCCAGCTTGGTCATGTCTGGGCAGTTTCTCCAAAAGTCGATACCTGGAATTTCATCTTCGTTAACGGTTCAGTAAATTGTCTCACTGCTAAATAGCAGCTGTGAGACTTGTCTTTCCTTCGCAACTCTAGATTGCGATAAACGTCTTGTTGACATGTCAGCAGTTACGTATGTAGTATTTCATCAAGCTTCAGTGACTCATCAATCATTTCATTCACATGGTGATACAGTTCCTATAACTAATATAGATACATATTTGCCGACATGGAAAACATAAGTAACATGCACCTCGTTTGTAAGAATTATTAAAAATAGTTAAGTATTGTAAATAAATAGACTGTTCATTTTTCTTCTTTGTAATGTAGTATCCTTGACTATAATAAAGGTACTGAAAAATTGGATTTACGCTCGCTAAACTCCCAGCCATTACTCATTGGAACCGTACCATTCACCACACAGAGTGTGGATGCAAATCACATGTCTGGGTCGGCCATCCTGCATTCGACACTGTTTCTCTCCCCGCTACCGAAAGCACCATCAGAAACAAATCAGTACAATCAGTCTATTTTTAATTCCCAATTGGTAGTTCTCAGTGTCCCTGAGAACAGAAGAAATTACCATTCTAAATGAAATGTGAAGCAAGATATCACTCTTTCTGTTGAATAGGTTCCAGATAATTTTAAAACCAATCATACACAGAATAGTCTGAGAATGAAATTATTCCAATCTTCTACTACAATATCTCCCCCTTTCCCCTCTTTCTGTCCACCTCCTTCATGCTCCCGCGGCTCTACACTCTGTCCATCTGCTCCTAAACCTCTTTCTGTCCATCTCTTCCTCCCCACTTCTTTCTCCATATTATCACTGCAATAAGTGATATTTCCAGACAGCAAGTGATATGTGTACCAATTTGGTTGAAATCTGTCCAGTGGTTTATGAGGACGTGTGGAACATACATTTGTACACATGTTTGTATATCCATTTTTATAATGTGTACAGACTGCATATATGTTAAACTTAAGATAGCCATATACAAACACAACATAGTGTGTCACAGAGTTGCTACTGCTGACCGTTAAAATTTCAGCACCTGCAAAGACATCTGAAACATCCGTCACACTGACATAATGTGTACAGCAAGCTGCAATGAGTAAACGATTAGCATTTCAACGCAACCACACCAAGTTCATAGGAGTAATGTAGTCAGTATTCGTCCTACTGTATAGTAGAGGCACAATAAGAAAATCTTCGTTATTTGTTATCTTTCCGACTGTTGCCATTTCAGTGGATCTCCATGTGTGATACACGTGAAATATCACTCCAAAGTTGGAAAAAAATACAACTCATGTATGAGATTCATTCTACATTTACTACTTTACTTACTAAGGATGCGTTGAGTTCTTATCAAGGGACCGTTATCTGTTGTTCTTCCTTACAGACTACTGAGTAGATCAGAAAGTGCAGGAACCGTGGAATACTGTACATGTAACGTACAGCAGTCTGACAATGCCCGAGGGGGTGAAAGTATACATGTGTGAACTATTGTTTCTTCGTTTGTCCAAATGCATGTGTTGCTGTGCGCTAAACAAGTTGCACTAAAGCGAGATGGCGTTACCCATGCTGACACTGACAAGAGGCATTGGCTAAACCCAGGTGCGTCACAATCCTCCATCTTGTGGAGACCAATTGAAACCCTGCATGAAACTTCCTCTTTCTATTCAAGGCCACTGAACTGACATTCCATTTGAGTATGTACACATATACGACAAACTATCATGGATGAAAGCTCTTAGCTGTACAGTTGAGAACTTAACTTGTTGATGCGGTATTTCATCAGTAAAGCATGGACTACATTGAGGCAAATGAGACGATCTTTTGTGTGTGTGTGATATAATTTCGCAGTCGACTGTCGATTATTTAGTAAAGTTGATCATGACCCCTAATGTATACTAATACTACAGTATTTCAGTAATTTTATACATTAAAAAACTTATAACATCAGCAGTAGATATGTAATTGCTTGCTATTTCCATAGATACCACGCAGTCCTTCTGACACTGTATTTTACGATTCATGTAAGAAGTCCATACTTCGAATGTCGAAACCAGTTAAACCAATTCCCCATACTTTGCAACCATGGACTGGGAATCAATAACGCTTAAAAATTGTAACAGGATAATTGGTTTCATGGGAGACCTATTCCTTTTGCTAATTCGGAAATTGTCTCAAGAATCCGTGGGAGAATTTATGACACAATAACAAAACAATAATTAAACGGTCGATTTGAACAGTAACGTTCGTTAAACCAATGCTAGACAGAAAAAGAACAAATTTTACATAAACAATCGCACCCTAAACGCATCAAGTGTATTATAATGGATAAAATGCAATTCACTATAGTAAATTGTTCATAGCGTCGGAAATATTAGAGACTCAAAAAATCCGAGATCAGTTTTGGAATCAACAGGAAACTCCTTTAAGATGAGATATTTTGTACATCATATCACTGACATTTAAAATTTTGTAAAAATTATATTTCTTTATTGGGCTAAGATTGTGCAGTGATTTATTGCAGGAATAGGTGAATCAAATTTTGTTTCTGCCACATATATATTACGATGACTGCAATTGACTGTAATATGCAAACCCTTTACATGAAAACTAATATAAATTAAAATAATGCTAGCCACAAGGCAGGTTACATTTACTATTATGTAGGCCTGGATATTTTTACATCGATATGTGACCTCACATTCCCTGAAGTAATGTGGAGCATTATATATATATATATATATATATATATATGTGTGTGTGTGTGTGTGTGTGTGTGAGTGTAAGTTGAGTACATTTTTTGATAAAGTTAGTTTTGCACTATTTGAAAAATGTGGCTGATGCTTGTTAATTGTGATTGTGAATAAGAACTATGTTTACATAACAAATGATATTTATGGACTTTTTACTTGGTGCACTGGACACAATGCCAGAAAGTGAACTCCAAGGCCAAACTCCTTTGAATAGGTTGCGTCCAGGTTAATTAATAACTCACGTTGTGAAATCCAAAAGTTGGATTTGTGACGGAAAGTATGGGAGCTCAGAATTAAATTGTTTACAGACTTCGAGTTTAGGAGAGGCCACATATTTTAATTTTAGCCATTAGCTGCACTACTTGACAGTACAAGATCTTTCCGAAAATTCTACTATCAAATGAATAATTTTCAGAATGTCAGCACTGAAATGGCACATTTAGCCAGAAAAACGCAACAGCAGTGTATGCTATTATTGTTTGAGCGTAGGTGAATTTAAAGTATTTACATCAACATGAAATGCGTGTACAATTAGTATCATGTTAAGTCTTTCTTTCTCGCACACAGTAGTTGTTTTCGTCTTCATGGAACATGTAGGTCATTCTAAATGTTACCTATTTCATTTTTCACTTTTGCATGTTCCAAAATACATACCACAGTCTTGATTTTAAATAACCATTACACTCGCTAGTGCACATGTATTGCGTTATGATGTTATATAAAAAGACATTTCAGCAATGGAGGATACCCTTAAATGATTATTTTATTTTCAACATAATAGTTCAGGACTTTGTGTCACAAGTTCTTAATTTCATTTCAAGAAATTATTAAGTAAAATATTTTATCATAAATGTGACCTTGAAAGATAAATAGTTTGATGGTTTTTCATTTCATTTTGATTTTACGAGTAAAGTCATTTTGCATTCTTGCAAGACCTTGATATTAACTACGTGCAGGTACCTTTAGGGATGAGTTGTGGCTATTCACGACCTTTATCAAACCAAAGTCATGGTTGACCACCTACAGTGATTGTGCCCATTGCTGGCATGTAGGTTACTTTTGTGAGCCTTAGTAGCTCTTTTCCCCGACAGAAGCTTTACAGTTTCACTCTGCATCTTTGTAATGACTGGAACTCGTCCCGTTGATGATGGCGCGATAGAAGCATCATCAGTGGCAAACAACCGCCCAGTGCAATCTTTGTTATGTGTGTTTGTTGGATTAGCGTTGCCGATCACAGTGTACGATTGCTTGTGATGTCTGCAAGAAGTCCGGTCTGGGAAAAACATCATGAGTACATTCTGTTGAAACGACAAATTCGAAAGCTGTTATTGATAGTTACTCTTGCAATGCATGTTGATATTGCCTAGGCCCTGTAGCACAGTCGCTTACATATGACTAAATATGCACTGGTGTCCAAAAGGAAAGTAACAAACAGAAATGTTGCAAGGTTTCATTTATTTCACCACGAAACAGTAGAAACAAGTGATAGTAAAATGGAAACAATGTAAAGAATACAGACCGTAAACAACTGCTACATGCATAACGGAGACAAAATCATTCTTAATTTTTTATTTCAACTTAACGAATTTACGCACACATTCTGAGAACTGGTTAATGTGCTCAGTGTGGAGTGTGACCGCGTCGTGGCGCAATGCAGGCCTGACAACTGCGGGGCATGCTGTGAGTGATGTTATTAATCTCATGCTTAGGCTGTAACGCCCACTCTTCCTGCAGAGCTGCTCGCAAGTCTTGGAGAGTGGTCGGTGGATGCTCACGTGATGCAACCCGTCTCCGTGGCGCATCCGTGACATGCTCTATGTGATCCAAATCGGCATGTGACGCTAAAACGCAGTCCTTGCTATGAATTTTTTCGCTTACTTAACACATGAAACTGTTTGTATAGGATGTATTTTCTAGTGTAAATATGTATTATAAATACTATGTTTAAATTATGTAATATTTAACACTGGCAAGTCAGGGCATATTTAGTTAACGTTGAAGTCAGAGAGATTGTTTTGTCGTGCCGCTGGGCGCGGGAGCGCGCCAGCGGGTAGTAGTAGCAGTGACGCCGTGCTCGGAGTAAGACGTACAGTCGAGTGCTGCTATTCCTAGCTGTGTTACATATAACGGCCAGTGTGTGGATGCAAGTACGACGGGAAAGTAACGGTCGGCATATCTGGAAGCATGGCCGGGCAGGTTATTATGGATTAATGGGCATAGTGCTGAAGAAACGAGGACTTAAATGTGAAGCGCACCGTGGGCCCAAGTGACAGTAAAAGCCAGCTGCCACATTGTGTCGCTGCCGTGGACTTCCGTCGTTCCACCGACAACGAGGGAAGTAAGATCTACGTAATTTTCGTAGGATAAAATTGTAGAAGGCTTGCCAGTAACTGTGCTTTTCTCTGAAGTTGAACAATTAATAACAAGCACTTTATAATCGAAGTGTTGCAGTTACATTCCACCCAACAATAACACCAAGTAGGTTGCTTCCGGTCCTTACCTTTTGAAACGAGTGTATCACGCCATTATCAAGAGAAAATACGTTAATTATCAAATTATTTGCATAGACGGTGAAGAGTAAATTTCAGACTGGTTATCGTAGTTTCTTGTTGCACTTAATAAGCTTCCGCCAAGCGTAGTAACTTAATAATAGACTCAAGTAATAAATTTGATTATTAAGATTTATTTCAATGCATATTCAGCTGATAATAGTTCAAGGATATTTCATGACACTATAGAACTTATTCCATTTGACAATCCACCAATTAATGAATTATTATCACTCAAAACATATTTAATCAATTATTGGCAATATATTTCATTATCAGTAGATTAAACTGTGCAAGTCCCTAATTTGAAAGGCAGAATGACAGTCCATTATTCAAAATCTCGATAGATAATTATCTGTGTTGTCATCAGTGCACTTAGCTGACAAATTATGAACAAAATAACTATCAAAATACTTATTGAAAGTTAACCATTAATGTTTAAGTGTAGTTAGATTGTTATGACATTGTTTTATATGACTACTGAGCGTGACACAACACTTACGTAAAAGTTCCCGTTCCGCCTGCTGCGCTACAAAAAGGGAAATTTTATTTTTGACACAATTCAAAAATGGTTCAAATGGCTCTGAGCACTATGGGACTTAACAGCTGTGGTCATTAGTCCCCTAGAACTACTTAAACCTAACTAACCTAAGGACATCACACACATCCATGCCCGCGGCAGGATTCGAACCTGCGACCGTAGCAGTCGCACGGCTCCGGACTGCGCGCCTAGAACAGCGAGACCACCGCGGCCGGCTTTGACACAGTTATTCACGTACTTAACAGTACTGTCGCTCATCAGTTAAACTGGCGACCGATTTTTTAATTGCTTTTACAACTTAATCATTTCTTTCTGCAAAATTTCCACTGGAAAATTTATTTCCAAATTATTTCCATTATTTCATTTACCGATCGTTATTGAATGAAATTACTCATTCAATAACGATCAAGTTATAACGTCTCCTGTTTCCCGTGGAATAATCATTATTTACTTCGGATTCGGATGCCTTATCCCAACGCGGGTCAAAATTCATAATTCACGGTCATTGTCAACTTGTAATTTCGCAAATCCCGGGAAGCAGGGGGTTGTTATAGGCAGAGCGAGCAGGCCACGCCATGCGTGCAGTATCTTCCATTTCCAAGAAAACATCAGTGGGGACCAGCATTATAGTCCGCCGTGACGAAGTATGGGCCCACTGTACATCGCAGCAACCGCACATGAGATCCCAAGAGCTCTTCACGATACCTTCTAACTGTTAAACCTTGCTGATTCACCTACACAGTTTCATGACAAGGTATTCGAGGGGCCGAGTGGTCCTCGTCCACACCATTAGCGATCCTCCTCGGTACCGGTCTCTTTCCATATTGTTTCCGTCCCGAAATCCTGTTCCACGTTTCCTCCAGATGTAAAACGGTCGAGAATCACTCACCAGGTGAAATTCTAACTCATCTGCTAAAAGAACATTGGCCCACTGTTTGATCATCCAGGTGGCATGTTGACGACTCCACTCTACATGTTACCGTCTGTGGAGAAGAGTCAGAGGTACAGATACGGTAGCTGTCCGACAGTAAAGGCCACTGTGCCGAACCCTTCTGTACACAGTTTGTCTCGATACAACACGTCGATGGGATGCCGCGAGGTCAGATGCCAGTTGCCGTACAGTGCTGAGGCGATACCGTCGTACCCTTACATCCAAATAACAGTGCTCTCTTTCTAAAGTGAGACATGGTGGGCCCTTCTCTGGTCTTTGGGATACAATTTAGGTCTCCATAAAATGTCGCTCCACACGAGAAGCAACAGAACTATTCACACAAAGGCATCGGGCCACGCCAGTTTGCGACTGCCGTGCTTCCATTCTTCCTATGGCCCTCCACCGCAGAGAGTGTGGTAGGCGTCTTCTGTGACTGTGGATGTGTGACGATCAGGCAAACACTGCCCAGAGTAATAGGAAGCCTGACGTCATCGTTTGCGTGGTTGTTGCAGAACACTGTCGTACGGACTTCTCAAATGTTCAAATGTGTGTGAGATCTTACGGGACTTAATTGCTAAGGTCATCAGTCCCTAAGCTTACACACTACTTAACCTAAATTATCCTAAGGACAAACACATACACCCGTGCCAGAGGGAGGATTTGCACCTCCGCCGGGACCAGCCGCACAGTCCATGACTGCAGCGCCCAAGACCGCTCGGCTAATCCCGCGCGGTGTACGGACTCCTGTTGAGAGTGTATGATTATATCGCGAAATGGAGACAGGGCAGAGAAATAGCTGTTTATTGCTTTAATTTTGGACACCAATGAAGTTTTCTTTAGCTGACGACGATAAGCATTCGAGACTACAGAAAAAGGAACCTCCGAGTCAGCTAGCACCTATACTTGCTGGCCGTCGACGACGACGTCGATGACGTTTCCTGTTATCTTGGTATCTGTCGCCCATGAACGAGTTTCATCTGTGACGCCCTCACTTTCACAGGTGCTCGCCTCCCATAGGTTTTTTGAAGTCATCGGCTAGGCGATTGGCTGGTTCCTCTGCACTCGGATGGGGAATGGCTACGGCATGCTGGGGATGGACGTCGTGCGGGAGACGGCGTTGAGCTTCCCCTGACAGGTCGACTATAATCGTCTGCAGTTGACTGGCGCGAATAGGACTGTTGTGATGGTTGTCTTGTGGTCTAATAGTTGCTGAACGATAATCTTCCTGATCTGCAGTATACACAACGTGCTCCGGGAGTGCCTGTTGAAAACAGATCAGCATGTTATCCTCTGTCCTGCGAGCGTCTGTTTTGCGACGGGGCGTTTGATTTGTGGATGAGCTGGTTGTGCTGACGTTCCCCAAATAGTGGATTGTCGATTGATGGCGGCTAGGTGAGATGGAGTTGGCCGAGTTCATGGTTCATCGTGGGTGCGACTCGTGGTTGAGATTCGTGCAAGAGATCAGTACACTTCTTGTTCAATATTGTCTATTACATCCTGACGGATGGGGTCGACATTAGTGGCTGATGTCTATTGGGCACTCGGTCCGACGTTTGTGGCTACCATACATTGCAGTATCTCTTGTATTACTATTGCCTACATGAGAGTAGTGAGGTCCAAACTTCCACAACCGTCCTAGTGACTACATTTGGGTGTCGATCATATTTCTTTCGTTGAAAACATATCTCTTGCATTTCCTCGATTACTTCGTAAAGTGTTCTTTTGTTTTGGAATATTGAAAGGGAGAGCTTGATGCATGACTTCTGTGACTCCATACATCATATGTGAGATTTTGTCGGCTTCTGTCATATTCCGATTTACAATGTTACAAAGGAGCAAAAGTTTCTGTATATATGGCTGTCGTTTACACATGGCGTTGCGCCATGTTCTCCAGTTGCTCTGATTAAGGGTCTTGGTACTGATTGTCATTGAATGTTTCCTTCAGTTTCCTCGGATTAGTCGCAGCAACTGAGCTTCTCTTCGTTGTTTTCGAACCACTGCTGGGCTGTGCCACCTAGGTAAAAATACATGTTTCCCCAACAATTCACGTGACACTACCTGTATTTATTGGCTACTGAATCGAATCCTTTTAGCTACTTCGTCGCATCTTGAGCAGCATCTCTGGAAAACACAGATGGATACCTGGTGTGCAGCTGACTTACTGGTGGATTGGTATCAATGGGTCTCTCGAATAAATGGGTCGTGAGAACGATATACTTGTTGTATTCAAGTTCCTGTCCGTGTAGGCGACGGCTCCTGGTCACGGAGACGTAGATATCTTTTGGATAGCCAGGGTCTCCACGAAACGATGTCATCTCGAAACCACTCAAGTAAACATCCGAAGGCAGCATAGTGAATGAAACACAACTCTTACAACTTAAGGCACGTTTCATACATCCACCAACGTATAGCCAGGAATGCAGTGCTCCGGTGGTCAGAGAGTAGATTTATTTATACTTTCCACAAACAACGAATGTTCCAAATACATACAAATGTTACAAACCTTTCAGAAATTATAAATACGAAATGAGAAATAATTTGTGGTGGCTGGGTTCGAACCAGTCATATCACACTCAAATTTTTCTTACTTCCATGTATTCCTTCCACTTTTCAGCTTTTCCTTCTTATTCAGCTTTTCGTTCTTATTCATACTGCTCCTGCTATTATCTCCAAACTAGTATTTAATTTTCTTATAGGTGGCGTCTGCCTTGCCCCACGTCATTCATACTCCTATATCTTTGCATTTCTCTTCTAGCTATCCCTGCTCTGGCTTTTTGCACAACTGTCAGTCTCGCTTTATAGATGTCTGTACACTCTTTTTCCTGCTTCATTTACTGCATTATTATATTTTCAGCCTTCGTAGTTCGACGAAAAGTTAGGATAAAAAAGGCAAATTTTGTGCCCAATTCTCTTTCACTGGCGTCTCCCAATGTTGGGATAAAATGTGTGAAAGAGTCTGAGTTAATTCTGTCGCATTTGAATTCTCTGTGCTCGACGTCATATCTTGTCGCAAAACTTTTACTATTGACGAACAGTACGAGGAAACAGGCGTTCATTTGTTACGTTTAATATGCTCTCATAGCAGCTAAAAGAGAAAATTTTTTTTTGTCTGATAGTTAACGGAGAATATTTTGTGAGAATAACAGAAAAATACCACTTTACTCGCCAATTCGTCTCTCGTATTCATAATTTAAGGTGAGGTATTGGAGACCGTCTGAGTATAGCTTCATGTATTTTTGTTAGATGAAACGAGTGACATTTAAGAAATAAAAGAACTGTTTATCGATCTCGTCAAACAGATAACGCTGAAAACGTAACACATTAAAATAATATGTCAAATACTGTGGCATCAGCGTTCACGGCTGCTCCATTACATTTTCTCGTACCATTTTTGAAGCTTCATGTTTTGGCAGAAACCACTCAGAGCAATTATCGTCGTGCGGTAAGTAGTATATCTAGCAGACTAGTACCGGTTTCTTTAAGACTTTCTGATTTTTTTGTTATTTATAGATTTGAACTGCGAATCATGAAGAGTACCTGTTCTCAGTACAAAAGTTTCATGTCACTACACATCGAATACCGTTCGGCCTCAGTATCATCAGACATTAAGTCAAAGTTCTCTTGCGTAGTCCACTGATTTAGATCGAGATTCTCTCACAGGGCTCGCTTAGTACTCACCATCCAGTTTACGTGTTGGAATAATGCCCGCAGCACTCACTGCAGCTCTACAATTTTCGGAGCCAATCACCAAACAGCAAGTTCGCAAGTTTTCATATGATACCAAAATATTTCAGCGTACCATGGCGGTAGGTATTGTACGTAACAACTGACCGTCATTTGAACGATGATTTTGGCTGTGCGATCAGGAAAACACCGCAAGAGCCCAACTCCTCTTGTGGCGAAGGTGATCACCCAGATATTCAATACAAATATTAGCATGAATCAGTTATCGAGTTCATGTCTTGTTTGTTTCAAACATCTGAGTATTACGCGACAGTTGTAGGCACGCTGCAGGTTTTGCAATCTTGTTTGCGCAATGTCACATACATAGTGTCCCAGGACGCATGGTCAATATTCAGGGAATGCCAAGAACACTAATTTCAAGGGGAATTTGGAGGGCCTATGCGGGGAACATTAAATTAGCCAACAACTATTTCTCGCAGCTTCGAGGCGAGCTTTTTCCTGCTTTGCCATCGTCCAGCTTTCACATCCGCATATCAGGGCGCTCCATACAAAAAGTCTTTACATTTCGGTCAAAAGGAGCGGGATTTAGTAGACGCGTTTCCTACGCATGTTTATAATTTGCATTCGTTATCTGCGGTGAATTCGTCTTTAGGTTTTCAAGATAAAAATGTAATTGTATGCCGCTTGTTTTCACTAGTGTCACATATCAGTCGACGGTAACTGTAAATCACACGGGACAAAAGGGATGTACACGACTATTTAGACTTCGCTCTGCACTTGGTCGTATTGTCGAATTACTGTTTTAGTCAACAAGTCAACAACGCTGGTGGGCTCATTGCAAGATGGTTTGCCAGTGGACCAAAGTGGAGGTGTTTCGAAAACCATCGAATTTATCATGTCTAGGAAGTTCAAATCTTTACCTGTTCATTCCGGCGTTGGTAAAGCAACAAGTATGTGATGTGAGGAAGCAAGTAGTCCGAGTTGCAGTGTTAAAATTTTTCATTATTTCCCAATGTCGTAATCCGTCTTTATTTAGGCACCTTCGCATTGGCGTACGGAAGAAATACAAAATTTCTTAACTGTGTCATGACCCATTTAGTGAGACTACAACACCAAGAAAAAATGGCTCAAATGGCTCTGAGCACTATGGGACTCAACTGCTGAGGTCATTAGTCCCCTAGAACTTAGAACTAGTTAAACCTAACTAACCTAAGGACATCCTAAACATCCAAAATTTCGAAATACTATCCAATGAAATAGAATAAAACAGGGATGGCCGAGCGATATTTTTAAAAATTAAGTAACATGCTTTGTCCCCAAACTGACAACCTACACTAGTAATAAGAAACAAGCAGCAGATTACCTTATTACGGCAAAGCAAACGGCATCAGGCGTACAATAAATCTTTACATCATAAACGTGCCGGAGGTGTAGTGCATAATCTGGCCACACACTGGATATGAAAACATTCAAGACCCCTAAGACTAATACACGCAGCTCTGTGGAAATGGCTCCCGCAGGCTGTAAACTACGGTAGTGATCAATTGCTAAATCTTGTCGTAACGACAAACCATAACAGTTATTATAGATGACTGGTGTTCTAAATATTGCTGATAAAAAGCTTAACGTTAGTAGCCAGAATAATCAGGATAAATAAAAATTAAATACTAAAGTATATAAAGAACATTTCTACAATGAGAAAGCTTCAAAGTACATAGGACAGCTCCGATTATCAATTTTGAGTGTGCCAAGTCGTATTACAAAATGGTTCAAATGGCTGTGAGCACTATGGGACTGAACACCTGAGGTCATCAGTCCCCTAGAACTTAGAACTACTTAAACCCAACTAATCTAAGGACATCACACACATCCATGCCTGAGGCAGGTTTCGAACCCGCGACCGTAGCGGTCGCGCGGTTCCAGACTGAAGCGCCTAGAACCGTTCGGACAATCCGGCCGGCAAGTAGTATTATAGCCAACAACATATTGCATCCCCGAACCTCCGTAAAACCAGAATCTACGCCCCTCCCCTCTCCTCTCGATGCACGAGATCATCTCACTATTGACTAGCAGTGTCTCAATACTACGACCAGATTCCATGCAAGTGCCGTGTTGCAGTCGTAAAATGCACCTCTCTGGGATGCAAATACAAACACGAAATACACTGAAGCGCCAAAGAAACAACGGATGTCCTCCAAGGCCAAAATCGGGCACTATAATTCATCATCATTATCTTGAACTATAACTGAGTTACGTATTTTTAGTCACATTAATGTGACCAACTCCTATGTTCGACGTCAACGTGCAATAACCAGTCATGGACGGCAGTTGCGGCACTAGCAGTGGAGAATATACTTTGAAGGGGAAAAGAACTGGTATCGGCATGCGTATTCCAATTCAGAGATATGTAAACAGGCTGAATACGGCACTACGGTAGGCAACGCCTACATAAGGGAACAAGTGCCTGGCACACTTATTATATCGGTTACTGCTGCTACAATTGCAGGTTATCAAGATGTAAGTGAGTTTGAACGTGATCTTATAGACGGCGAACGAGCGATGGGACATAGAATCTCCGAGGTAGCGATGAAATGGGTATTTTCCTGTACGACCATTTCACGAGTATATCGCGAACATCAGGAATCCGGTAAATCATCAAATCTCTGACACCTTTGCGGACGGAAAAATATCCTACAAGAACGGAACCGACGACGACTGAAGAAGTGCAACTCTTCGGCGAGTTGCTGCAGATTTTAACGCTGGGCCATCAACAAGTGTCAGCGTGCGAACCATTGAACGAAACATTATCGATAAGGGCTTTGGGAGCCGAAGGTCCACTCGTGTACCCTTGATGACTGCACAACACAAAGCATTACACTCGTCTGGTCCTGCCAACACTGACATTGGGCTGTTGAAGACTGGAAACATGTTGCCTAGTCAGACGAGTCTAGTTTCAAAGTGTATAGAGCAAACGGACGTGTGCGGATACGGAGACAACCTCATGAATCCATGGACCCTGCTTGTCAGTAGGGGACTGTTGAAGCTGGTGGAGGCTCTGTAATGGTGTGGGGCGCGTGCTGTTTGAGTGATATGGGATCCTGATACATCTTCATACGACTCTGCCAGGTGACATGTACGTAAGCATTCTGACCGATCACCTGCGTCCATTCATGTCCTTTGTGTATTCCGAGGGACTTGGGAAATTCCAGCAGGACAATGAGACATCCCACATGTCCAGAGTTGCTACAGAATACCTCCAGGAACACTTCTGAGTCTAAGCATTTCCGCTGTCCACCAAACTCCCCAGTCGTTAACATTGTTTAGCAGATCTGGCATACCTTGCAACGTGCTGTTCAGAAGAGATATCCACCCCATCGTTCTCTTACGGATTTATGACCAGCCCTGCAGGATTCATGGTGTCAGTTCCCTTCAGTACTACTTCAGACATTAGTGGAGTCCATGCCATGTCATGTTGCAGCACTTGTGAGTGCTTTCGGGGACCCTTCCCGATATTAGGCATATGTACTAGTTTCTTTGGCTCTTCAGTGTAATTATACACAAGTACATCAAAGTTCAAAATTGCCTGTGTTAACTATATGGCACCCTCTATATAAATCCTGAGGTCCCTCATGGGAAAAGGTGATAGCAAGAACCAATTCTAAGTATCCTACTTGCAGACAATGAACCTTCTTCTTAAGAACATAGAGTTGCATCAGCACCAGAGATCCAGTGACAGCTGTATGTTACATAGTGCATAGTAAGAATCAGTAAACGTATAAAACCTTTTATATCAGAAAATTTGTAATTTACCGCAATTTTAAATACTATTAACGACAGAATTTTTCAATTTTCACATTCTAGTACTATACCTTAGATTTTCCTTGATGGCTGTCTAAGTAAAATATGAATTGCATTCCACATCATTTTATCTATATTTTTGCGATTCTAGCACAACATTTTTGAACTGTCCTCTCAAAGCGAAGATAATGTGATGACACTCTCCTTGCTCGGGATTGTTTGTCTACAAGATGGAAAGAAGTCTTGAAACACCTAATTATTCCCTTAAAGATTCGTAACAAGAGCACAGAACTATTTTACAAGCTAACATATTCACACTTTGTTTGTGTTATATGGGGTAGGGTAGATAAACGTGGCTCGGACGTGAAGTTTAGCATATAACCACACCCCACTGCTTACAGCTACTTGCAACAGGTTGGAGCACCTCCCCATATGGTCGGAACCTTGGAGCACTTTTACACAGTCTTCATGCCTGACACAGATGTTAGCAGAGGTCAGTCTGGTCGCAGCTGTAGCTGGACGCCCAGGTCACCTTATCTGTCAACGTGCGATTACTTTGTGTGAGGAGCTCTATAGTCTAAGGTGTATGGAAAGAAGCCCCATATTAATCAAGAACTGCAGCAGAACATTTAGGATGAGATTACAGCAATTCCAGCAGTCCAGCTTTGGCCCGCCTTCACCTGCCCAAATGTGCCAGGAAATGGGTGATGGTCACCTTCAACATCTGCTATAGTCAAGTTAGTACTGTGTTTTCTTTCCTCTGTTGCTTTTCGTTGTACCCTGATATTGTGTTCACTGGGCCACTTTTATTTGCCCCACACTGTACAAGGAGCTAAGGAGACAATGACAGAGTGAGAGAAGAGAGGACACAATGGCAGTGGAACATACACTGACGAAAAAACATCGCAACACAAAAAAATAATTGATGTAGAATAATAAAATTTTGGGGATACAATTGTGTAGGTCACGTTCTCGCTATCACACTACAAGTAGGTTTCCAGTAGTTTGTAACCGAGACACAGCTACCAGCTCACTGTAACACTGGATCCCTAACACTGACGCTGGGACACATAAACTGTTTCGCCATCAGACTGCTGCACACATTCCGCAGACACCTCACTATGACACTATATCTACCCTTCAAGAATCGCCATCTCGTGCTGGCCTATAGCAAGTGTCTCATGGACACTCTTAGTGTTCTTCTGCTAGTTTATATTCGCCACTGGCATTCAGCTAAGTTCTCACCATGGACCGTGTTCTGGGTGTTCAGTAGCTTGTAAGCGAGGCACACCTGCTTGCTCACTGTAGCCCTTGCACCATCAGATTGCCACTGGGACACAGAATTTGCTTTGCCATCGCACTACTACAGACATTCTACAGACCCCTCACTATGACGCTGTTGCGGCCCCTCAGGAATTGCCTCCCCATCAGGTGGGTACTAGGGTACTGCAAGGGTCTCTACCACACTGCTGGAATCATTTGGCATGTGTGTTTCTGTTATACTGCTGCTGGCATTAGGCTAGGGGCACACCTTTCTCTGGGTGTCAATAATCGGTCTGTAAGGCACAGTTGTAACTTTCGTGCAATCGTATTGTTGGTGGAACACTAAAATTGTTTCGCCTTTGCACTGTTAAAGGCATTGTGCAGATGTTTCTCAATGGCACTCATGAGTCCATTCCAGAAATTCTTCTCCATCTTACCGTTCGTGGGCAACTGCAAATGTCAGTCTAACTCAGTGCTGAAACCAGCAACGGCTCCTATCATTTTGAAATGTTCTCACCATCAAGCCACATCTGGATGTCCAGTGGTTTGTAACCGAGGCACAGCTGCAGGCGTACTGCAACCCTCGCTCCCTCTCATTGAAAGTGGGACACAGAAGTTGCTTCGCCATTAGACTACTACATGCATTCTGTAGAAGCCTCTCCATGACACGATGACTGCCGCTCAGGAAACACCTCTCCACTTACGTGTGCTGGCCTACAGCAATCGTCCCTATGACACTGCTGACGTCATTCTGCATGTGCCCTGCTCCGAGACTGCTACTGGCATCCTGCTAGGTTCGCACCATGGAATGAGCAGCAACACGCCGCAAGTCACTGGAAAATCGCGAGATATCACAGTGGTGGAGGTTTCTGTACTTGTATTCAAGTGCACCCATCTTAAAGCTTGCAGGATACGGCTTACGACGAGGTCGTGCACCCTCATGACCAGAGCCCTTCGATCCGGCAGTCGATGCGCGCCGCCAGCAGTCCCGTCGTGTTCGCGCACTGCGTGGACCTGGCTCCTCCTCAGTCCCCAACCGACTCCCCACTCGCACTACCCGCAAAAACAACAACGTCGCCCCAGAGATAGGACAACAGTTACTACATATCGATGACCACCACAGCTGCCACTAGCAGACAGGCAACACCTGTGTGGTGGAGTGGCGCCAACTACACGAGAAGAGAAACAACCGCAACCATGCCAACTAAACGATACAGTCTGACCTCCAACAGAGGGTGGGAACCTACAAACAGCACCAACGTGAGCTGCAGCACGTCTCAGTGTTCATCTATTGTTGCTACGTGTACACAAAGTTTCTACCGTCACTTCCGGTTAACGCATTGTGTCCATGATATTTCTGATGTACTTGCAGAGCCCCTAGCTCTTCCTGTTCTTCCAAATCCCATTAGTAGTCTTCTGACTTCCCTGTATTTTACTGAGAACATTCCTTCCCTGCTTTTCGATTTCTTCCAATTGCCCCTGTTGGTTAGAGTAAGACACTCACAGCATAGACGCCTCCTGGTTTTACACTCTCCAGTCAGATTAATGTGACCACATCTTAAAAGCCTGAATAACCACATTTTACAGCGCGGACCGCTGCGGCGTGTAGAAAAACAGTTAGTTAATGAGGTTCGGGGAGGTACCTACAGGGATATGAAGCCATGTCACGTCCACTCAGGTGCTGTGACAAGCTGCACTAGGATTCTCAGGTGAGGATCCATGGCGCGAACAGCGAGTCGATGTGGCCTCGTAGATTCTAGAGTGGTTTAAATCTGGGGAGTCTGATGTCAGGGAAGTACTGTAAACTCATACTGGTGCTCTCTGAACCACGCATGTACACTATGATCTGCGTCACACTTGGCATTGTCCTGCTGGTAGATGCCATCAAGCTGGGGAAAAACAAGCTGAACATAGGTGTGAACATGGATAGATGCTTGCTTGTGCTGAGCCATTGTACCTTCCAGAATGACGTGACCACCCAGGGAATGCCACACAAATGCTCCGCAGATCGTAACGCTCCTACTGCGGCCTGGACCCTTCAAATTATTGTTGCAGGGTATATTCTTTCAGATATTTCACTCCGCACGCGTCATAGTCCATCCGGCCAATGTACCATGAAACGTAATTCATCTGAAAAGAATACCTGGTACCTCTGGGGGGGGGGGGGGGGGGGAATGGATGTATTCCAGCCTTCATCGCTGATGAACAGCGGCCAGCATCAGTGCATGAGCTAGGGCCGTACTACAGAGACCCATACTCAGCAACATTCGTTGAACAGTTGTTGAGGAGACGCTCCCCTCGGCTCATCTGGTCGGTCAGTTGCTCAACAGTTGCACGTCTATTCTACCGTACACGTCTCCACAGACTTCATTCACCCCAATCATCACCCCGGAACGCAAACTGTATACAAACTTAGCCGTTTCGGAAATTCTTCCACCCTTTGCCCGAGTGCCAATGATCATGCCTTTTGGACGTCAGATATATCGCCTCCTTTACGCATTACGATAAGGACTGTACTGTTTTCTTCCTTTTTTTTGCATTCCCGTAATAGTTCTATATATCCTCCACTGCTAGTGCTGCACCTGTCGTCCATGACCGGTTATTGCATGTTGACGTCAAACATAGACGATGGTCACATTAATGTGACTGGATCATGTGCAAGTGAATTACATTGCAAGATAGTCACCATGAATTATAGTGCTGTAGGATATCCCTCTTTTGTTGTCCCTGTTCTGTGTTAGTCAGTAAGCAAGATCGAATTTTCTAGCTCTTCCTTTGACTGCCTATTTATCCTGTCCACTAGGCTGGATCCATTCTCCTAAGCGTTTTATCTCGCCTAAGTATTTTTTTCTGTCCTTTCAATCTTGCCTTATTTTGTTTTACAATATTTGTCTCCTTGTTGTCTGTTTTCCATGTATTACGTCTTTTCGTACGAGACTTTGAGACCCATCTTTCCAGTGATTTCGTGCAATATCTCCAGCATACTTTGCGCACCCTTGCAGTTTCTGACTAAAAGGGAAAGGTCATCAGCAAAAGATAAACACTTGATTTACAAGTTGCTTCCTTATTTACCACGCTGTATTCGACTTATTCCTTCCATCTTCAGAGTTTATTCCCAGATTCTTGTTATTTTATCCGGGACGATGTTGAAGAGAATTGCGGCTAATCCCATGTCCCAAGGTCTAAGTCTTTCACCAGTGGGAGCGGGAAAACAGCGACAGACATCAGTTTGGAGTCTGACGGCATAGGGAGGTATGGTGCTCTGAGGTCACTGGAGTGGTCATCTCCCGAGGTATCTTATTTTTCTCTTTTATTGCTTTTTTCGGCCGAGAACCATTTGCCAGCCTATTGACTGTGCTTGTAGGAGCGGAAAATTAGCGGCGAGCCCTAGTGGGTGGCTCCTTCAGTCACTGGCTACTGGTTTCAAGGGGGGAAGTTCACGAATGGGAGCTCTGTCTCCAGTAGACGCCGGAGGAGGATGCTGGTTCTCTGGCCAGGTGTTGCGAGTGGTACTGCAGGAACCACGAGCGGGGAGGTCCCGTCTGCCTTCGTCTAATTTATTTGTGCATCTGCCACAGCTCGACGTCGAGGGAGTAAATACGCCAAGTGCTGTCGACAACCTGGACACGGTAATGACAAAAGTCAATACACAGAGACACGATATAAACGATCTTTTTTTTCCGAGGTTCAAAACACGAGAGGCGATCAGGAATGCTTCAGTTCCTGTACTTTACGTTCCTTAGTTAGGGCAGAATATTTCCGGGACTCGATAGGACCGTCGTTGCCGCAATAACACACATGTGATAACGCCCACAGTGAACTTTCGTGCAGTGGCAGGCCACATTCTCCACAAAACGGTTCGTATATCTATATATCGCGAAGACATATGCCGTAAGCATTGGCATTTAAAGCATGACATTGGGAGTGGCTTCACATCATAGCGGTACACCATGATTTGGTACTTGTCTGGAAGCGAAAACCCAATAAAACCACCTCGAATGCACTGGTTTAAACCGTGATCTATGGTTCGCCTCGTACGTAGTGGATCCATCATTTCTCAAAGTGAGCATTCAATTCTTCAAATATTTGCACCACTAGTTCCGGGTGAACATTTAACCACTGCACCATGTTAGGTTCTTATGGGGTTTGACAGTTGTAGGGTAGTGGCGGACCAATCCAATTTTTATATCAAATCCATATGCAAAGTAATTAAATCAATCAATTACGCCTACCCCCATCCCTGACCACGCCCATCCCCACCCACGGATGACATCATGTATTTTTCTCAGCCTGCACGCGAGCCCTCGCCACCCTCTGCCTCCCACTCCCGCTCGTATCCTATTGGACAGAATTTCGTATTTTGAAGGGACCTTCGAATTTGTGCTGACGTCCCACTACACCCACCACCTAGGAATTGGAAGGAAATTAGAAATGGAGGTACACTTTCCGGGTTTCGATCCCAGGGCCTCCTGGATGCAAAGCCCAACTGCAACCGCCTAACACAATATTATAACACCAGAGGCGCCTGTAATTGTCAGTAGCTAATTTGAATGCAGCATCCGATCACATTGAGGATATAAGGCGGAGCCAGCAGCTCTGCAGCCTTGGGATTGGCGGGGAATTAGAAATGGCGGTGCTGTTTTCGGTACTCGAACCCTGGTCCTTCTCAATAGAAAGTCCAAGTGCACCCCAAAACATGGAAAGTGCCCAGATGCAGGAAGGGAAGGTTAGGTTAGTTTGCTTTAATCATTTTGGTCGGGAAACTGACGTAAGTATCTGCCTTAATTACGTAATTAACCGGATCTAATTACACAACTATATGTACAGCGCTACACAAGGACTGCCTAAAATCGCAATATGGCTCAAAAATTGACGATACCATACAACCTGCTGAGAATAGATTTCACAATACCATTCGTAAGTAGTGACAGACAAACTCTACCATTCATCTTCAAGCTGGCAGGAAAAAGGCTGGGGTGTAAGATACAATCTTAATTCTTTTAGCCAGGAAATAGGTTTATCTGATGAGCTGTTGTTGTTGACAGAGAGGAGTTTAATAAGTGTATTACGTGAAAGCAAACAGCTAAGGATGCTATCTATCGTTGTTCGACATCAGGGCACACTATAGACATCTGCTCAAAAACCACCCTACAGTCCAGGTAATCGAAGCCAGTACACGTTTCCACAATTGATACAAAAAATTCGTTACTGATCTAATCAGACTTTGAAATTACGTGACAAGAACCAGCACTCGTAATTAACAGGTAATATTACAACACATGTACTGAAGAAAATTGCCATCGCAAAACACTGAAGAGGGAGCGGTAGTTGAGTGTGTAGTCTCCTAGATAGGCGCTCACACGCTGTCGAACATCTAGGCCCTCTTAGCCCCCCTTATCCCTTCCCTCCCTCCCTACATTCACCCATTCACCTACAGGGAGGACACAGGCTGTTTCAGATGGTCAACTACTCCAGCTGAGGGCTTCACGTTATGAGTTGGCCGTGGCCATTGTCCTATGCCGACACAAAAGCAGGTCTAGTTAACTAACAATAGAAGATAAAAGGGTGACAGCCCCAAGTGCAACTTTTTCCTCTAAAATACAGCGACACAGCATCACACGCCACCCGCTTGTCAGAGTGTGGCTGTGTCAGGAGACCACCCACAACCATTCTGCGACAGAAAACACTTTTATTTAATGTCAATGCAAGTCTTTCTTGCAATATGTTAAACGTATTTCTCGGAAAGACTGGAACCCTCTGGAACAACAACGAAATTCTGGAGAACGGTCCACATTGTCCACAGTGTCCTCACTATAATATGTCGCCGCAAGCTCATAACTGGGCTGCCAACATTATCGACGCCGACTAAAGCTATACATATAATAGAGTGTGACACCTGCATCCCTCAGAACAAAACTGAAAGCCATCCTGACTGTGGGTTATCTATGGGGACAGGCATGACCTGTTACGGAACTCAGTCGCCACGCCATTCTGAACACTGGACTGTGATGAAAAACCAACACGTCTCTGGAAACATCCCCCAGGCTGTGGCTAAGCCATGTCTCCGCAATATCCATTCTTTCAGGAGTGCTAGTTCTGCAAGGTTCGCAGGAGAGCTTCTGTTAAGTTTGAAAGGTAGGAGACGAGGTACTGGCAGAAGTAAAGCTGTGAGGACGGTCGTGAGCCGTGCTTGGGTAGCTCAGTTGGTTAGAGCACTTGCCAGCGAAAGGCAAAGGTCCCGAGTTCGAGTCTCGGTCCGGCACACAGTTTTAATCTGCCAGGAAGCTTCACGTCTCCTATACTTAAGCATCTATTAAAAAAGGAAAATAAAACACAATAGCGTCGATAATAAATGTCATCTTTCTACTAAAATAGGTGCAGTCTATATTCTTTTAGTTTTATGAGCAAAATCGGTGTAGTTTTTACATTCAACTGCAGGATACACTTCGCATTTCATTATTTTGCGACATCCAGCGAATTGCAGCACCGCGGATTACAGATGATCAGCAGAGACATGTCCACAGTGCGCAAAATCAGGATAATAACATCGACTATTTTGGTGTGAAAACTACTAGTCACTGCAGAATGTCCCCATTTTTTCAGACCGTCTTTGGAGTAAAGAAAAGGCGAGAATTTAAACTCTGGAAAATAAAACCATCTGTGTTCAACAATTTCTTTCAGCTTGGTGGACAAAATACACGACCTGAGAGCGTCTATCGCATTCGAATCAGTGTCTGTAAATCAACTGTCATGCACGTGTGTATTACAAAAATGTCAGACATGTGAAATGACATTAGAGAATACAATCATTCACGCCATTGGCTCACATCTCGGATCGTGAGAGCCTGTCTTGTAATAGAACCTCCTATAAGATTTTATCATGTGGCTCCCTCTTCCGTTACTCCGAAACAACTTACCGTCTGCATACTTAAATTTGACATTTCTTATGCATACCGAAATGTCTGTAAAGGTTCTATCATATAGGAGCAGATTCTCACGTTCTAGTTTTGGGAGCAATTTGATCATCGCAGCACGTTTCACGCAATGTTCTTTCATGTCTGAAGAAAAAGCACTATCATTTTTAGGTTCCACAATGAGCTATAATTCAAGCGATGTCTACCTTATTATGAGAGCTTATGAAGTATGAAATAACACCTCTATTGGAAACATGCAATCGTGACGACAATAATGAAAAAAAAGTAATGATTCCACGGGAATAAATATAGCTGATTCCTGTTAGTTTTGTGAGCAAAATCGGTGTAGTTTTGAGAGAACTATCTGTATCCAACGTTTAACCAGTTATAGCACTCCTTGTAATAGAACCCCCTGTAAGACTTTACCGCATCTCTCTCTTCTGATATGTCGACAAACATTTACTGTCTCTGTATTGTCATTGAGCATATTACATATATACGTATCGCTCCATTGGAGAAAGAGGCCAGTGCTCGAAGTCGTTTGCGCAGATCTGCACAAAGTTCGATCGCCTGTACTGGAGAGAGACCATATGCAGCAGACGATCAATCACTCGAGAGGACTCCTGTATTGTTCCTCCATAAGCAGTGAAAAAAAAAATTGCAGCCATCGCAGTGTTCCACGTCAAATGCATGCCGTCCCTTATAACACTAGATGGTAAATTTTTTGCACGTGTCAGAACATACACATCCTTTACAAGACTGTTGCTCAAGGCAAAACTACCACGCATCCACTACTACTAAGTACAATAATCTACCAGTAACTGAAAGCTGGCGATAAAAAAAAATACTGAACGAAAATCAGTCATGGGTGGACATGTCTCATAAGTTTTTTCTTGTGAGTGGTACCACTGTGTCTTAGAAAGAGAAGTGTAATCGTCCTACAAGGCGCTAGATGTTAAGAACACGATCGCAATGGCTAAGCTATCATCACAAGCTGTCTTGGTCCTGCAGGTGCCCATAAGTATTGCTAACCATTTATGTTTTAAGAGCTATACAAGCCTTATAAATCGAGGTATAGTATTACCTATGAATGAAGTAAGTATTCCAAACAAATGCCGTGACACTGAATATTTCCAGCATGTGTATTAAACAGACAGAAAGTGCAGTTACACTGGTGAGCTCGTAATAAAATCACCAAATTTAGAAAGTGATTCAGCTAAGGAACATGGTATGAAGCCGGTATTTAAGACTCCCTCATGCTGCCACTAGATATTTCTCCAGTATTTGTAACACATTCTGTCTCGAAGCCACATCAGAGGTTCTGCAATATATCCCCTGTGTTATAGGTGATGGTTGATTTACATTGATCACATACAGTAGATGTTGTGCTGATTGAGGTCATAAGAAAGGTTCACTGGCTTTTCAGATCTCCAGTGTTACGCTTTCCTGTAGAAAGGCTATATGTGATTTGGAATCAAGTCATTCCATTCAATCAAATACCTTGTAAGACGTCGTGGTCTCCTGACCTTCATTGCTTACATATTCCGCCCTCACAATCATATTCCGTACATCAAGACGCTTCGTTCGAACCCAAACTCGATAAGATAATGTCAATGTTGTATGAATTCATGTAAACGATATGCAAATAACAAGTAAGCGCACCTTGGTTGAAATACTCGAGGCTGGCGTACACACACACACATTCCAGACACGGCCGTTACAGAAGCTTTTAGTTCGGAAGAGCAACCACACGTCAGGATGCCAGTCCCAACCTATCTACGTCGGCCAGCGGCCGCCCGTGGAGCGGACAGCGTGTGCCCGAGTGAAATGGGAAACGACCCCATGTTCGGCTTAAAAGCAAATTCTGCTACATTGTGTGGGGGCGCCCAACCTATGCATTCTTTACAAATACAGCACACAGTTTCAGAGATTTTCACAGGGAGACAGCAAACGCCAAACGCTGATGCTACAGTTTTCGGATTGGTCGCCTTAAATGAATGTCATTCCTCCGTTTTAGAAGAGCAATACTGATTGACAGACGATTTTTCTGACGCCTTGAGCTGTAGGAGTAATGGAAGAGACTGAAAGATATACCCCTTCACGTCTGGCGTTGAGAGGGGCCGTTCCGTTGTCGCTCTTGGAGCAAGAACACGTAACGAGAGAGTGCGCGCTCATACGTGTACTCAAAGAGCGAGGAACAAGTCTCTCCTCAGTACTTCACTGGGAGAGCACCTCTGTCGAGAGCGAATCGGAGTGCAACTCTATATTGAGTCTTTGTGAATAAGCATTGTTCACTGTGTTGGCCACCACACTTATTGTGCAGTGTAAACGGACAGAGTAATAGTTAAACCCCTGCGAGCGAATTTTTGAGTGGTATTGTGGTGAACTGCTTATCTGACCGGTGTACCACGCTAATAGTTAGACTAGGGGCATAGGGAGAGATTGATTGGCGAAGGTCAATCCAGATAGAACGAAAGTTATCTTATTTGTCAGCAGCGAGCGGCACAGACAGCAGTCATCGCAGCTTACGGTATTGTTTGCTAGAGCTCTTGCGAGCCCCATATTTCCTCCACAACAACACACTTCACTGCATCTCACACGCAACACCTTCGACCATACCTAGCAACATTCTAACGGATAATTATTCAAGTTGAGTAGGCGCAGCTCTCAGCCATTCTGCCTAGTCAATAACAATCTTAAACTTTGTATAGAAACTTCATTAGCGAATCCTATCCTTAAGAGTAACTTCACATTCCGAAAAGAACCTAGAAATAACGTGTTAAGTTCATAACTAAAAGGGCCATTGTGATTTCTCAGAATTTTCGCGAAAATAAATAATAATTTTCGTGAGTTTCATGCTTTTCTTACACTAGCTAACACTACTTTAATGCCCAAGTATCCCACTAGTTATATAAGAAATTTTGTGAATTTTTGTGTCATTTCCTTACAGCGGACGACTCCAGTAAATACTTATTGCTGAAAGTTTTTCAGGCATTTCTCTTTAGAACGTTAGGAGCGTCTGTCTGACTTCTGCAGTAGTATGGTGGTGGAAATTGCATCTTGCAGGAACCACAGGGTAAAGGGTACATCTCAGATTAATCTGTTGCGCATAATGACAGAATAGCAACCCCACACTCTCACAACCTGCATTGGATGCTATGGAGAAATCTTTTAATGATTACAGCCACTAGTAAATCATATTCGTTGCACTCTCATAACTCGAAACGAGGCACTTGGAGTCACATCCCTGCAGCTTTGTGTGTGTTGTTGTTCCAACTTAAGCCGGAACTCAGCAGAAGTCGGCGAGTGCTATGTCTACCATATTCTGCAGCCTGTGTAGGAAGAGAGTGAGTTGCGCTAATGCGACAGGACTATGTTTTGGCCACTTGGTGGAAATGGGAACATGCTGTCGTAGCTCCGCCAACCATGTACGATGTGTAAGGTCAGGGCGGAACGAAGCCTGCTCCTGCAACATGAGGTAGTATAAAAGAAAGTACGAACAGTTACAGTGGTGTTTCATATCAGGAAAATTAGAAAGGCTCAATATCATACAGGTACTGAAGTCCGAAGCAGATCTGCATCCCTCAGGGCCTATTAACGTATATCACCCAAACATTCTATCATTGTTATATTGTACCATGCAACAGAGAAAAATTGCTCCGGATATAACGCACAAAGATCCACACTGAAATGCAAAATTGGGTCCTCTGTGATTCTTGAGAGCCATCTGCGAACATGTGTTTTCGTTCTGTCTTACCAATATCTTCTTAGTACTGATACCAGATATTGGAAGTATTCATTTAAAATTGATAGCGCAGTTGATTTACGTAAAATGCTGCAAACTCCTTCCGCCTGGAACTCCGTCATGCATAAAACCACCCATTTCTCCTTCTTCTTATTAACCCGCTGCTACTACATCACAACATCATATCTAGTTCTATACACCGGTAAGAGGTCCTAACCTCCACGACATGCGTACATCTTGAGAGATCTTGTGCATTTGGATGGGTTCAGAACAATAGTTATGGACTTGACACGCTCTATTCCTTCACGAGACTCGGAATGCAGCTGTCTACTTCTGGTCAGCTGCAGATTAAATCGGTGATAGTGCTGCAGGATGTGTTGCTCAAAGACAATGCGAGGAAATGTTTAAGTTTCTAACTTTATCTAATGAAAGCCAGAATGCCATGTGACCTTCATCTGCATAGAGAAAGTTCGTAAATTACACGCTATGCTCGAAGAGCTTGAAATATGTAGATCTCTGTCTGGTATGCTTTGATATATAAGTTCGAAAATTAACAATGATTGGACGTACTGCACAGTCATATACCTACATTCACAATGGTACTTGCAAAGTAGAGAGGGTGGTTTAGCGATGATTCTGAAATTGGGAAGCATGCTGCCGCGTCATTTTCCGGTGTTGAATTTATGGTAAAACTTCTAAAATTGTTCACACTATCAACTATGATGCTTATTATTACAGTAAATCGGTGATGTCTTTTCCATTCACTCCATTCACCGGTAAGCTGTTGATTATCACATAATGACTGACTAAGATCGCTTGTTTGAGATGGAGAAGGAGTCTCAGAGGAGGGCAACATATTCCGGGGATGGCAAGTACTGAAACACTGGAACACTGAGCCATCAGCTATTCCATCACTGTGAAAGATGAGTTTAAATGTAGAGGCCGTCAGTCACCTTCGGATAGCAGTTTGGAGATGCTCCACAATGGCGCAAAACTCTCCCCAGTTTTCATATGTTGTGACTGTCATCTATTTAAAGTCCTCTTGTGTGTGTGTGTGTGTGTGTGTGTGTGTGTGTGTGTGTGTGTGTGTGTGTGTTGTGGTAGTAGCAGCAACAACATGATTTACGCTGTGTAACGTCTAGTTTTCTGTGAGAAGTAATGGATAAAAACATATTAATGTCAGTTTGGAACCTGAAACAGACCTCGAAGTTGTGGTGGAAAAAACAAAATGTATAGTGTGTACAAAGCGCATTAAAGCAGAAAAAGCAGTGTATCGAACAACAAAACAGGGACTTTCTCTTGCGATTGATATCTCTGTGGTATACAGTCCTCATACAGTACAGACGATGAAACTTTACATTGGTCGGTGCAAGTGACTTCGATCACAGGTCGCCTGCTCCAGTACAACAAAATGTGTATATTTCATAGGATTGCGGGATAAGCTTGACGCCGGCTCGCAGACAGTATTTGCTTTCGATATATTGGAAGAGAGAGACGTGGCAAAATCTTATCCAGTTCTCTATCGGGTGAAGTTAGCATAGCTTTTGTAGTTCGTAATTTCTCTCTGTTGGATGCTACAGAATAACGATGATAGAATGCTTGGGTGATAGACGTGAATGGGCCCTGAGGGATGTAGATCTGCTTTGGATTGCAGTACCTGTATGATGATGAATCTTCCCAATTTTCCCAGTAAGAAACACCACCATAACTGTTTGTACTATCTTTTATACTACCTCGTGTTGTGGAAGAAGGCTTTATTTGGCGCTGACCTTACACATCGTACATGGTTAGCGGAGATACTACAGAATGTTCTCATTTCCACCGAGTGGTCAAAACATAGTCCTGTAACATTAGCTCATCTCACTCTCTTTCTACATGGGTTGCAGAATGTGGTAGACATAGCTCTCTCTGACTTCTGCTCAGATCCGACTTAAATTGGAACGATCACACGCGCAAAGCTAGAGGGATGGTGGGATAGTGTCTGTGGAGCAGTTACATGATGCATAGGGACTACCTAAAACGATGTTGGAAATTTACTGTAACAGATAGGTTCGAGAAAAGTGGTTCATTTCGAGATATGAGGGTGTCACGAATATCACTAGAGGCTGTAAGCGTTAAAAGTCTTCTCCGTAGGATCCTATGCAGGTATTTGATTGAATGGAATTTCCACAGGAAAGCGTAAGTCTGGAGAACTGAATATCCAGTGTGCATTTCTTACGACCTCAATCGGCACACCATCAATTGTATGTGATCATTTTCAATTAACCATTGCCTATAATCCAATGGATATATCACACAACCTCTGATGTGGCATCGGGACAGAATGTGTTACAAATACTGGAGAAATATCTACTGGCTACATGAGAGAGTTGCAAATACCGACTTCATTCCACGTTCCTTAGCCGAACCAGTTTCTAAATTCGGCGATTTTATTACGAGCTCACAAAGTCGGCGACATGTAACTACACTGTCAGCCTGTTAATGCACACACCGGCGATCACCATCGATATTCCATGTCGTGGTACTTGAGTGGAAAAACGACTTCATTCGGAGGTAATACCATACCTCGATTTGTAAGACGTGAATAGTTTTAACATGGATATTGTTAGTGATACTTGTAAGCAATATACGCGTTTTTTCGTCAGCGTTTAAATTCTCGCTTTTTCAATCTCCGATGACAGTTTTGAAGTAATGAGGATATTCTGCAGTGTTCGTTAGTTTTCACATCAAAATAGTGGAAGTTATTTTCCTGATATTACGCAGTGTGAACTTGCCTCTACTGATAATCTGTAATCCGCAGTGGTGCTTTTCACTGGATGTCACAAAATAATGAGATGCGAATTGTATCCTACAGTTGAACGTAAAAAATACATTGATTTTGCTCTTAAAACTAAAAGAAAATGGCCTGCACCTATTCTTGTGGAAAGAGGACTTTTATTATCGGCGCGATTGTGTTTTTTGATCCTTTTCTAATAGATGCTTTATTATAGGAGACGTGTTGACGTTAATCACAAATGTTACAGTCCATTGCTCAGAACGGCATGGCGACTGACTCCCGTAAGAGGTCATGCCTGTCCCTTAAGACAAACAACCCGCAGTCAGGATAGCTCTCAGTTTTGTTCTGAGGGGTGCAGGTGTCAGGCTTTATTGTATGTTTAGCTATAGTCGGCGTCGATAATGCTGGCAGCCCAGTTATGTGCTAGCGTTATTGTACTGAGGACACTGCGGGCAATTTCGCTGTTGTTCCAGAGGGTTCCAGTCTTTCCGAGAAATATGTTTAACAGTTTTCGAGAAAGAGTTGCGTTGACATTAAATAAAAGTGCTTTTCATTGCAGAATGGTTGGCTGCTGGGAGGGGGGGGGGGGGGCGGCATGTCTACTGTATGTGGTCACCGGACACCGATACACTCTGACCATGTGGCGGCGTGTAATGCTGTGTCGCTGTATTTTAGAGGAACAAGTTGCACTTGGGGCTGGCACCCTTTTATCTTCTATTGTTTAGTTAACTAGACCTGCTTTTGTGTCGGCAGAGGAAAAAGGCCACGGCCAACTCATAACGTGAAGCCCTCAGCTGGAGTAGTTGACCATCTGAAAAAGCCTGTGTCCTCCCTGTAGATGGATGGGTGAATGTAGGGAGGGAGGGAAGGGATGAGGGGGGGCTAAGAGGGCCTAGATGTTCGACAGTGTGTGAGCACCTATCTAGGAGAATGCACACACAACAACCGTTCCCTCTGCAGTCTTTTGCGATGGCAATTTTCTTCAGTACATGTGTTGTAGTATTACCTGTTCATTACGAGTGCTGATTCTTGTCACGTAATTTCAAATTTTGGTTGGATCAGTGATGAATTTTTTTGTATCAATTGTGTACTGGCTTCGATTACCTGGGCTGTATGGTGGGTTTTGAGCAGGTGTCTATAGCGAACTCTGATGTCGAACAACGATAGATAGCGTCCTCAGCTGTATGCTTTCATGTAATACACTTATTAAACTCCTCTCTGTCAACAACAACAGCTCATCAGATGAACCTATTTCCCGGCAGAAGGAATTAAGATAGTATCTTACACCCCAGCTTTTTTCCTGCCGGCTTAAAGATGAAGTGTAGATTTTGTCTGTCACTACTTTCGAGTGGTATTGTGAAATTTTTTTCTCAGCAGGATAACCCCAGTTGTATGGTATCGTCAATTTTTGACCTGCATTGCGATTTTAGGCAACCTTTTTGTAGCGCTATGAATATAGTTGTGGAATTATGGCCGATCTTGATGATTAATTACGTAATTCCGGCCGATATTTACGACAGTTTCCCGACAACAACGAAAGAAGAACTGTAACCTTACCTTCCTCTCCTGCATCTGCGCAGTTTGAATGTGGTGGGGCTGCTCTTGGGATTTCCATCGAGAAGGACCAGGGATCGAGTCCAGGAAAGGTCACCGCCATTTTAAATTCCCGCCAGTTCCAAGGCTGGACAGCTGCTGGGCCCGCCTTATATCACAGATGTGATCGGGTGCTGCATTCGTATTGACTACTGCCCATTTCAGGTGCCTCTGGTGGTATAATTGAGGTAGGCAGTTGCACTTGGGGTTTCTGTACAGGAGTCTAGGGTTCGAAACCCAGAAAAGGTACTGCCATTTTGAATTTCCCGCCAATTCCGAGGTGATGGGTGGAGTGGGACGCCATCACAGCTCTGGGACGAAGAAATTCCCTCCAAAAATAGACATTTCCACAATATTTGATAGTCCCTCCAAAAGAGGAAATCACCTTCAATAGGTACGGGATGGGTGGGGCATGGTGGGGAGGGGGGAGGGCCTGGGGCCCACATGCAGGCTGAGAAAAATACATGACGTCATCAGGGGGTGAGGGCGGGCGTGGTTGGTTGTGGGGGTTGGTGCGGTAGGGGAATTAAATGATCACTCTAATTAATTTGTATATGAATTTTACATCATAATTGGGGTGGTGCTTCCACTACACTACTACTTTTGACAGTAACAGTTACATCATCAAGTTGTTACTGGAGAGTAATACCTGGCACAGAGTAGGGTTTGATATCTTATTTATGATGGAACCACTTCGTAATTTACTAAGTGAAGTGGGTTTGCTAAATATGAATTCGACATTATTCACAAATAACCTTGGCAAAATGGAGAGAATGGACTCTCCATCCAACGAGGCGGAAAACAGGAACTGAGGGGAGTAAGTGTCTGCAAGTCGCTTGGTTTCGCTTTCCTCCCATTGCGTGGCCATCGGTGCGGTCTGTCTGAAGAGGCTGTTGGAGAACCGTAGCCACCGGCGGATAATTTCGACCTTCCTATGACGCCAGATGTCCGCCATAATGCCGCCTACTCCGGACGAGGACTCTCCCCACGGGCTCCACTAAGCAAGTGAAATGGCTACCTGGCGTGATGGTCATTGCCCAGAGTCCCAGTGCCACCAAACGAAGAGCCACCTACTCCTCCCGAAACATGTGTATCTGACAACTCGGACGACAACAGTGCGATCCCTGACGAGCCCCCGCATGGACTGGTTACCATGCTGGGTCTTAGGCGACGATCCCCAACAGGCCCGTACTTCTTCATGAGCGCTTAAATATGGAGACGAAAGAAGAAGCGTCATCATATACAACGGTGGATAACTTCGTAGCGGTTTTATCTTCTGCATTCATATTCCGGTTACGATGGTTATATATAGCGATTGTCGTTTTTATTTCTATCTCGCTATTGCTATTTCAGTTAAATATTTCCGTTTTGCTGTTTGAAGGTAATGAGTGGAGCTGTGGACGCTAGAAAATGGAATATCAATTGGCGGAATAGGAACATTTTGGATATATACCTCTGTTTAAGCTGAACAGACGGGTGACAATAGCGGAGGCAGCGATTGGGGATATGGGAATAGTGCCATTGGACAGAGCGTGTCAAAAAATGGTTTGCTCGTTTTGAAGAGGATGGTTTTGATATTAGTGACTCGCCACGTTCAATAAGACATTCGAGATTTGTTGAGGATCGCGTTAACGCATTCATCCACAATGATGCACGTCATTATGCTCGAGAACTGACAAATATAATGAACATGATCATTCAACCATCGTGTGACATTTGCATGCAATGGGGAAAATTCAAAAATCGAGTGTGTGGTTACCGCATAATCTAAGCCAAAATCACAGGGAACACTGCGCGACTATATGTGTACCTCCGCTTGCCAGTCGTCAATCGGCTCGTGAACAACGCCGACCATTCCCATTCTGTATCGTTAGTGGTAACGAGGAAAGCTGCCTTTATGCTAACGTAATGAATAGGAAGGAGTGGTTGAGCCCAAACAAAGCAAGACCTGTACTCATCCACAAAAGGTAATGTTGTGCATCTGGTGGAGCAGCGACGGTGCGTTGTACTACGAATTGCATCTCCGAGGTTTAACCATTGCTGCTGACATTTATTGTTAACAACTGAGACGTCTTGCAGAAGCAGTACAAGTACAACGACCATAAATGCTGTGTGAGGCGATGCTACTCCGCGGTAACGACCATCCGCATTCTGCTTGGGTGACAAAAAAAGCTGTGCAGGAATTGGGCTGGAAGTCATTCCGCTCCCACCTTTTTTAGCCGATCTTGTTTCTGATTTTCACTTTTTCCCCTCTTTATGAAGTAACTTCCAAAGAACTTCCTTTCCAAATGTAAATGCGTTCTGCACATGGTTCAGTGAGTTCTTCGCCTCAAAACCACGTGATTTCTACAGTCGCGGAATCGAAAAGCTACTCCAACGTCGGCAGACTGTTGTAAATAGTGAAGGAGAATGTATTTTCGATGACTAATGTCCCTGTTATATGTATCTCTTGTGTTTATTAGATTCATCGAAAAACGCTACTAACTTATGCACAAACACGATAGAGGTGCTACGCCTGGAAAATCGATGTATGGATTTTACGGTACGAGAAGAAAAGTGACTTCGGATGAAGTAGCGCGAAGATCAAGATGATTGACCAGCAGCAAGAGTTTCCAGTTCAATAAAAAAAGAAAGGGCAAAAGACTCAAAAAGCTTCTCATAAATTAAGGCCGAAATTGAGAGATGTTACACTTAAAAAATATGGCAAACCTACTCAAAAGCTCCTCTCAAAAAGTTAATGGTTTTTTAACTCGTTTTTCTTAAGTCTTGACAGTATGTTCGGTGCAGATTTTGCAGTTGATTTTAAACTAACTTCTCGTTGATCTAAAAATCTGTAAGTTCCAACATAGCTCTGAAAAGGATTATAATGAAATATTTACAACTCTTTAGTTTTTGGTGTGTGGTGGAGGGTACTTTCTTAAGCACTGTCATCTCCGAAAGACTTAGAGACTTGAAACTTTCAGGATAGCTCAGCAATCGATGAGCTTTAGTGTCTGGTGTGCGGAGGGAATTTGGTGTAAGCAATGCATTGCTTGACTCAGGAGAAGATAAAATCCAGAAAAAAATTATGTAAATGAAAAACGTGCTCATAACAAACGTTCTTAAAACGGTCTAAAAAGTATAACATAAATTCTTTTAGCACCGTAGGGATTCCTAACCCAATACAGATAGTCCTAGAACTATGTGCTTGTAAATTTTTGATAGTAATGAGAGTACTTGTAGAATATAAAACGAAAAACGTGGGGCGCATGCTGTATATAATAGTAATGAGATGAACTATTCTTGCTAAATTCTGTATTGCGTGCGTCCCACAGTTCCATTCTAAATTCTACGAGTACTGTCATAGCTATTAAAAATTAATCAGCACAAATTTTCAGGACTATCTTTAAGGAGTTAAGAATCTGTGTGGAGCTAAAAGTACTTACTTTATACTTCTTAGTCCGTTTTAGAAACGTGTTATACTAAATAGTTTTTTATTTAAATAACTTATTACTCCTGAGACAATAACGGTAGTATGGACGAACCATTATTGAGCTGCCTCTATGACCTCCCATAATTACGAAAGTCTTGGCGGTGCAGGATTTAAATGTTGAAATGTGTGTGAATTCCTGAGGGACAAACTGCTGTGGTCATCGGTCGCTAGACTTATACACTACTTAATCTAACTTAAACTAACTTACGCTAAGAACAAGACACACAGCCATGCCCAACGGAGGGCTCGAACCTCCGGCGTGTGGGGCAGCGATGCCGCGGGAACACGGTGGCCAGAGCACTCGAACGGACTGTCCAGAATGTTCTTCACACAGTTCTCGAACAGTTGTGTCCCAGTGTCATGGTGCATTGTGATCCATAAAAATTCCATGTTTTTTTGCGAACGTAACGACCATGAATGGCGGCAACTAGTCTCCAAGTAGCTGAACATGCAGAGGACTCAGCCAGATCTATATAAACTCAGTCCACGGCATTAATGAGCCACCACAAGCTTGCAGTTGGTAAGAGCTGATGGGAATCGTACCATCAGCCGATACCAAATGAAATGAGGACTTAGCTGACCAGGCCACTGTTTTCCAGTCGTCTACAGTCCAACGAACGTCGTCGAGACTCCAGGAGAGGCTTTTCAGGCGACGACGTGTTATTAGCAAAGACATTCCCGTCGGTCGCCTGCTTCTATAGGCTACTAACGCCATATTTTGCCGCACAGTCCTAACCGTTCGCCGTACATTCCACATCGATTTCTGTTTCCACAGAGTGTTGCTTGTCTGTTAGCACTCACAACTCTTACACATACGTCGCTGCTCTCGGTCGGTAAGTTAAGACTGTCTTCCTTTCAGTGGTCTGTGGTTAGTTACTTCCCGAAATATGATATTCTCGACATATTTTTTACACTGTGGATGGCAGAATACTGAATTCCTGCCATCTGTATATGTGCACATCGCTCTCCCATGAATTTTTCACCTTAGTATATAACAACTTTAATATGTAGTGACATATGCCGCATTGAATAAGTTTTGAAAAAATCATCAATTTTTTCAGATGATGCCGTCTACCAGAACTTCTTTCCTAATACCAGAAGACACCAGGTATCTTCTAGTGTCTAGTAAACCGTTCCTTGTGGCATGCAAACTGTATGGTCTAATGCCATTCACAGTGGACACAGCTACTGCATCCCTGAAGACAATGAAGTGCTACTTAGTCATCTCTGTCATCGCCTGGGTGTATCAAATAATTTCTGCTATCATGTACCCATTTTTCTTTCTGCGTATCACAAGGTGGCCATCCTCGATAAATATTCGTTTTTCACTAGCTTTGAATATATCTGTCTTGTGTATAGTGTCTATGGTTTCTGACCATACTGAGATACGAAGAAATGGTTATACTGATAGTGTCATGTGACAGGACTATGACGACTCATAACGGATCGATGAATGCAATGGCAGGGAAAATCGAAAAAATGCAATTGTTCTTGATACTTGTCCCCTTTTTATTGATGTTGATGCATGTATTCAGTGAGAATGCTAATTCCAATGTAGTCTTATGCAGTTTATTTTGCACAAATGCTTATATGACAGTGGTACTGACGATTTTCAAATTTACAAATCTGTAACTGATCATAAAGAACAGAACTTGGATGTTCAACAACTGTCTGCTCTACGTCGGAGATGAAAGCGTCATACTTTACGTAGACAACTACCTCACACAGAAAGATACGCTTTAAACAGGGTGCGTCACACTAACATTGCAGATGTTAGCTACCTGCCATCCCAGGTCCGATTCCTAAGAAGAGCACATGAGCAGCTTTATGGGCTGTCACTTGTAGTGACTTCGGCTCACGAAAACGTTCTGGTTGCCTATCTGATGACTCTGGTAGTATTGGTTGTCGTCGACCTATACATGATGTTGAGGAACGAGAGTATTCCTGGGGCGGAGGACAGCCTGTGGAGGGCGTGGTATGTGCTGGTGTACAGTGTGATCATTCTATTGGTGCTGCTGGTTCCCGCCCACCTGGCCAGGGCGGAGGCGAGGCGGTCGACTCGGCTGAGCTCCCAGCTGCTGCTCGATGCCTCCCGGTCAGGGCGTGGTGCGGTGGACCGCGAGTTGCGACTGTTAGTTCGGCAGGTGGCTGCCAGGCGCCCCACGGCGCCACTGTTTCAGACGCTCGACGTGGACGTGCGCCTCGGCATCGCCATCGTCTCTGCCGTCACCACGTACTGCACCGTGCTGCTCACCTTCCTGCCAGCAGGTGCGCTGTTTGACGTCTCTGTACTTGTGTTCACTTAACGATATACTAACAAATTCCACAGTTACTATAACGATATAACTAATTAAAATGATTTTGCAATGCCGACATGGCCTTCTTCTTAGGCCTTCAACCATCAAGTTCGTTAGCAGAAGCTTTTGATACATTTCTGTCTTGGTCCTTCCTCTTGATAACAGAATATGTGGTGCAGCTGGTATTCTCCATGACCTGGTTTGTTTGTTCTAGTCTCCATCTGCCTCTTGTGTTCTTCCCCTTTAGCGTCCCTTCAGTGATAGTTTTAATGACACCATCATCAATCGGTTTCGGAGGGAACGAGGAAAACGATTACCACCATCCCAACCCCTCTCTCTATGAAGTCACTGATGGGAAATCATGCAACTCTGTCATGTATCACTATCACTAGTGCAGCTGAGGTCTCCTGCAAGAAGGCACGAGAACAAAAGGCACTACACGACCTGGAAGGATGTGCACTCGATTGTATACACGATTGCATGCGCCTACCCCTCTGGGGCCTGGATGACCTTGTAGCCTCCCAACAGAAAAAATACGTATAAAATTATATATATATATATATATATATATATATAACATTCACATTTAGTATAACCTCCCAACACTTTATTATTCTGTAACATCGCAATAATAATGTGAATAACCTCCGAATAAAAAGATGTGACTCATATATAACCTTTCAATAATTATCTGACTGTGAATCTAAACTGGTAAATTTGGACGTCAGCAGTGCTGCGTCATGACCCTGAAAGATCATTCTGAATAAATTGAAAATTCCTACCTCAATGAAGTTTCCAGATAACTTGAGTATATCTGCTCCTATAAGAAATTTTTCTGGCACAGCCCATTGTAATGCTGGCCGCTAGATTTGTCACGTATAAAAAGAAACAAATGATTTTTCTTTCCAGTAATCTGGATGACCATGGATTGCAGAAATTAGTAAATTCTTTAAATTCAGATGAATGATTGTCAAAAAGATAATTTTATAAAAAAGATTATTATTAAAAGATTTTTTAAAAACATTTACATGGGACTTGATATAACAGTATCCAACACTGCTCCTACTGCAGCCAACACTGCTCTCTGGTCTGCGATTCAATTGTAGCATACATATCGCAGGCAGCGCGTGAGCAATCCATCGAAATTACATCTGCTCGAGTCCGCTAGCAATAAATTGCTTTGTCATGGACCTCTTGCATAACCCTCCACTGGGGAGTGAAAATTTACCAGCCATGGTGAGTCAATTGGACTTGCCATGAGCAACAAATTTTTCTATAATCTATTTAGTTTACTAAGTCTACAGTCACAGAGTATATGCATATATATAACATTATTGATAAATAATGTAAGTACAGAACGTATTAAGAAATGAAATAGAATGCACATGCACTGAGTACAGAACATATTAAGAAGTGACTAAGTGTATACGCAATGAGTACAGAACATACTAAGAAATGTATAAGTCTTTACCATTCTACAAAAATTCAAACATATTGAGAAATGAAATAAAGTGCACACACACTGTATAAGTCTTTACCAGTTTACAAGAATTTAAACATACTGAGAGATGAAATAAAGTGCACACGCAGTCTTTAGCATTTTATAAGAACTAGGAAAGAATTGGAAACGATAGCATCATGGTTGTAGCACAGTGGGTTGCACATAGGTGCACTAATAGTCCATATCTTTCTACAGAAGCACAACACCAAGTGAGACAATCTGAAGTTCTCTTCCCTAAAGTATTTATCAGTGTAGCTTTTGTGGCGGTGTTCGTAGCGACAAACACTTGGCTGTAGAAATGGCTTACGAAGTCACCGCCACACTTTTAATAGCGGGCCGACCGGTCCGCTGGATCAGTGAACAGAAAGATGAAAGCCCAAACACTCATATTAAATAAAAGTCGGTACTTATCTTTTATTAATGAAGATACAGTAACACAGTAGTGAACTCGGTGTCTACAGAGATCTGTCTAGTTCGAGTCGGAGCGGCTAGGTCAGCGTCGGCTGACGACAAACAACAACTCTGCTGCGATGAACACACAACTGACTACCAAGTACACAATTCGGAGGCGAGTATACAACTGAGCGGCGAATACAGAACTGTCCTAGCGCTCGCGACTCCAGCGCTTAAGAAGCCAGAAGCCAGCGGTGGCGCGCGCAGACTTGCGGCGATTTCCTGTATCGCTGGCGCTGCTTATACGGACGGCGTCCGGGCTTCGATGCTGCCAACCTTTTGGCAGCGGGCTCGGTTGGCATTACTGGCTAGGACATAACACTCCTCCCCCCCAAATCGCCGCACCGTCGTTGATAATGACGTGGCGAGCGTCGACGGCGGGGGAGGGGTCTGGCCGCAGGCGTAGCAGAAGAGACCGGGGCGGAGACTGTTGTCGGTGGCAGTCCCCGGTCCGCACCCCAGCATTGGCTGCGCGGGGCCCCGGGAAACACCGACTGAAAACCGAGGTCAGGGTGCACGCCTGTGACCACGGGCGCAGCTTCTGGTACTGGACGCGACGGGGCGCCGGGACCCACGAAGAGAGGCAGCGTCTCCTGACGCTGCGTCGACGGCTGCTGAGTGGGCGCCGGACAAGGCGCTGCGGTGTCAGACTCCTTGGGGGTGCCCAAGGAAAGCAGCTGCAGGACAGGCTGCACAGCCACCGCTTGGGAAGGCGGCCCGGCTGAGGGGTCGACGTCCATCAGCTCCGAAGGCGGTGGCGACTGAAGAGGGACCGCAGGCGCCGGAGCGACCACCTGGGGCGCTCCCGAATGAAGCTGCGCGGGAGGCATCAACGGGACGGGCTGTCGGCGTGGTAGCGGCGACGGCTGCTGCTGCTGCTGCTGCCCTGGGGACGGCAGCGAAGTCGGAAGGCGCGGCTGGAACCCGCCGCGGACCAAATCTGTGGACAAAGAACGAGCGGCAGAATCCGGGCGGCCAGCGCGGCGCAACTGGTTCTGATGCCTCCTGTGCACCCCAGTAGCACCTTGAACAGTATAAAAACCGCGACCCTGGACACTTATCACGGTACCACGTTCCCAACGACGGCGACCGTGATAAACTCTGAAAAAAACGGCGTCGTTGCGCTGAAAACGCGTGCGATGCTCAGAAGCGGCGGGTCGATCCGGGGGGGTGCAACAACCGTAGTAGGGTGCGATGACGACGGCCGTGGAGAAGCTCCGCAGGCGAAGGGCCGTCGCGTGGCGTGGTCCGGTGCGACGACAGGAACGTGATGAGGGCCTGCTGACGAGAGTGCGTAGCACGAAGGCGGTCCATATGATCCTTGAATGTGCGTACAAAACGTTCCGCTGCACCATTCGATTGAGGGTGGAACGGCGGAGTAAGAACATGGCGAATGCCATTGGCAGAACAAAAACTTTCAAATTCAGCAGAGGTAAATTGTGGACCATTGTCAGACACTAAAACTTCTGGAAGACCCTCAATACAAAAAATTGAAGTCAACGCCTGTATAGTTTGTGCAGACGTTGTAGACTGCATGGGCACAACAAACGGAAAATTACTAAATGCATCTATCACGATGAGCCAACGAGAATTCCAATATGAACCAGCGAAATCAATATGTACTCGCTGCCAGGGACCGGCAGGGCGTGCCCACTCAAAATAGCGTTGAGGCGGAGCAGCTTGGTGTTCGGCACACGTCGAACAATCTGTAGACATCTGCGTAATTTGCTTATCAATGCCGATCCATGTACAATGACGGCGGGCAAGCTGCTTGGTGCGGACCACTCCCCAATGACCTTGATGCAACAAGTCGAGGACCTTGGATTGGAGCACTTGGGGAACCACTACACGAAGCTGGTCATTCTCGGTGCGTAACAGCAAAACTCCGTGCGAAACAGACAACAGATGACGTTGCGGATAATAGCGACGAACCACAGGATCCGATATGTCCTTTGCCTTGGACGGCCAACCACGTTGAACAAAACGTACTAGTAAACTCAGATGAGGATCCGTAGCTGTCTCACGTGCCACCTGACGATAATCAATCGCAAAATCCCGGAGGGATTGATGCTCATCGGCGTCAATCTGATGGCAAGAGTCTTCAGAGGAATCGAAGACATCATCCGCAGCAATCGGCAATCTAGAAAGCGCGTCAGCGTTTGCATGCTGAGCTGTAGGGCGATACAGTATCTCATACTGGTATTGTGATAACAAAAGAGCCCAACGTTGTAGTCTCTGAGCTGTCCGCTGAGGAACTGGTTTAGACGGATGAAACAGTGACGTCAGGGGCTTGTGATCTGTGACTAAATAGAATGGTCTACCATAGAGGTAGTGATGGAATTTTGTGACACCGAACACAATAGCCAACGCTTCCTTGTCCAATTGGCTATAATTACACTGAGCTTTGTTTAGCAATTTAGATGCGAACGCAATAGGACGTTCGGTGTTACCGACTCGGTGAGACAACACAGCACCGAGGCCGAAAGAAGAGGCATCACAAGCTAATACCAGAGGCTTGTTAGGGTCGTAATGGACCAGACAACGATCATTCAATAAAGCCTCTTTAAGCTGCTGAAAGGCTGATTGGCAATCAGCTGACCACACAAACGGAACATTCTTACGGCGGAGACGATGCAACGGTGCAGCAATCTGTGATGCATTAGGTATAAACCTAATATAATACGTCAATGTGCCAAGAACTGCTTGCAATTCATGCAGATTGCGAGGGGCGGGCAAATCACGAATAGCTGCTAAATGTGACTGGGAGGGATGAATGCCTTGAGCATTAATAACATGTCCCAGATACTCCATCTCCGTAAGGAAAAATGAACATTTATCGATGTTGCAACGTAGGCCTGCCTGAGACAACACTTTAAACAAACACTCCAAATTACGGAAATGTTCAGCAGGCGTCCGACCGGACACAACAATATCGTCTAAATAGTTGCAACACGATGGCACATTAGCCAGAAGTTGTGACAAAAAACGCTGAAAAACAGCTGGAGCTGACGCACAACCAAAAGGCAAACGCAGAAAACGGAACAACCCCAACGACGTGTTTATGACAAAATACTGTTGTGATTGCTCGTCGAGGGGCAATTGCAAATATGCTTCACGGAGATCAATTTTGGAAAAGAAACGAGCTTCCCCTAACTTATCCATCAGCTCGTCCGGTCTAGGCAAAGGAAAACAATCAATGACAGTCTGAGGATTAACTGTCGACTTAAAATCAGCACACAAACGTAACTTGCCAGACGGTTTCTTTATAATAACTAAAGGAGAAGCCCACCGGCTCGCTGAAACGGGTTGAATAACACCGTTGTTTTGCCAACGACGAAGTTCATCTTCTACAGGTGCCCGGAGGGCGTGAGGCACTGGACGAGCACGACAAAATCGAGGCTGAGCATTATCTTTTAACGTAATATGAGCGGCAAAGTTCGCAGCACAACCTAGTTCGTCTTTAAATATGTCACTGTATCGTTTACACAAATCGGTTATGCTGTCTTGAGGAACAACAACAGAATTAATTTGCAACACATTGTCTTGGATAGACAGGCCAAACAAGTCAAAACAGTCTAATCCGAAAATGTTTACACTGTCTGTAGCGCGGAGCACTGTGAATGAAACTGTTTTGGTATTGCCACGGAATGTGGCTGGCACGCTACATACACCTAACACAGGAATTTGTTCTCCACTATAAGTAGCCAAAGAATGTTTTGCCGCTGAAAGTTTAGGGCGGCCGATAGCCGCATACGTAGCACTGTTTATGAGAGTCACAGACGCACCAGTGTCTAATTGAAAATTGAAGGTCTTATCCTGGATGCGTAGCTTCACAAATAGTTTATTACACTGTCTCTGGATCGGTGCAGTGGAGGCGGAAGACACAAAATCAGCGCGTTTAGCGCGTGTTCGCTGCTTACGACAACTCGTGGGTTGGGCGGGTGGAACAACAACTCCCGCTACACTTGCAGTCTGTACATTACTTTGTACAGCGTTTGAATTACGCTTGGGTCGCACAGCAGAGGGCTGGGTGGGTGGCTTATTGCGAACAAGTTTATTACCCACACGAACCGTGGAAGAGTCTTTAAACGCGACCTTCTGGGCGGGCTGGCTTTGAAGAACATGAATATCCATGGGCTGGGCAGCACTAGAATTGTTCTTGCGTTTACGCAAACAAACAGTCTGGATGTGTCCTTTCCTTTGACAAAAGTGACAAACCGCGTTTCTTAACGGGCAACGTTCACGAGGATGAGCAAGAACACACTTAGGGCAAGACTTAACTCTATCATTTTGCACACGCGGCTGACGAATGTGTTTAACATGACGCGGCCGGCCAGTGTTTACAGTCTGACTCTGCCGGTGGGGCAGCGGGCGTGACATAACTTGCTTAGCACAGGCAATTTGAGAAATACATGGCTGATCTAACTCACACTCAGCATAGTCAAAAGTATCTTGGGCTTCAATGATGTTCATCACAGTCTCTAATGACGGGTCAGGCAACTTTAAGATAGCAGCACGAATACGAGAATCTGCAATGTTTTGCGTAATAGCGTCTCGTAACATGACATCACTGTAGGAAGCTCCACACACACAATTAAATCGGCACTGACGGGTGAGGCCCCGTAAATCTGTTAACCACTGTTTATTAGATTGATGTGGCAGTTTCTTTAATCTGAAGAACTTGAATCTGGCTGCTGCCACATGAACTCGCGACTCGAAATACTCAGCAAGCTTGTTAACAACAACGTCATAGTCTAAAGCTTCTGGCTGGGATTCCGGGAACAACTTACAAAGTAGTCGATAGATTTCCACGCCTGCAGTGGAAATTAAATAAAGCTGCCGCTCAGTACCTGTGATTTTGTAGACTGTCATGTGCGCCTGTAACTGCGCGAAATATTCGCGCCATTCTTCTCTGGATTCCTCAAAAGCCCGGAACTGTGGTGCTGCCTGTGCTTGTTCCTTTTGTGTTGGTGGATTAGCCGCTTGTTTGGCGATTGCTTCCACCAGACTTTGTATTTGCTGACTCTGTAACAAGATCAACTGTTGTAATTCGGCAGACATAGTGAACACAAATTAAACCAGCCCCCAAAATTCTATCGCTACAATTAGGAAAACCAGAAACAAGTTGAACCAGCCCTGCACACGAGTTCGGAAGTCCTCGTCGCCAGTTTTGTGGCGGTGTTCGTAGCGACAAACACTTGGCTGTAGAAATGGCTTACGAAGTCACCGCCACACTTTTAATTGCGGGCCGACCGGTCCGCTGGAACAGTGAACAGAAAGATGAAAGCCCAAACACTCATATTAAATAAAAGTCGGTACTTATCTTTTATTAATGAAGATACAGTAACACAGTAGTGAACTCGGTGTCTACAGAGATCTGTCTAGTTCGAGTCGGAGCGGCTAGGTCAGCGTCGGCTGACGACAAACAACAACTCTGCTGCGATGAACACACAACTGACTACCAAGTACACAATTCGGAGGCGAGTATACAACTGAGCGGCGAATACAGAACTGTCCTAGCGCTCGCGACTCCAGCGCTTAAGAAGCCAGAAGCCAGCGGTGGCGCGCGCAGACTTGCGGCGATTTCCTGTATCGCTGGCGCTGCTTATACGGACGGCGTCCGGACTTCGATGCTGCCAACCTTTTGGCAGCGGGCTCGGTTGGCATTACTGGCTAGGACATAACAGTAGCCAAGACACTAAAATGTTGTATTAATATTGTATGTTATCATTTTGGCAGTACATTAGGTACACCAAACAGTAGGATCATTATATCTCCTTCCATCAGAGTGGTAGACAGCTTGATGTAAACACCACATTCTTGTAGAATCCACACTCTTACATCAATGTAGAATTAGTACAAAAACCAAATATAGTGTTCCATGATCATGAGGATGGACAGGACATACAGATATCGCAGTAATTAGTGGTAATTAGGTCAGAAGGTGAAGGATAAATTAAGTCTTATGCTAGTCATCGTTCAGAACTACACTAGTGTATCATCCGATTAGAATAATTATTGGCACTCATTGGCCAGTTACAAAGCATTTGTGTAGTGGAAATGAAGTCCCATGCTTCTTTACAGAGCGTAGGGGAACGATGCGGGAGACCCACACCGCCTTACTAGGCAAGGTCCTAATGGAGGTGGTTTGCCGTTGCCTTCCTCCGACCGTAATGGGGATGAATGATGATGATGAAGACGACACAACAACACCCAGTCATCTCGGGGCAGGAAAAATCCCTGACCCCGCCGGGAATCGAACCCGGGACCCCGTGCTCGGGAAGCGAGAACGCTACCGCGAGACCACGAGTATTATAAAATATTACTCATAAGTCATCTCATTACAGTAATTATTGGCATAATAAGTCATCTCACTACAGTAATTATTGGTACTCATTGGCCAGTTACAAAGCATTTATTATGCATTATTCAGAAGTCAACATTCAAAGCAGGAGTTACTGCGTGTAGCATCAAGCTGCTAGTGATTATATATGATATCATGCAAGTGACATAAGACATATTTAAAATGTGAGACATGGGAACTAGTATTCAAGGTGTTTAGCCCAATAGTACATAGACATAATGGAATCAATACATCACAAAAATTTGCATTATATTATAGGACTAGAAATATATCTTAAACTGTTAGCATTATTTAGTTGTATACAGTAATAGTTGGGACTGGTAATAATAACTTTTTTTGTCCTAGCAATGCAATGCGTTGGGATCGATAGTCAATTACTGGAGCATGAAAATATTTGCTTTTGACTTATTGCTGGAAATAAGGATTAATAACGTCATTCGTCATGAGTCAGCTGTAGTAAGGTTATGAAACAAGTAGAGTATATGTAATCACATTCATGAATGATACACACAACTGGGTAAAAAAAAAAAAAAAAAAAAACAGAGAAATGCTGTGTACTTTCTGCAGTTCAGATGGAGCCGAATTTGCCAAAATCCTGATTTTAAATCTAATGTGGAATAAATAGCAATACCATGAAATTTCTGCAGAAGTTCTTCTATTGTCTGTGGGCGATCTGTTTCATTGATAATAATGTCGTTGACACGACGCGAATGAAGTACGAGGCGAAGTGATCCATCCTTTTTCTTAACAATATGGAGCGGGTTTGTGTGCGGACTAACTGCCGGTTCAATAATATCTTGGTCTAGCACAGCTTGTAATTCTTGCTTGACGTGTTCTCTGTGGATATACGGAATAGGATAATGTTTGGCTTTAAATGTGTCATGCTGTTTAACTTGAAATTCATACATAAAACCAGACATAGTACCAGGGATGTTGTCAAAAACTGGAGCTTGCTGTAAAAGAATTTTGCCTAGTTGAGTACGTTCGTCATCTGTATTTGCACTGCTCTGTTTTAGTTTCTCAGACATCATTTGCATAACGTCATAGTCGGCTTCATCTGGTGTGTTGTAGATGTGTGCATACGTATCTGTGAACAATGTGGAATGACAGTCTATGTTACGTGATGTAGAAATGACCTCTGTCCGATTAAGTGCTTGTTCTTCTGCAGCTAAAGCGTGCTGAAATTCTAATGCCAGTTGTACCTTTTCATCCTTTAACATTAAATAGGAATTTTGAAAGTCAATAATTGCGTCATGTTATACCAGAAAATTCGTACCTAAAATAACGTCTGTTGTCAATAATGGAACAATCCAAAAATTTGAGTGGAACATATGACCTGCAATACAAATGACTCTAAGCACTATGGGACTTAACATCTGAGGTCATCACTCCCATACACTTAGAACCTAACTAACCTAAGGACACCACACACGTCCATGCCCGAGGCAGGATTCGAACCTGCGACCGTAACAGCAGCGCGGTTCCGGTCTGAAGCGTCTAGAACCGCTTGGCCACAACTGCCGGTGCCTGCAATACAAAATGATAAGTGTGTCTGTAATTTTACATCTACTCCTTTGCCAGATACTGCTCCGTTTACTTTAGTTTTGCCTAATGGTAACGTAGGATAAGTATTCTCATTGTTACATTCGTTGAAAGCTTCTTCATTTATAACTGACATATGTGATCCAGAATCGATTACTGCTGAAAATGTAGATGATCCAATCTTTACTTCAATTACAGGGTGGGAAATGATTTTTTGTATAACTAGTTTTTCATGCAAAAGTGTGTCTCGAACGTCGTCAAAAGTAATAACATTTTCATGAACTAGATTCTGTGTGTAAAAAGTATTGCTTACGTTGTTGGAAGATGCAACCTGTACTGTATCTAGTCAAATTCTTACTGACGTGCTGTTATTTGCAGAAGGATGCTGTGGCATTTCAATTATTTCTACTGTTTTGTTATTTCGTCCTGACGTATTACGTTCGGGATGATATCGACTGTCTGGTTCATTCATGATAAACTGTTGTTGTGGATGACTCTGCTGCTGATAAGACCGACTGTTATTAAATGTACGCTGAAAACTGTGTTTATTACTTTTACGTCTGTCATGATAGTCATTACTATACGGCGCGTTGCGATAGGAACTGAAATGATGTGTCTTCTGTACGTAGTGATTTCCTTGTTGCTGTGCCTTACTATTTGGCGGAGCCTATGTTGTATGTGTTGGCGGCGAAAGATTAAAGCTTGGTTGACCTTGCACATTATATTGTTGGTTAGGTATGCTAACCGGCTGGTTTTGTTGTTGTTGTGAGGATGATCCCCTATTGTTCCCATAATGTGTTTACTGTTGCTGATAATGTTGATGATATTGATAACTAAAATTTTGTTTGTTATTAAAATTATGCTGGTAGTTCTTGCCATTTCGTAAGCGTCTAATGAAAACAGTCACTTTCAAGAAAACTTGTCACATCAGTATTTCTTTACTCATTCCTAATCCTAGATACATCGCTAGTTGAAGAGTTGTTCTGATAGATATAAAGGATAGTAGAAGAGTAGGCATCACTGCAGAAAAACTGCAGAAGAAATAGCACTACCACGGCTCAGGGCCCTGTGCACCCTACGGCACATATTCATTGATGTGTAATGAATCCCCTGAGGTCAAAAGATGTAAATAAATTTTAGTTTCTGCGTTACAGGCCAAGCCGGTGAATATGCAAAAGCAAATTCTTCTATCCAGTCCAAAGGGTGTATCTGTGTACTGTCATTCTTAAATACCTTAAATTTCCTAACGGATAGAAAGTGCTTGTAATAAAAATTATCGTCTCTGAATGTCTGAGCAGGTTCAGTATTGCATGAGAATCTATTTTTCTGTGTCTGTTCGGAATCTAAGTCACGTACTCTCTGTAAATTATTTAAGTTATACTGGCTATGTGAGTGTGACAAATGTTCAGGATTTGCCGGCCGGTGTGGTCGTGCGGTTCCTTAGGTTAGTTAGGTTTAAGTAGTTTTAAGTTCTAGGGGACTGATGACCACAGATGTTAAGTCCCATAGTGTTCAGAGCCATTTGAACCTTTTTTTTTTGTTCAGGATGTGGCATATGCTGTGACGTGTTAGAGGCTGAAACATTTCTGTCACTTCTTCCTGTAAAGATGACAAATTTCTACACAATGTATTGTTGTACGAACCTATCTCACTGATTGTCTGCTGTAAATTTTGGAATTCGGGTGTTTGGTTGAACGAAATTGGTGACGTATCGTCTGATTTCGTTCAAATGGTTCAAATGGCTCTGAGCACTATGAGACTTAACTTCTAAGGTCATCAGTCCACTAGAACTTATAACTACTTAAACCTAACTAACCTAAGGACATCACACACATCCATGCCCGAGGCAGGATTCGAACCTGCGACCGTAGCGGTCGCGCGGTTCCAGACTGTAGCGCGTAGAACCGCTCGGCCTCCCCGGCTGGCTCTGATTTGGTGTCATTGTTATTTTCGATAACGTCAATACGACTGGCCAATTCATCATATTTTTCAGTCAGTGATTTTACCTGATCGTCATTTTTATTGTCACAAGCATCAATTTGTTTTTGCATTTTACGCGTGATTTTGTTCAATTTCTTAACGTCTGCTTTAATGGTATCAGGATCCTGTATTAATTCTAATTGTTCAAGTCTGTTGGTCACCGTCTGGAAGTCTACTGTGTATTTATTTTCCAAAGTCTGAATATCAGTGTCTGTTTTTGTTTTTAGATTGGACATTTCACCATGCAATTCAGTGTTCAACTGTTTGAGAGCATTGATTTCGTCTGATACTGTAGTAATGTTGTTGTCTACGTATGTTTTTGCTTTCGTAAACAACTTACGCTTGTCTTCCTGTCTCTGTGTAGTAATTGTTTCCATGGCTTGTTTTTTTACTTTGTTCTGTTCCTGTATCAATTTGCGGTAATTCGTCTCACTGTTTTGTAAGTGGTGATTAAAATGTTCGTCAATTTGGCTGTTCTGTTGTCCAAATTTCTGGTCTACTTTCACATCCAGTGTGCATGAAAGTTCCGCTGACATTAATTTAAACTCGTCGCGTAACTGTGTTGCGTTTTCTGAACATTGTTTAGCAGCTGCACTAATTTCATCTCTAAGTAATTTTGTTGTGGCTGCATGTGTATTACGTAATTCTTGTGCAACGGGTCTAATTTCTTCACTACTGTTTCTAGCACAAGCCTTAATTTCCTCACATAACTGTACTTTGGTATCATGACATTACACGGCAACGGCTGTAATCTGTTCACTAAGTTGTTTGTAACTGTTGTCTTGTTTTTCATTAAGTTGTTTGAAATTGTTGTTTGTTTTTCATTAAGTTGTTTGTTCGATTCATTAAGTTGCAGCAGTAATGCCACAACTTGATCCATGCCAAAATTAGCGACTCTATTTTCTGTGCTGTGTGATCGTGTATCTGCATGTGTCCCGTTTTGTGTAACCATTTGGTCATTGTCTGATTCACGAAAAGATTTGCTAATTGGATGTGCACTGTTGGTCACTACATCAAAATCAAATAAATCTGACGTATTTTGCGTATATTGTTCATCTTCGTTAGAAACATTTGTCTGTTCACTGCGTAAATTTTGCAAATCAGGTGTGTCAAACTGGGCAGCGTTCGTAGTAGTGGAACATGCCGCGTCATCAATTGTCGTTAAATTTAGTTTGGACATAATTGAGTCTGTGTGCTCATCATTAAGATTAGAATCATTACTGGTGGTCGGCACGCACTGATTAGCTGTAATTGGAGGATTATCATTATCACACTGAGTGTCGCTAGTGTTATCAGCCAAATTATTCAACTCAGCTATTTCACTCATTATGCATCGCGATGTACTGTTAACAGTTTTTCGCGGCATTTTTACAACTCAAGGTAGGCACAATATCAAAGACAAAGCAAAATGGAACAAATACAATAACAACAAAGAGCAATAAATTGCCTGCGATCTGTGAAAGGAGTGACAAATTAGTAAATACGTTGCGCCAAATGCAAACTACATTTAACATTAGGTAAATAAGAGCAGAAATTCACAAAACATACGATCCTGGCCAGTTGTCAACAAGTGTAACCTCCCAACAGAAAAAAATATGTACAAAATTATATACAGTGCTGACCATTAAAATTGCTACACCAAGAAGAAATACAGATGATAAACGGGTATTCATTAGACAAGTATAGTATACTAGAACTGACATGTGATTACATTTTCACGCAATTTGGGTGCATAGATCCTGAGAAATCAGTACCCAGAACAACCACCTCTGGCCGTAATAACGATACGCCTGGACATTGAGTCAAGCAGAGCTTGGATGGCGTGTACAGGTACAGCTAGTTGCCCATGCAGATTCAATACGACACCACAGTTCATCAAGAGTAGTTACTGGTGCATTGTGACGAGCCAGTTGCTCGGCCACCATTGACCAGACGTTTTCGATTGGTGAGAGATCTGGAGAATGTGCTGGACAGGGCAGCAGTCGAACATTTTCTGTATCCAGAAAGGCCCGTACAGGACCTGCAACATGCGGTCGTGCATTATCCTGCTGAAATGTAGGGTGTCGCAGTGATTTAATGAAGGGTAGAGCCACGGGTCGTAACACAACTGAAATGTAACGTCCACTGTTCAAAGTGCCGTCATTGTGGACAAGAGGTGACCGAGAGGTGTAACCAATGGCACCCCATACCATCACGCCGGGTGATAAGCCAGTATGGCGATAACGAATACCCGCTTCCAATGTCCGTTCACCACGATGTCGCCAAACACGGATGCGACCATCATGATGCTATAAACAGAACCTGGTTTTATCCGAAAAAATCCATTCGTCCACCCAGGTTCGTTGTTGAGTACACCATCGCAGGCGCTCCTGTCTGTGATGCAGCGTCAAGTGTAACCGCAGCTATGGTCTCCAAGATAACAGTCCATGCTTCTGCATACGTCGTCGAACTGTTCGTGCAGATGGTTGTTGTCTTGCAAACGTCCCCATCTGTTGACTCAGGGATCGAGACGTGGCTGCACGATCCGTTACAGCCATGAGGATAAGATGCCTGTCATCTCGACTGCTAGTGATCGATGCCGTTGGGATCCAGCACAGCGTTCCGTATCACCCTCATGAACCCACCGATTACATATTCTGCTAACAGTCATTGGATCTCGACCAACGTGAGCAGCAATGTCGCGAGACGATAGGCTACAATCCGACCTTTATCAAAGTCGGAAACGTGATGCTGCGCATTGCTCCTCCTTACACGAGGCATCATAACAACGTTTCACCAGGCAACTTCGGTCAACTGGTGTTTGTGTATGAGAAATCGGTTGGAAACTTTCCTCATGTCAGCTCGTTGTAGGTGTCGCCACCGGCGTAAACCTTGTGTGAATGTTCTGAAAAGCTAATCATTTTCATATCACAGCATCTTCTTCCTGTCGGTTAAATTTCGCGTCTGTACACGTCATCTTCGTGGTGTAGCAGTCTTAATGGCCAGTAATGTATATATATAATTATAACATTCAGATTTAGTGTAACCTCCCAACAGTTTATTATTCCGTAACCTCCCAATGGCAACGCGACTAACCTCATAATAAAAAAATGTGACTCATATATGACCTTTCAATAATTAACTGACTGTGAATCTAAACTGGGGCCGGCCGGAGTGGCCGAGCGGTTAAAGGCGCTACAGTCTGGAACCGCACGACCACTACGGTCGCAGGTTCGAATCCTGCCTCGGGTATGGATGTGTGTGATGTCCTTAAGTTAGTTAGGTTTAAGTAGTTCTAAGTTCTGGGGGACTTATGACCACAGCAGTTGAGTCCCATAGTGCTCAGAGCCATTTGAATCAATCTAAACTGGTAAATTTGGACGTCAGCAGTGCTGCGTCATGGCCCTGAAAGATCGTTGTGAATAAATTAAAAATTCTTACCTCAATGAAGTCGCCGGATAACGTGTATATAATCTGCTCCTATAAGAAATTTTGTGACACAGCCCACTGCAATGATGGCCGCTAGATTTGTCACGTATAAAAAGAAACAAATGATTTTTCTTTCCGATAATCGGGATGAGCACGGATTGCAGAAATTAGTAAATTCCTTAAATTTAATTGAATGATTGTCAAAAATTTAATTTTATGAAAAAGATTATTATTAAAAGATTTTTTAAAAACATTTACATGGGACTTGATATAACAATAGTAAAAATTTAGTTATAGCAAATTAGATACGCGCGCGGTTGTTTTTACCTTATACTACAGCGCTCAGGCACGACCGGCCCAACAGCCTGACTGCGAGCAACCATCACTACTGCCCACACTGCTCCTATAGCAGCCGACACTGCTCTCTGGTCTGCGATTCTATTATAGCTTACATACCGCAGGCAGCGCATGAGCAATCCATCGAAATTACATCTGCTCGAGTGCGCTAGCAATGAATTCCTTAATCATGGACCTCTTACAACCTATTTGTCGTCTAAAATGCAATACTGTTAACATTAAGATGTAACCGTTTACCATTTTTACACAGTTCACTTCCTTTGCCGCGTGGCATACCATCGCTGTAGGTGCTCCGTACGGCTAACTCTTTAACTCCACAAAATCCGTCCTCCACAGTGCCTCAGGAGTTTTCCTAACACCAGTGTAAATGGGCTGTGTTAACAGGTATGGGACTCCACTGCTCATCAGCAGATTCGAATGTGGGTTCTCTGCTGCTGGGTGTGGGGAAGAAGATAATAGGGGTGTGGCCACAGATGGCACCGACGACAGTATAACAACATTTATTGATCAACTGCAATACATTGGTTGTGGGTTATTTTCGTGAGACTTGCATCCGCTCGTAATATTCCTGGCGGTGATTAAGATTGTCGGCGGACACTCAGACACGTGCTTGCTCGGCGACTGTAGCTGTGCTGACGTTAACTGGAATTCGCTGCTTCCTCGGCAGTGGAGCTACACCTTGGGCCTCTGTTGTGGTGGTGGCGTGAGGGAGGGGGGGGGGGAGGGGGGGGAGGAGGGGGTGACAGTGGGTCGGGGGTCAGGTCAGCAGGTCAGTCCCCTGTCTCAGCGAGCATTCCCAGCTGTGGCAGTCGTGGCATTTGTGGAGGCAGCGTCCCAGGACAAGCGACAGTGCTTTACCACAACGTACCCCAAATGATGATTCCCATTATAGGTGGCTGCCTGTCTACGGCATCCGATGATAGTTATGGGTGCGCCTCTTAGGCGAAGAGCTGCATTATGAGGGTTACTATTGGCATGACTTCGATGGCACTGACGACTCTGAACTTGTGATTTATTGATTAATGCAAATTTAGAAATTTTATGGCTTATTTCCACCCCTCACTATTGGCGGGCGTGGGCGACTTTATTCATAGCTAAAGGATGTAATTCGCTATGAATCTGCACAATATAAAATTCTTGCCAAAAACAATACCAAATTGATCTTGTCCTGACACTAGCGTCGTCATGTGTAACCCTACCTCTCTAATCGCCTATTGCTCTGTTATATAAATAACCATGACCGCATATGCATAGTGAAAACTTACAATTACTAAGACTATCATTACCGCCGGAAAATAATGCCGGTTTGCAGGAGGAAATTGTACAACAGACCCATCTGAAGATAGGATCTATTCTAAACCTAATTTAAATACTGAGAATAATTTTGAAATGAGTGGAATTAAGTGCAGCCGTTCACGAACCACACGGGAGAGGGGAGGGGGGGGGGGGGGGGAGAGGACGCTACCACGTAATATTTCATACTTAGTAGCAAGAAAGGGATATTTAAACAGTCGCCAGCCCACTAGGGCAATGAATATCCAGAATCCTAGGAAAGGTAACGGCAAAGAAAATTAGGCAAGTAGTCACTGGCGTGCAACCTAAGGTTGTCACTCTTTGCCACAACACTTCACTAGAAAATAAATGAATCAGAAAGCACTGAATTTGCAGTTACTTATTCTGAAATACTTAATTTTGAAAGCAAAGTTATTGAAGTTGCTGGTTAACTAAATGACTGACTGTAACTGAAACTTTGTTACATTAACGATGGCTCTCGGCAACCTCAGCGCAACTTAAATATTTGGAGAAAGGCAAGCCGCTCAGAGTGGCCACGTGGTTGGAGGTGCCATGTCACTGACTGCGCGGCCCTTCCCGTTGGAGGTTCGAGTTCTCCCTCGGGCATGGGTGTGCGTGTTGTTCTTAGCATAAGTTATTTTAAGTAGTGTGTAAGTCTAAGGACCGATGACCTAAGCAGTTTGGTCCATTAGAAATTTGCACACACACATTTTTGACAAAAGCAAGCAATTTACTTTCAGTTATTGAAAGATTAAACTGAATTTACCTTAAACCGTTAAGTGCCATGATCCCCATTTGGGGATTTGTCTTAGTAACGGAAATTTTGCAATTCTAATAATGCTGGCAGCGAATGCTACCATTTTCCATTGTTGTCCAGACTTTTTTAGAGCGCAGGCATTGAAGTTTCGTCAGTTGTTGGTAAACGAGTCAGTTGTACATTTTTAATTCCGTGAAGAAGCTACGTTTTTCAGCGTTACAAGCGTTGCACATTGTCAAAACAACATAAATTATATTATTATATAAATAACTTTGAATATCTGTCCCGGCCGGTGTGGCCGCGCCGTTCTAGGCGCTTCAGTTTGGAACTGCGCGACCGCTACGGTCTCAGGTTCGAGTCCTGCCTCGGGCATGGATGTGTGTGATGTCCTTAGGTTAGTTAGGTTTAAGTAGTTCTGCGTTTTAGGGGACTGATGACCTCAGATGTTAAGTCCCATAGTGCTCAGAGCCATTTGAACCATTTGAATATCTGTGTACACGCATGTTCTGTAATGGTTTGAGATGATGTTTATCGATCATTTATTTCAAAGACCTATTTCATTTCTGCATGACACCTGTCTGACCTTTGATACCCATTTGGGACTCATAGCAGTTCCCACGTAAAACTTTATTTTACTTTTATTTGCTCTGCAGGCACAATGAGTCGTTATGAAACAATTTCTATGAGGGAAATTGAGGAAATTGTAAATGACCCGAACTTCATGACTTCTTTTGGTGATGATGGTGATGTGAATGAGACCATTGACATTGTCGAGCTCCCTCCAGATCGTGTAGATGAGATGTCTGCCTATGAAGAGATCGACGAAAATATATTTGGAAATACTGTTTCATCTGATGTGTCAGGTTTCTTGGAAATTCATGCCATTAGAGAAAAGTATAATGAGAAACAAGCCGGCCAACGAAAGAAGGAAGTGAAAGCTATTGTCACTTCTAATTGGACAAAAGAAGATGCAACTTACTCTAAAACCTATCCTGATACAGCAGAAACTGAACAGCGAAGATCCAGTTTGGTAGCGGCACTAAAAGGAAAATCTGCTGTTGAGTGCTTTGAAAAATTTTTTGATGAACAGGTATTGAACTTAATAGTCAGTGAAAGTGTCCGATATGCTTCACAGAACAATAATCACAGCTATAAGTTATCCAATGGATGCATAAAAAAGTTCATAGGTATACTACTCTTTTCTGGATGCCATGCTCTTACACAGGAAAAGCTATACAGGAATGAAGATGAGGACTTTGATACAAAGTGTGTACGACAGTGTATGAGTCTCAACAGATATCTGGAAATAAAGTGCCACCTTCATTTCAATGACAACACATGTGTGAACAGAATCCCACCTGACGAAAGGGATAAGCTTTTCAAAATTCTTCCGTTTATGGATCTACTGAATAATAATTTCATGAAAATTCAAGTTTTTTCCAACAGCCTGAGCAATGATAAGCAAATGGTACGATATATGGACACCATTACCTAAAACAGTTCATTCGCGGGAAACAAGTGAGATTTAGATTCAAACAGTGGGCCTTAGGCTGTTCTCAAAGCGGTTTCTGTTACCATATGTCAGTCTATGAAGCAAAGACGAAGCATAAAAGTGATGTTTCAGTTCTGGAACTTAGCGGATTAGTTGTGTAGAATATGATTTCTTTTATGAAGACCCTTGAACTTCAAAAAATATGTTTTGATAACTTTTTCACGGGTTTCCGTTTGATGAAAGAGCCCTCAGAAATGAGAATAAGGGCAACTGCAACTGCCCATATGAACCGAATGAATAACTACCAAATAGAATCTGAGAACAGCATGAAGAATAAACGAAGAGGAGAGTATGAGTACAGATTTGACAAGAATACAGAGATAATGGCAGTAATGTGGAAAGATAAGAATTGTGTAAAGCTTTTGTCAAACCATGAGACAGTGCATCCAGTAAGCCAAGTAAAGAGATGGAGCAAAGCTGAGAAAAAAGAAGTTCCACAGCCAAGAATGATTTCAGAATATAATAATCATATGGGAGACGTGGGCAAACGGGACTGGAATGTGGAGAAATATCGTGTGAGAATTCGAGGTAAGAAATGGTACTTTCCATTGTTCACCATTGCATTAAATGTAGCGTTGCTCAAAGCGCACGTCATCTACTGCCTCTCAAACGAAAATATTCCACTGCTTCATGTTTGGAGGATGGTGGCAACGGCATATCTTGTTCAATCATCTGTATTTTTGATCCGAAAAGGGCAGGACGTCCATCATTCCTAAAATCATCCCTTTCACGTGTTCCAATTGAACTCATGACTTCTGGAAACAGAAATGTGATTGAACGCACAACACTGGGCAAACAAAGAAAATGTGCAAATTGCAAGAAAAATGTAAAGAGTGTGCAACGTGGGACTCCATATTGATTGTTTTGTTATCTGCCACAGAAAATAAAAGAAAATGTAAAAAGAGAGTGGCATGTGCCATGATCCCCATTTAAGGATCGATAAAAATAAATCATTTATTTCAAGGTAACTGAATTTTTTTTAAAATTTCATATCCCTTTCCTCATCTCTAAGTCAATTAGGCAACACAGAAATAAACGTAGCTCAAAGAAAAAAATTGGTGCTTAATGGGTTAAGCAAGTGAGTAACAGATTTACTTTTAACATAAGCGCAATGAAATACATACCAAGCCACCAGAGGTCACACGCTAAGCTAAATACAGAATAAATAAAATTGCGCACTCTAAATTTGTGCTGTATCTATAGTTACTAGTCTTGCCAGTGAAATTTTACGTTACTTTAAGTGAATGGAGGTAATATTCAAAAGTGCAAATTAGTTAAGTCTGTGTTATGCAATAAAAAATGAACAGTTACAGAGACAGCAAGATTTAAACTGAAACTGGTCATTAGCAAACAAACAAAACTGGCAGTAAATAGTTCATCAGTATGCATATTTTTACGGTACTCGGTGATTGCACAGAAGACAAGATAATGATATCTGAGGACAATGACAACACAGATGCCTACAAGTTTTAATGACTGCAGATTATTATTCGAGAAAGTTAGACATTAAAGTTTGTAAGAAATGCCAGTGGCTGATGTCTGTACCATATCAGTTATACTCTGTCAGTTAACAATCTTGCGTTGTTGTAGCTGTGTAGAGAAAGAAGAATGTAACTGACAACAATGCTAAGCAGGTGCTGTTGGTGCAACTGTGGGTGACTGAGAACCACGAGAAGTCTCCAGAGCTACAGATAATTATGGGACAGACAATAGAAGAGCAGCTTCCTCTGCCTCTCTACATAGAGTGTGCTCTCAATACTCACTGGTTAACAAAGTATGTGCACCTGAACATCACGTCTGACGGAGTTCCCAATAAATACTTCAGTACTCTTTCAACACTCAACTTGCTGTGTCTCCTCTATGCACAGAGGGTGACAGAGACACTCCACACACAGAGATAAACAATGGCACAGTTAATGCCATATCGTCGTTGCTATCGACACATTTAAACAAACTTACCTTGGCGATTGCCCAACAATTTAAAATATTGACGTTATAATTACAATCGACTATTAATGTTCAGACATAAAGACACTATTCCATCCATTATGTATCAATTATAGTTTCTGTAATAATGCTTACAGATACAGAAATAGCAGAATGTTTCTGTAATAATGCTTACAGATACAGAAATAGCAGAATATTACAACTTAACAACAGATATTAAAGGGCGAAAAATTTTGGATTGTGCAGAAGGTATTGTACCTGCATTTTTGGTGTAACAACCTTCCACAATTGAGCGGTCTACTCTGGTGGGTCAAGTCCAGGTGCAGACTTTGCACAGTTGCTGAGACATGCATCCAATGTGGCATATAGCAGTATGAAACCTCATGCATGGGGCACTGTGTTGGGTATTGCAACATGTGTCTGAGGAATGTACAAGTATTCAAGTGGTCTCCGACAACTAACTGTGACTATTAGTACAGAACAGAACATGGTTTAAATGTGTAGTGTTTACTGAATCTCAGTACAGTCCAGTGGACTCTGTATTGCAGCAGAAAGTTAGGAGGGGTATTCATTATTCTTACTATCCTGTCAAATGGTAGACCCCTCCTCCTCCTCCTCATCATCATCCTTCGTCCTAGTGCAGCTGAGAGAACCAACTTAGTGATTTATAGTGATTTAAAAACCAATAACAATATCAAATTCCCGATTGATCAATTTATTGTTTCCGACTCCAGTCAGACTCCTGCCCCTCTCCTGCAAATTGCTGAAGGACATGGTCCTGAAGTGTGCAAGGTCTGCAGCTGGAATTGACCCACCCAGAGAAGAACGCCCAATTGTGGAAGGTTGTAATGGACCTGCTGCCAAATAACCTACATGTGTCAGTATAGTCCAACAGGACGCAAAAAAAAAAAAAAATCTGGAAGGCGGAAGAGTAGGGTTTCCAAACCGGGCAGTTGCAGGATCGAATCGCTGAATTCCCCACCCCATATACCAGTCCTAGAATCCACCAACAGGATCAAAGAAAAACTATCCCAGGCCGAGGGATCGAGTTAATTAATTATTCAATCAATTTGACAAGGTGCAGGCTTATTTCCAAGACATCTACATACCACCACTTTTGGAAGGGCTGGAGGCTTCCCAGGTATCCACTACTATCTTGATTACAAGGGAGGGCTTAGTGTGGGTTCTGTTGGCACAGGACAGATGCTATCTAGTTCTTCTGGAAAGCCTTTGTTCCATTTATTACAGGTTTCCATAGAACCAGAAGTATGAGAACGAAGTGATATACTGACTACCAGCGCCAGGTCTGAGTGAAAGGTGGGGAGGATGAGGGAACATCTTGGCCTGTATCTGTTTGCACACATTGGTTCACTAACAAACAGGAATTAGCCACTTGAGAAAGAGCCGTGGTGGTTTCGTAGGTATGAAATATCAAAGGGCCGCCACCTGATGCTTTGTTCGACAGGAATCCTGCCCCACTGATGGTAGTAGCACGTGGTGCAGTTGCAGTGAAGCGACGAGCTCATGGGCATGTGAAGACACAATGTCCCTGTCAGCATAGGCCCTGGCACGTCTGCCCTGTGGTCTGTGTGAAAATGTGGTTGAGAGATTTTTAACATTGCAATTACATCTGATGAGTTATGTTGACGTCGATTTCGTAATGGTATTTCCTGCACAATCAGAAAAAAGAGAACAATCTATTTATGTAATTAATTATTTATTTTGGGCATATTTTACGAGGACTTCATCCTCCAGAACACCAGATAATGATGAGCCAAATAAACACATCCAACTACTGCAAATTGAATTTTATAAATAAACAATATATTATTGTACCCTCTGCAATGTAGTTGAATTTCCTATCGTGGGATCCTACCAGCCCACCAGTTCAGCGATTTTTCCCACCGATTTTTTCTGGCAGGGGTGGGGAGGGAGGGGGTGAGGGGTGAAATGTCCACTTGCACTACATGGAGGTAAAAATAAGAGGAGTTGTCATGACGTCACAAACTTGAAGGTGACCCAGGTGAAGATCCGCCATGTTAGCTACCCCAGAACGTTCGCTTCTGGTGGACTTATTTAAACGCTATTTTCCTATATATACCTGAAATTCTGATGTGCTGTAAAGTTTTGCAGTATGGTTTTATTTCTGTAATTTGACTTTAGATTTACAATCAATCCAACGTGAAGAGCTCTCTGGAGATGAGGAATACACTTGGTTTTCATTGTTTGGTTATTCCCAAGTAACTGAGAAGTCCTGGCAAGAAATATCCTGGAAATGGGGATTAATGTTTCAAAATGCGATAATTTAATACAAAAGTAATGTAACTACATGTAATTAACTACGTGTAGTTAATTAAATCTTCAGTAAAATGTGTGGAACACCTGTTACAGTGGTTATATTATAAGTACTTAAAGGGTTACATATATTTTGTTAAAGCAAAGTTCCCTATCTGGAATAAGTCCAGGCTATTTAGATCATTACTTTAATCACTGTGTTGTCGTGTTACGCTGTAAATTGCTTTTATTTGCCACACTAAATGTCACTTGGAAGGTACAATTTAAAAACAAAGCAGATGTGTAAACTACAATGGGCCTGACAATCTTAAATTCCATTTTTTTCATTCGTAATGTAACGAATCTTTCACTTTATGACATGACAGCTGGCTTGTTTATATCATCCCTGCATACATCTATGGGACACCAAAGGAAATAAGGTAAGTTTCTTGCAAACTTGAACATTTAAAATTTGCATTTGACTTGAAAATGCAACAAATACAAATCGGTGCCTCTAAACTATCAATCATTGCTTTTGGAGCTCTGGCTTTATCAATTATCGACACAAATACAAGTCAATGAAAGTGTATAGAAATGGATTACGAAAGCACACTTTTCATAGCACATACTTCTCTTCTCGGTTATTCGAAGTGTATACACAAAAAGGAATAACAGTACTGAGGCCAAAAGCGTCATACTTTCGTGTCGTATTACTGTATCGAATACGCATTTAAGACTAGAAAAACGTTTGAACTTGCGTTCCTTATGCTGTGTTGCTCACTAAAATAGTGTAACATTTACTATATAAAATAAATATCACGTGCACACGACAGAAATAACGAACAAGAAGCAATTGTAAACACTCGTTTACTAATGTTTTGGGGGATCCAAGATGGCGGCAGGCCCCACCCACTGGCTTCAAAACAAGGTACAGCGTAAGTCTGTACCGCCATCTCCCCTTATTCTACCTCCATGGTGCACTAGCTCAGTCGATCCCTGCATTTCAGTGTGAGGACACGTGAAAATTTTGCAGGAAGACAATACCTACAATCTGCAGCCGTGTAGTTACGTAACCAGGAGCTGTAGTGGCTGAACAGGATGATACTTGTACCTTCTACATCAACAGCTCTGCACAGACTAAGCGACTTTCCTGCCAGTTTTTTTCTGGGTGCGGCCGTGTGAGAGGAGAGGAAGCCTGAAGGATTTCCCAGGAGGGGAGGGGGTAATAATTCATCAACTTAATTAATTAGTTAATTTGATATCAGAAGTGTGCATGTAATAAGAGGGGAAGGTTTGGGGTTTTCCTAGATGGGTGTGTGGGAGGAGGGGGAGAGGGAAGGCTGGGGGGTTCTCGGAAGGATAGATTATCCTCTAGAGGTCATAAATCAATCCCAAGGGGTCATAAATTAATTAGCATAACTGTAGCTTAAGGGGAGGGGGTCATAAATCAAACAAGTTTTCCTCTGAAAGTAGGCTTGCCCCTGAAAGTATGCAACACACACACACAACAGACATTACCCTACCACTGACATATCTTAACCTACTCTTCGATTACCCTGTCAAGTATGTGTTGGAACATAATGTAAGTGTTCCTTACTCCTGGTCGTTAATAAATACAGTTCCAAAACACTATCACATGAGCGAGATACTGAATATTAGGTTTATGGCTGGATTGGAGAGTTTCTAGCAAATAGCGTGCTGTCCTTGTAGGTGCACAGTGTTCTGACATCTGACAGTGGTTACTGCTTTTGATTTTGAAATGCCATGGGTAAGAAGAGAGTGGACTATTACTCTTGTGAGATGACGATGCTTTGTCACATACATTTACCGTCAGTGATGATCATTTTATAGGTATGATATTAACATACCACAATAACTGGACTGCAATCTAATATGAATTTCGTAATCAGTTGACAAGTACACTGAGGTGACAAAAGTAATGGACAAGCGATATGCACAAATGCAAGTGGTGGTAATATCAAGTGCACAAAGCATAAAAGGGCAGTGCATGGCGGGGTTGTCATTTGTTCCCAGATGATTCATGTGGAAAGGTTTCCAATACGATTATGGCTGCATGACGGGAATTAACAGGCTTTGAAGTTGGGATGGTAGCTGGAGCTAGAGATGGGACGTACTATTTCGGAAATAGTAATTCAGTATTCTGAGAACCACTGTATCGAGACTGTGCCGAGAATACCACATTTCAGGCATTACCTCTTATCATTGACGACACAGTGGTCGGTGGCCTTCACTTAACGACCGAGAGCAGCGGCGTTTGCGTATTGTCAGTGCACAGACACGCAACACTGCATTAAATAATCGCAGACGTACGACGAACGTATCTGTTAGGACAGTGCACCGAAATTTGGCGTTAATGGGCTATAGAAGCAGACGACTCACACAAGTGTCTTTGCTAGCAGCATGAAATGTATCTGCAAATCTCTCCTGGGTTCATGGCCATATCTGTTGGCCCCTAGATGATTGGTACATCGTTGCCTGGCCGGATGACTCCTGATTTCAGTTATTTAAAGCTGATGTTAGGGCTCAAGTGTGACACAGACCCCATGAAGATTGACCCAAATTGTCAACAAGGCACTCTGCAAATTGGTGGTGGGTCCATAATGATGTGGGCTGTTTTTATATGGGATGGTCTGGGATTTCTGCTCCATTTTCGGTTACTTGGAGACCATTTGCAGCCATTTATGGACTTCATGTTCCCAAACAACGATAGAATTTTTATGGATGACAATCCACCATGTCACGAGGCCACAATGCTTTGCAACTGGTTTGAGAAACATTCTAGACAATTGGGGCGAGAGATTTGGTTAGATCTGTCAACATGAATCCCATTGAACAGTTATGGGAAAGGTCAGTCGTGCACAAAAAACTTTACTGGCAACACTTCCGCATTTGTGGATGGCTACAGAGTCAACATGGCACAAAATCTCTGCAGAGGGTTTCCACTGACTTGTTCAGTCCATGCTCTGTAGAAATTCAACACTATGCAAGACAAAAAGGAGGTCTGACATGAAATTAGGTGGTATACTGTGACTTTGTCACCTTAGTGTGTAACTCTTGGTGTGTATCAGACACAATTGATGTTGTATTTGATTTTTATGTAGAGGGTCGAATGATTAAAGCGACCAAGTTAGTTCAAATGTGAAGGAGAACTGGGAGCTAGAAGTCGTATGTATGTTATATTCTGTTGCACGCTTCAGTATTATGACACAGTGAAGTAAGTGGGGAAATGTAGAGGTCGCAGTAAGCAGGTAGGCTGAGTCCACTAGAACATAATTTAGTGAACAAAACCAACCCTCCCACAAAATATAATATAAAAACCCAACTTATATCTGACTTATCACCTCATGAAACTTTTATTAAGGTTGAAAACCACTAATCGAAATAAATATGAATAATGTGTAGGATGAATTTAAATCTGACATTTTTTTCAGATAAAAAATAAATCAAGAGAGAAGCAAGTTGAATATAATATTTGCAAAGAATATTTTAAAAATTATAGAACATTTGACAAGCCAGGACCATACTGTCTGTATTAATGTACTGAAGCAAATTTATAAAGAAGAAGAATACATGATTATATTTAATAGTTATGATGAAACTGATATAGAATTGTGGAAGGAAATGGAAACTCAGATTCTTTTTTTATGACTGTAAAAATGTGTCGAATTACACTCCTGGAAATTGAAATAAGAACACCGTGAATTCATTGTCCCAGGAAGGGGAAACTTTATTGACACATTCCTGGGGTCAGATACATCACATGATCACACTGACAGAACCACAGGCACATAGACACAGGCAACAGAGCATGCACAATGTCGGCACTAGTACAGTGTATATTCACCTTTCGCAGCAATGCAGGCTGCTATTCTCCCATGGAGACTATCGTAGAGATGCTGGATGTAGTCCTGTGGAACGGCTTGCCATGCCATTTCCACCTGGCGCCTCAGTTGGACCAGCGTTCGTGCTGGACGTGCAGACCGCGTGAGACGACGCTTCATCCAGTCCCAAACATGCTCAATCGGGGACAGATCCGGAGATCTCGCTGGCCAGGGTAGTTGACTTACACCTTCTAGAGCATGTTGGGTGGCACGGGATACATGCGGACGTGCATTGTCCTGTTGGAACAGCAAGTTACCTTGCCGGTCTAGGAATGGTAGAACGATGGGTTCGATGACGGTTTGGATGTACCGTGCACTATTCAGTGTCCCCTCGACGATCACCAGTGGTGTACGGCCAGTGTAGGAGATCGCTCCCCACACCATGATGCCGGGTGTTGGCCCTGTGTGCCTCGGTCGTATGCAGTCCTGATTGTGGCGCTCACCTGCACGGCGCCAAACACGCATACGACCATCATTGGCACCAAGGCAGAGGCGACTCTCATCGCTGAAGACGACACGTCTCCATTCGTCCCTCCATTCACGCCTGTCGCGACACCACTGGAGGCGGGCTGCACGATGTTGGGGCGTGAGCGGAAGACGGCCTAACGGTGTGCGGGACCGTAGCCCAGCTTCATGGAGACGGTTGCGAATGGTCCTCACCGATACCCCAGGAGCAACAGTGTCCCTAATTTGCTGGGAAGTGGCGGTGCGGTCCCCTACGGCACTGCGTAGGATCCTTCGGTCTTGGCGTGCATCCGTGCGTCGCTGCGGTCCGGTCCCAGGTCGACGGGCACGTGCACCTTCAGCCGACCACTGGCGACAACATCGATGTACTGTGGAGACCTCACGCCCCACGTGTTGAGCAATTCGGCGGTACGTCCACCCGGCCTCCCGCATGCCCACTATACGCCCTCGCTCAAAGTCCGTCAACTGCACATACGGTTCACATCCACGCTGTCGCGGCATGCTACCAGTGTTAAAGACTGCAATGGAGCTCCGTATGCCACGGCAAACTGGCTGACACTGACGGCGGCGGTGCACAAATGCTGCGCAGCTAGCGCCATTCGACGGCCAACACCGCGGTTCCTGGTGTGTCCGCTGTGCCGTGCGTGTGATCATTGCTTGTACAGCCCTCTCGCAGTGTCCGGAGCAAGTATGGTGGGTCTGACACACCGGTGTCAATGTGTTCTTTTTTCCATTTCCAGGAGTGTATAATTTACCAATAAATAATTTACCAAAAATAATACAAAACTATATTAAAGCTCACTCATTATTTTTAATAGTTTCTCACTCAATAAATAGAGACATTGAATGTGGAGAGTACAATAAAAAAACTAATAAATTTATACGATTGTTATAACAAATATGGTGTGGATTTGATTCTTAGATAAGAAGATACAGAAAAATTATATTAATCTCATCAAAATTTATTAAGTAATAAATTACCTTTATCAGTCATAAGACAATACCATAATTTTCTAGAACTACTCTTTTATCATACTGAAACAAGAATGCATTCTTAACCTGTTGATCAACTAGATTTGTAGTATCAGCATTATTAATGATCTGACTGTACTCTAATTGTATCTTGTCCTTCACTTCACACCCTGAAATCTTATCATAGATTCACTATTCAGCTTTTGACTATTTTTATAGTTTAAAGTGAATTCTTTTACTTTCATCACAGTAATTTAATCATCTTTCTCATAATAATAACTTTATGGCCCTACTGAAGCGCAATTTGTTGTCCATCTATTGTCCCCAAACTCATCTGTCCATTCACCTAACATACAACCTTTTCTAAATTGACTTTGCCATCATCAGTATAAACTACAGAATCGGTATCAAAATATATAACACTTTCTCCTAGTTTATCTAACCTATCATATAATCTAAGCCTTGCATTTGTTGTAGTGAATGACACTATAAAAACATTTCTAGCTATGTTATTTTCCACATAATAATCCTTGAAGTTACACATCATCTGTACCATTCTCTCACTAATGATATTTATATCTATATTATCTAATCAGTCCTCCAATAGTATCTCATAAAAATGTAAATCTGTAGCATACTCAGTTACACTCATATTTTGTCATTCTCCAAATTTACCCCATAAACTGTTTGAACATATTTTAGCAACTGCTCTTTTTCTGAGATTTTCTTCTGTCTTTTCTTTATCCAACAGGACACCTAAATTATCTTTTAGTGCTTTTAGTTATTGACCTTTGCTTTTAAAATCATCTTTGCAAAGACTGGCTTCTAATTTTATTTTTATAAAGTCTTCCACATGATTTTTGTATAAGATGTTGCTTTTATTTTTAAAATCCCATACTTCATAGACACATAATATTTGATATGCTTTTTCCACAGCTTTCTTTACTTCATCTGTTACCCAAATTAAAAAAAAAACGTCTTTCCTCATCGTTGTGATAGCATTTGCTTATTTTTTTCTTCTGCACATTGGCACACAAAAGAAAACAACATTTTTTCATTTATTCTTACAGGCAACACTGGATGATGCAATCCTCTAGGTACCAGTACATTACATTATATAAATACATACCTTTTTTAGTGCATCATCATGGTCTAAATATTTTTGTTTTATGTCGTTTGGGATAACACTCATAATATTGTACATATAAAGACTGCACATATCATCAAATGTTATTTTTATGCTAACATCATCTGCTTTAGCTCTTAATTTTATTGCATTTGGATGACCACCATAAAAAGCAGCACTTTGATTCAATCATTCAACAATTTTGGGTAACTGTTTTAATGTTTTATGCCTTTTATTCTCTGTTGAGTTAAGGTAATTACATTCCCACATCTCAACTAAATTATATCGAGCATTTCGTATTTCTGCACTTCTTGTTAAAGTCTTTTGATAAAGATCATCCATTGTTTCTTTATTTTTATTGTTAATTGTCTCACTCTTGAAACATTTTTATAACCATGCCAAAAACAGTCACGACATTGATAAATAGTATTTATTTCTTTATCAAATCCATCTACTTAACTGTTTAACTATGCTATGGATTCATTACTGCAGTTTTCTTTCTGTTCTTTGTCCAATACAGCAATTGTATTTATAGGCACATATTTAGATCTGTATATAGCCATGCAAACTCTAGCATTTGTCAAATAATGGAAGGGATCAATATTAGCTATTTATAGGGACTGTTTTGTAAATTCTAAACGACCTCTTCTCAAAATTTCTACATCAGATTACAACATTCAATAATTTCTTTTTTCCTATTCAACTCATAATTTTATTTAACTCTGGAGCTATGTCATTTGAGAAATATTTCTCTGTCTTTTGGCATCATAGTGTCAACATGATTATATTTGACATTAAGATTTGACCCTATGTAATTTTCATTTCCTTGTGTATTGAATAAGTGTGAAAAATATCCTTTTTCAGTAGTTTCAATTCAAATGTTTTTGCAAAACTACTAAGAGGACTTTGTACGAAATCTGCAATTTATAAACCTAATTGCTCCTATAACATCAGCTTAGTTCCTGTGTAGACCGTATATGGTTTTATTGTATTTTCAACATAGTACTTCAAAATGACTAGTGAATCATACTCTTTAGGATAAGGAACTACAAATGTATAGTTCCTCTTTTCATCAGATCTCATACTACAGAATTCATCATTTGTTTTAAATTTATATTTGTCACCATTAAAATTGTGAGCTATTATGAGATTTGGAATATGTATACCAGTTTCCTGATGAACTTCATAATCAAGCCACATATATCTTTCTGTATTGGTACACTTACAGTTATTTTTCCACTATTGATACCTTCTACAGGTTTCATATTATTTCCAAAAATATCCATTATTTAAATGCAAAATAATTCAAATATTTTTGTTTCATTAGGTAATTCATTAATCATACATACTTCAAGAAAGTGTTTAAGTTTTGATGGTTTAATATGATATTCTAGATCAAAATTACTTAATGGATTAGGATATGTATGGATTATTTTTTCAATTATTTTTTGCTCCAATATCTTTCTTTTACATTGCTAAATTATGTCTTTTTTCCTCTAATTCTTCATCAGCTTTTTTTCATTTATTACCGCATTTGCGATTGTGGCAGAACCACCAATGAGTGAATCAGTTGTTCCTAGATATAGTAATGCAACTAATAGAAGTGGTAAAAATCGATCTTCATGTTTTTTTAATCTTTCTTTTTTGTTAGATATTCAATAGTTTTTTAACAACAGGAATGCACAGTATAATAAGTAAATTTCCACCAGTTTTCCTATCTCTCTCTCTTTTTAGGACAACAGTTCAAAATTAATCAGTAGCATGTATTTGATCATTATTAGCTTCAATTTTAATATCTTTTGGTATAATTTTGCCACTAGGCAGCAAAGTATAATCAATTGTAATGTTATCCACTTATATAGATAACTCATTTGTATGTATTAATATTTTTATACCACCAACCATTTTCATCAACTACTAAGCCCCTTACTAATTTTTGTTTCCCATACAATTTTCCTCCATCTGCTGCTGCAGCTAATTTTTCACCAGTTGAATCATCACTTGCATGCACTCTTTCTTTCACAGCTCACTTAATTTCTTTATCTTCTTTATGTCTTTTTTCTAAATCTTTATTATCTGTGTAAGTAATATTGTGTTTTTTACAAGCTTCATCAAATTTAATTCATGGACCAACACATGGTAATCTTTCTTCTAGCCTCCTAAATGGTTCACCACATGAATGTTCTGGTAGATGCACATCTGTCATTGATAAATTATGCGAAGCTCATTTTACTAGAACTTTCCCATATTTATCAATTTTCCAAAATGTGTGAGGGAGAGTATTCAAAAATCTAATTAAACATGGAATTACTTTTGGAATGTTGATTGTCAAATCACTAAATTCACTTGTTCACTTGTTGAACTTTTTCATTTTGTGAATTTTTATTTCCAGGTAATTCTCCTCTGTGAATTAATGCTAATCTATCTATTAATTTAAGACATCATCCATGCAAACATACTGGTTTTTCTGTATATTTTTTCAATTAAACTTTCACAAACGTTCTCATCTACACTTGAATCGAAATATGATGACATTTTTTAAATGATAAAGAGCAACAGTTTCCTTTATAAAATATTTATATTTCTTACCTTTACTTGAGTTTATTTTATTTGGATTATTATCAAAATATAATGCTTCTGGATGAATCACTATCTATGCATAATTTGATAAGTCAGAACTAGGAAATAACGTATTCATATCATTCATAGTTACTTGTCTTTTAGTTCTAAAGATTCATTAATCCATCTGTATCTCCATATGTTCTATCAACAATTGTTAATTTATCTCCTTCAAATTTTAGTGGTAATTTACCAACAAATATAAATATGCCAACAGGTCTTAATCTAAAAATTTTGTCTTCGCTGTGATCAATATATTATAACATTCTTTCACTTCCATTTACTTTTTAACTGCTTGTTCTTTTTTTGGACTTATCCTTTCCCATCCTTGATATTTTGTCAATAAATCTTGTATTTTTGATTCATTTAATGTCTGATCCCTTCCATCTTGTTTAATTGTTGGCATATCGCTAAATTCTTCTAAATAATGTTGATGATAAGGAACCATTTGTTTTACAACTTCTCTATATTCTTCAATTGCTTTTAACACATAATCACCTAACTCTTTGATTTCTTGTTTAACTAGTTCAGGTGCAGCAATAACAGTTTGATCTTCTCTTGAATATTTTTCATAGTCTGTTCTTCGTTGTTTTTCCATTTTAAATTCTTCTTTTAATTGTTTCCTTACTCTTCTATTTCGTCTGACTTTTTTGACAACCTCAGGGCTGTATTATGCAAACATTTATTAAAGATGAAAAAAATATTAAGAATAATTATTTTAAGAATGTTTTTATTTTATCTCTGAACTTGCCATTGTTCAGTTTCCTAGTCATATCTATCATAGAATATCGAAACTGATCTTTCCAACATTTACTACACGTTTCTTTAAAATCATTGAATTCTGAATCACCTCCAACAAACTCATGATAAATATGTTTCAAATTTGAGTCATCTTGTCTTAAAATATTTAAAAAATTAAGATTATCTCTAACTAATTGTTTTGGTATTTTTAAATAAAACTACAGTGAAGTGAATAACCCTTGCTGCATACAGGCGCTGATATAGGTCAACAGGGACAGTTGAAAATGTGTTCCCCGACCAGGACTGTAATCCAGGATCTCCTGCTTACATGGCAGACACTCTATCCATCTGAGCCACCGTGGACACAGTGCGACTGCAGGGACTGGCATGCCTCCAGTGAGACCCACATTCTCAACTTATTGGCCCACACTATATTTATAGTGCCTCTGCCCATTATACTCATTACTTGGGCTTTTTGCCAAGTCCCGTAAGAGTTCGGTCACTGGTTGGGTTGTGCATCTGTGGAAGAAGATGGTCCAATGGCCAGTGAGCCTTAACTCTCTCTCTCTCTCTCTCTCTCTCTCTCTCTCTCTCTCTATATATATATATATATATATATATATATATATATATATATATATTTAAATAAGTTTGATCTAAGTAAAAACAATCTATTCCTTCATGTATTCTTCTAGTAAAATGTTCTCTTACTATATCTTGATTTTCAAGAATGAAGTCATCAAACATTACTACTGAATTATTTAGACATTGGCGTAATGGAATAATTTCAACATTATCTTCAATAAAAGTAGCAATTTTTTCTTTATGTTTATCTTAATTTTTTCACCTTTTTATAAATTCTGAGTACTTTGGTTGAACTAAACTTTTGGAGTGAACATACAAATGATTAATGTTATTCCAATTCAACCATCCTGAAACTAGAATATAATTATCAATAATTAATGTCATTTTTACACATCCACGTGGTCCAATAATTGCACATCGAATAGAATTAGGTGAAAGTTTACCATGTTTAGTTTCTAATTTCTTCTCTGAAAGTATAATTTTTGTTTCCCAATTTGTCATTTATTTATTAAAATTTTTGATAGTAAATGAGTAGATTATTTCAACTGAGTGATAAATCATCTGTTCTCCAAAAAAGATTGACTATACCTATATGAGACACCTATAGTAATGGTGCCTATTTGTTTTTTATTCAGGTTTTTTAACTCGAAATATTACATCGAAAAACAATAAATTATATTGCGATAGAGAAACGATAGAAATTCCAGTAGGTCAGTACAGTTTAAAAAAGGTTGAAATTGCTCTGGGCACTATGCAACTTAACTTCTGAGGTCATTAGTCGCCTAGAACTTAGAACTAATTAAACCTAACTAACCTAAGGACATCAAACACAACCATGCCTGAGGCAGGATTCGAACCTGCGAATGGAGCGGTCGCTCGGCTACAGACTGTAGCGCCTAGAACCGCAAGGCCACTCCGGCCGGCTAGTTTAAAAAATTTAGAAAAATTTATTCATCAGAAGAAGCCAAACATTCACACTGAAACTGATGAAATTTTAAACTGCATGGATATATATAATGAGGCAACATGATGAACATAGATGAGACTGATAATTTGTTTCTACTTAACTGGGAACAATCGATAGAACAAATGGGAATGCTGACACTATTTAGGAACCAGCGGCCAGAATCCAGACGCAACCGCTGAAACACAGGATCTGACAAAAATGGAATTCCTGGCATTTGCAGGTAGCATGGAATTCGGAATAAAAATCAAAACCGAATTCATTTACGACGGATTCGAGGAAAGCATTGACAAAGAACTGGAGTTAGAATCAAAACCAGTAATATCTGGAAATATAAACAATTTGTTGAGCATGTTGATCAATAAAATTAATGCTCAGTCCAAATCAATAAAAGTTCAATCAGAATCAATTAACAGTAAAAGTCATGCACAGTTAAGTAAAATGGATGACCTGAATAAAACAATCAAGATTGGAGTTGTTAAAACGAATGTAGATGAAATCCAGAAAGTAATAATTGTAATTAATACCGAAATCGGTAGTGGTAGCAGGATATGACAGAGGACAGTCAAAAATAGGAAGCATAAGGAAACGAAATTAAAGAGCATCCAATAGAAACTGGAACGGACTGTTGTTCCCATTATTGAAAATAAAGTATTTGAAAAGGTAGATTAGCGCAAAAAGATAATAGAGAAAAAGTTAGGAATTTGCAAACTTTAGTATCAGACGTACATACTAGAGTGAAGAGGCGGTTGACTACCTGTGATGAGAAAAAGGAGGGAAGTGGAAATAGTGACGACGACTTTCCAAGCAATTACAAAAGTTACCGAACTAGAAAAGAGATTAGACGAAATGCAGCACAATGTTTCGTGCCGCGCATGTGGTAGTGAAATTTTAGCGAAGGAGGAGCGTTTCGATTCCCTCAAAAAGCAGGGTGGATTGCACGCTACCGACTTCAAAAATTGCGAATGGGTATTGCCTGAATCGTGGACAGATAAGAAAAAATTAACTATGTAATCGACGCGCTAGCGGGCGTGGCTAAGCGATGGGGCTTAAACCACGATCTTGTGATCTTGAGCTACAAGAATTTAAGAATGCGTTCTTGTAAGAAATTGATCACTTCCGAAGGAGGAGAGTGTACGGCGTGATTTCGTAGTGCCAATATCCTACGATGCAAACTCGCGCGGCTCAATGAAGGAATTTTTCGAAAATTGGATCAGCAAATAGGAATACTTTGCGTGGTGGACAGACTGAATCGGAGATGATATGTGAGTTGTAGAAGGAGATAACAAATGATTCCAAGAGGTACGTAGGCAGTAGTTACAGAACAATTGCTGCATTCTTAGAAACGGTCGAACATGAAGATAATTGGCGGATAACTGCGAAAATTTTAAAATCCGTTGTAATAGCTATTGTTACCACAACAGCAACAACCGTAATAACAATAACCATGGCAATAATGGGAACCACCAGCATGGTAATAATAACTCACATAACTACAACACTAACACTCGTATTGGGGCGGGGGGGGGGGGGGGGGAGAGAGACCAATAACTGCAGAACTGACAGAGGCAGGAGCAAAATCAATGATTGCTACAGCCTGATAGACACGGCCTGTCGTACTTAATCAGGGAAGCGACGAGCCGAGCCGTTTAGGGACCCACCGGGAGTGGTAAGACATTGGCTGCCCAGAATAAAGGCTAGGCAACGTCGCTATGACAGATTCGTATAGGTAAACCGGCAATGGGTGAATGTGCAAGAGAACACAGGGAGGAACGCATCCACGGGAACAGTAACTTGAGACGGCAGGCGACAAAGCGGTCACTGTCCGTAATAAAATAGAGTATCAATCATTAAGGAAGATTCGGCCGCCATTAAAGCGACATCGTTGCCACAGGCTCCAATACATTCCGCCGGCGGAATCAAAGAAGCTGATATCGGATAAGACTTCCGTTATAGCGCAGGGCGATGCGGAACGCGAGGAGGTGTGGGTAAGGTCAGGTCGGTCGGATCTGCGATGAACTGAAGGATTATAAAGGATTGTACGGGAGGTGTGCTAATGGGGAGAGCGGAAAATATTTGACGCTTCTCAGCCCGCATGAAATTAGCGTTTATGATGAAAATAAAGCTCTGTAACGAAGAGGCAGACTTGTCCGAATGATATAGTAATTGAAGCAGCCAACCCCAACGACGCTGAAAACCGAGGCGAAATTTGTGAAGAGGACCAAGACGAGTTTGCCGATGATGACATGGTACGACTAATTGAAAGCCATGTAGATTACAACATATGTAAGTTAAGGTTGACGTCATACCGTCAGAAAAGAGCGGGGTGGATTTCGTGAGCTCGGGAGAAGAATTAGAAGCAGAAACAGAGCACATTCCGCCAAGCAATCTGGATGATGGTACCCATCTTTCCGAAGAAAATTTACCTGACTTGACAGTTAGCGAACTGCTGGTAAAATAAGGTCCGATAATCGAAGAAATTGATAAAAAGATTAGTCTTGGGGTCAAATTGACTTCAATAAAGGCAGGACACGCAGACAGAAATTAAGAATGTCGAAGAACAGAAAATTAAAAAACCACCCTATATACGATTATGGGTATCAGAGCGGGACGGACTTTTCTGGAATAACTTTGACGTGGATGAGGACTTGTTAGGGGAAAACGAATTTGATGTTGTATTGAAATTGTACTGTTTTCAAGACGTAGAAGGACGAACGAAAATACAGAGTATTCGTAAAAATATGCGTCATCATCAAAGCAAGGACGAATGCTTGAAAATAGTGAAGACCAAGGATGACGAAAAGAACAAAAACGGAGAAAAGTTGAGAAAATATTATGGGATGTACAACAATATCCTGTATATACGCAAAGACGAGGATAACGATACTCGGCTGGTGTGTTGGCCCAACAAGCACGTCATCGAAATGGTAGACGATTATCACTTTGCCTATACTCATTGCGGACCGAATTAGTTCTACAGAGAAAAAAAGCTGTGAATTTTAACAACATGTTAAAGAGAATAACAGATAGGATAAAGACTTGCGATAAGTGTCAGAGGATGAAAGTGACCAAGTGCACAAATTGTGGCCCTATGCAGAACATAAGACCTGACGATCTGCTAGAGTTGGTGTGTGCTGACCTATGTGGACGCCTGCCAAGGGCCTCAGGTAATTTCGCCTACATATTAGCAGTCTGGAAGCCTTTTTGAAGTTCATTATATCCAATAAGAAAGGCGACAGTAAAGCAGTTAATAACACACTTGGCAACGATTACAAAATTAAACTCCGTCCGAACAGGCCATCAAAGCGCAACAGTACCGACCAGTCACCGCGTCATCCTCAGCCCACAAGATGAGAGGGGTACGTAATTTGAACATATCGACAAATCAAAAACGATTTAGTCCAGTCATCAGTCACAATTTACTCCCAAATTATTTAATGAGGGTATAGGGAGCAATGGAGTTGAAGTGACACACATCTTAGCTGGTTGTCCGGCCGGAAATTCAAACGGACCAGCACATGCATGAGCGGGAGCGACATTGCCGAACGTATTGCTACTGCGATCAAAGGGCGGGGCCAATATATAAACGATTTTGAAAAGATTTTGAAGGCTTTGACGCACGAGCCTACGGGATTCACTCCGAAGGAAATGCTATTAGACAATAAGTTTAAGAAAATTGGGTGGGAGAGATAATTGATTTTCCTCGCCCAGTTAGTATTGACATTGCGGTGAAGAAAGAACGTTCACGAGAGGTAGTTCTGTAAACATCTATGTTTTATTTCGAGCCTAGCTCGTAACACATAAACCATTTCAAGGGCTTGGATTTCTTGAAAGATGTAATTTTTTTGTTTAAAATATGTTACGGTACACTACGATGACTTGAGTTATAATGACACAGAGTTGTCATACTAATGGCATGCCCAGACATAATTACGAAAATGAAGGGGAAGCTTAATGGATGATTAACAAAATTCATATAGACGAAACTGAATGCCTTTAAGAATCTGTATTTCCTTTTTCTTCGGATGTTCCCTGATTCTGTTTCCTCTGAGAAAGAAAGTACCAGCTCAGAATTGTTGTCAGCTATATTCTTCTTCTTCTGCACAGCTAAAACATCGCACGATTGTTAACTGACATAGTATAATATTGTACAGGCATTATCCAGTCGCATTTCATCAACAAATAAAAAATTCCAGGAATAAGACTAAAGCAACCTAGAGTATCATAAAAAGAGAAACAGGTACTACATCAGTAGCCCACAAAAATATAGAACTTCTTGAAAACAACAATAAAATAACAACCCCACAGTAGTGGCTAATAAATTTTAGAACTACTTTTCTAATGTAGCACACCACCTGATTACCAAACATTACAACTCACAACCAGACAGCAATACACTCCAGTCAGATACTAAACTTCTTACAAGAAGCCTATTCGTGTCTCCAACAACACCTGAGGAATTATCTGTCATTGTAAAAAGGTTACCCAATAAGTATTCAGCAGGTACCGATGAAATACCAGATATTAACATCAAAGCAAGTATAACATATATCGTAGAACCTTTAACGGATATTTTCAATTCATCATTCGTGAGTGGTATACTCCCGAAAAATCTGAAAATGCCAAAAGTGACACCACTGTACAAGAAAGAGGACAAACATGACGCTGCAAACTATAGACCTGTATCAGTATTGTCAGGCTTAAGCAAGTGGATACATTCCTACTTTCGTGACCGTCAACAGATCACTCAAATAAAGTACAAAGACATAAAATCACAAAAAGTTTGTAATTTTTACAGTAATGCACAAAACATTACATATGGAGTTCCTCAAGGGTCAGTCCTTGGGCCAATTCTTTTCATTCTTTATGTTAATGATTTGTCAGAAGAAGTAACTAAAGGGACAACAGTACTTTTTTCAGATGACATAAATATCCTAATCAAATCATGTGATGAGGAAAGCCTACAAAAAACAGCTACAGGTATAATACAAAATCTGACACAATGGTTCAGAACAAACAAGCTAATAATAAATAATGAAAAAACAGTGACAATCAATTTCCACAATTCACAGAAACTACATCCTGCAAGACAAATTTTTAAAGTTGATGGAAAAACTGTCTCATCTGTGATCGACACAAAGTACATATTCAGCAGAACCTAAAATGGGAGACACATCTTAACCATGTAAATAAAAAGCTTAACACACTTACATACACAGTAAGAATCCTCACACAAAATACAAGCCATGTGTCTGTGATCACAATGTACCATGGCAGTATTCAGTCACTGCTGATGTACGGAATTATCTTTTGGGGGAACTCCGTAGGTACAAACAAAACGTTTAGGCTACAGAAAAAGATTGTTAGAATAATAAACCATGTTAAGTACAGAGACTCGTGTAGACCAATATTTGAAAATCTCAGTATACTGCCTTTTCCTTGCTTATACATGTATGAAATATTAAATTTCACAAAAGGAAGTATTTTAAAAGATGGAGATATCTTCAAATATAACGGTGATTACCACCCTCATGATACTAGGCAGAAGCATTACTTACATGTCAATACAGTAAGTACAAACATTTGTAAGAGAGGAGTGTATCATACTGGCATAATGCTGTACAATCACATGCCATCCTATTTGAAACAGATGCAAAATTTACGAAAGTTTAAAGTGAAACTGAAAGAGTACTTGCTTGACCACTGCATCTATTCTGTTTCCGAGTTTTTAGAGTACCAGAAAAGTGTAGTGTAATTGCTCAAATATTCTTAATAAGTCTATCATTTTATTTTATTACATTAAATTTGTCATCATTATTCAACATGTATTGAATAATTTTTAATTATTTATCCTTTCAAAATAACAATGAGTATGATGTTGTATATACTGTACCAACCTGACTCGTCCTACATCGTTTGTGCAAAATATGTACCTAAACACGATTTACAGGACCAATAAATAAATACAAATACAAAATACAAATACTAATTTTCTTGAACAATAATTTGCAACAGATAAAACTTGTAGCATCTGTGTTGTCATTGTCCTCAGACATTATTACCAAACAGGGTTCCTTTCCCTTTCCATGCAGTCAACGAGTGTTGTAAAATATGGAAATTGATTAACTATTCACTATTCAGTTTTGTTTGTTTGCCAATGACCAGTTTAATCTAAACTTTTGCTGCTTCATTAATTGTTCATTCTTGTATTGCTTAACACAGGCTTAACTAGTTAACAATTTTGAGAATTAGTTTCACTCACTGAAAGTAACGTAAAATTTCAGTGGCAAAACTAATAACTGTAGATACAGAAGAAATTAAGAGTACACAATTTCATATATGCTGCATTTAGCATAGTGAGTGACTTCTGCTGGTACGTATTTCATTGTTCTTATATTAAAAGTAAATCAGTTGCTCATTTGCTTAAAATAAATTCAGTTCAACCTTTCAGTAACTGAAAGTAAATTGCTTGCGTTTCTCCAAATTTTCCGTTAAGTTACTCTGATGTTACTGAAAGTGTTACGAAGTTTCAGTTAGAGTCAGTCGTTTATTTAACCAACAACTTCATTAATTTTGCTTTCAAAATAAGTAAATGCAAACTTTTTCTTGTGATGTGCCGTGGGACTATTTGCCTAATTTTCTTTGCCATTACCTTTCTTAGTGTTTTTATATTCATTGCCCTAGTGAGCTGGTGACAGTTTAATTATCACTTTCTTGCTAATCAGTTTTTTTTGTATTAAATTCCCAAAGTACCCTTTTCCGCCCACTGTGGTTTGTCAGCGATTGCACTGAATTCCATTCTATTCAAAATCATTTTCCTTCATTGTAAAATTCCATTATACATACGCGATCATGGTCATTTATATTGCACTCCAACAGGCCCATTAGTAACAGTGAGATTAAAGCGTTTGTTTGTGATTGATGCTCAACCTTCTCAAATATCCACATAACCATCGGAGAAGTCTACCCAGCCCATACTGAGTATTAGTTCACTATTAACCCGCCAGAGGGCAACACAGTTAGGCCACCTGCATCCCCATACCCCACCTAACCAGTTCGGGAGGCTCAGCGGCAGCATTTGCCTTGACAAATCTTCATTTATTCCGGTCACCGGAAAACTCTCCACCCCACCCAGACTCCAGGCAGCCAGATACATACTTATCAGTGTAATTACAACTAAATATTACGATCACATCTCCAATATGGTGACATTCGACAATGAGTGAAGTATCGTAAATACCTCCTGCTGTCAACTGTGGCTCTGGAGTCATCAATTTCGCATGTAAATCTATATCCTTCTTATGACTGGAGATAATTTTCCACTTATAATCTTTGAGCATCCTTATGGCTGTCAATGTGTTGAAATCGCAATTTTCCACTTTAAATTTATACCTCCTTTATGGCCGAACCTTATTTGCCTCTCCGAAACGCTGACCGCCATAACTTTACACTCCAAAACGTACACGTTTCCGATTATCGTTCACATGTGAATAGAGACCAAAAAAAAATCCACAGGCACACGCCAGCTACGTATCTCTTTCCTCCTCATTTCTGGGAAATTGTTTAACCTTTAAGTCTTCCACCGAATCAGATTCGAGAACAGAGTGCGGATATTTTCAGTCAGCACCTCCGGAAGGTGCTGCATCCCTCCAACACTCTCTCAGACAGGTGTTGCAAAGCTTAGGCGTCCGGCACTGTGCGATAATCAACAGCGATCCTGCGGACGAAAGCGTTGGAAAGCCATCACCGACATGGGTTAGTGTACTGTAATAAACATAGCAGTCGATAATGCGACAAAGAACATGTGAGGATCTGCTTAAGGGAGGCGAAGAGAAGACGTTCTGTGTATCCTTTCGCTTACAGCCGTATTGCTGCCTTGTTTGTACACTACAGCAATCCAGTTGAACCTTTTCATTGGTATACTGTGTAGGTATTTACGAAGTGAATCTGTCTCCCGTATCTATCCTCTCCTTACGAGTAGACATGTGTAATTTTTTACAGGAATAGTAGTCTAATCACTTACCACACACGTCTGGTGATATGTCAGAACAGTAACCGCAGTGACTTTAAATTCCAACAGTATAACATTCCCGACAGTTAGCGTAATTGTGATTTATAGATGCATAGCGTGCGAAAAATTATAATATCTTCACACTCACACCAACTGGGTGTCGTCTCGTATGACTTACATAGCATCCCAGTATCGAAACCCTCCGCCACATCGTCGTTATCACATATTTGTCAAATAATGAAAGACTAACTTACAATTTAACAGCTCTTACGTCAATTATTTATGTTATGTATGTTCCTGCACGATAGCTGGCTTTAGCAAGAGCAGGAAGAAATGATACCACAGTCAAGTGACAAACTCCTGTTTATTCTCTCGAAATTCCATCACGATCCGACACACTGTTCCATAGTTAGACTGTCTAGTAGCCCATCCACCTCTCACTATATAGAGTGCTATCACGACAAGAAAAATACCACAGTAATTTACAAAACACAAAGAAACGTAAAACCTACAAGTCGTCGATATCGAATGACAGTCTATAAATGCCCACTTTACATGTTCTACTCTGTTTTATCGTATTCCTATGATTACCACTCTAGAAATACGACAGTGCAATGGTGTCATAGTCTTCGTTGACAGCACCATGTATCCCTCTCCCTCCCTCCCTCCCACCCTCTCTCTCTCTCTCTCTCTCTCTCTCTCTCTCTCTCTCTCTCTCTCTCTCTCTCTCTCTCCTCGTTATTTTTGTAACATTCGATGGAGTAAAACTACGAACTATTAAAGCTTCACTGACGTCTCGTGGTAGAGAGCTCAATAAGATTTTACCGCACTCTCTCCTCCGATATATCGGAAAAAATACCGTCTGCGTGTTGATATTGACTATATACGAGGGTTGGAACTTTAATAGTGTCCACTATTTATTTACAGCTCGTACAAAATAGATAAATGTTTCAAAGTTTTACTGACCTTCAAAGTAGTCACTAGCATTGAGTATAACCCGTTACCAGCGACGTGGAAGTCGTAGGATACTCTTAGCCGTCCCACTTCTGTTGACAGCACGAGCGACACGGTAATACTGCCCGACAAATTTGTAGCAGTTCTAAAGCGAATGCTTTCCTTCAGTTTAGAAATCGAGTGGAGCTCGCGAGGGCTTATGGGAGTGCAGTAGGTGGTACAGCACTTAGCAGCCCCATCAGTCAGACAAATCAGTAACAGCTTGCACTGTACGTGCTTGAGCACTGTCCTGCAAAATGATGGTCAGGTCCTGCAGAAAGTGTCATCACTTCTGTCTCTATGCTGTTCATTTTTGGAACACAACCTACGACCAGCATCATTTTGCAGGACAATGCTCAAGCACGTACAGCGCAAGCTGTTACTGATTTGTTTGACTGATGGCGCTGCTGAGTGCTATACCACCTACTGCACTCGTGAGTTCAACTCGATTTCTATACTGAAGGAAACGCTTCACGGCGTTCGCTTCAGAAATGCTACAATTTCGTCGGGCAGTAGACCACGCCGCTCGAACTGTCAAATAACTGGCACTGCTAAGAGTATCCTACGACTTCCACATCGCTGGAAACGTGTTATACACAATGCTGGTAACTACTTTGAAGGTCAATAAAACTTTGAAACACGCGCCTATTTTCTACGAGCTGTAAATAAATAGTGGTCACTATTAAAGTTCCAACCCTCGTACGTGCTGATCGCATTAATATACATACACTGGTACAATGGAGTAGGCAGCCAGTGATCGAAGTCGTATCCACGGACCTGTGTAAAGTTTTGCCATCTGTTCTGGAGGAAGACCACTGAGCCGTGGTGACATTGAATTAGTAGACTGTTCTGTCTGGCTCCACTGGCTCAGGTGTAGTTTCGACTATCTCTCTTGCGACGCCGTCCTCTGTGGTCGAGCGAATCTAGGCGCTTCAGTCCAGAACCGTGCGGCTGCTACGGTCACAGGTTCGAATCCTGTCTCAGGCATGGATGTGTGCGATGAACTTAGGTTAGTTAGGTTTACGTAGTTCTAAGTCTAGGAGACTGATGGCCTCAGATGCTAAGTCCCATAGTGCTTAGAGGCATTTGAACCTCTTGCAGCCCCACTGCCAATATCTGTGAGGATGAGTTGGTATCTGTGTGTAGTGCCCTTAGAAGGTCTTTGTTTTGCCAACATAAATACGGGGTTCGCTGGCCCGTGAGGGAGACACGAAGTTTGGGGATTGTCGGTAATGTTACGACAGTAGGTGGTCACGAGGTCCGAACGTTCGCAGCCACAAACTGCGCAAGGAGGGCCTGCGCAGAGCGAAGATATTGGAGTGCTTAACCAGGGTCAGCGTCGACTACAAGCAGCAGGCCGACGTCCCGTTGGTTGATTGACAACATTCGTGTTAAAAGACCGCTCGTGGCGTGGCTGCACTCTTCTACCTGGCTTTCATCGGTACCACTCCGTAACCGCTGTGACGCACCGTGGATCCATGGAGTTGCTTGCTGATAAAGGAGAGTAAAATTCTCTAATCCTCATAGTGATTTTTCATTGTCTATCGCCCGTCTTATTATTTTTTGGTTTGTACCCGACCCTCAGAGTTTTACTTGATCGGCTCTTTGGTCGTAAACATAGGCTGTTATATTGCTAGAGAAGGCCGAAATGCACGCTATAAGCTCACGCAGGATGGCGTGAGGTCTGAAACAGAATACGTAATGAATGCTATAAAGAAAAGTACTTAGCTTCTGGAATACTTAACTTTAATCCATCATTTGTATACATCGTTCTTGATGAGACATGCTTCATACGATAACTATCAATTGCTATGGCGCCTTGCTAGGTCGTAGCCATTGACTTAGCTGAAGGCTATTCTAACTATCTTCTCTGCAAATAAGCGAGGCTTCGTCAGTGTTGCACCGCTAGATAAGTCGTCCGTACAACTGGGGCGAGAGCTAGTAAGTCTCTCGAGACCTGCCGTGTGGTGGCGCTCGGTCTGCGATCACTGACAGTGGCGTCACGCGGGTCCGACATGTACTAATGGACCGCGGCCGATTTAAAGCTACCACCTAGCAAGTGTGGTGTCTGGCGGTGACACCATATTCCTCCCCAGCAAATCGGCGAACGGTCGTGTTATAAGGCTTCCGCCCGCCGTGGGGAGGACCCCATGTTGGCGTATGCGATGAGGTGGGGAGCCTAACAACAGGCGAGGCTGTGCCACCCGCACCCGGCCATTCGGTCCGAGGGGAGCTAGGAAACGCCTGAAAACCTAGTCCAGGGTGCACGCCAACATGCGGTGTATGCGCCCGTAGAGAGACAGGAGGGGCCGAAGTGTCGACCTCCATCGCGTCGGGGTACCCGACGCGCGAAGACGCCAAGTGGTCCGGAGCGGGCAAGAGGTCCATGGCGGAGGACATCTGGCCATGGGAAGCGATCGGCGGCGATTGACCCAGGGAGGCGCCAGGCGGTTGCAGCGACGCGTCCACTGCGGGCGGCGCCGGCGTGAGAACAGGCGGCGGCGGCGGCGGCGGCGGCGCGTCGCCATGGGGCAAAATGGAAGGCAGCGTCGGTAACACCTGGGGATGAGGCGAGCCAGTAGATGGGTCCCCAGGGCGCTGACCGGACGGCATCGTCGCTGAAAGCAGACAGGGAGCGGCAGAACCCAGGCGACGACAGAGGCGCAGCTGATTGAAATGCCGACGCACCTCACCAGAGGCCCCCAAAACCAAATACATCGCGCGGCCGAGGCAGCGAAGAATGCGCCCTGCGAGCCAACGCCGTGAACCACGATAGTTGCGATAGAATACAACGTCGCTGCACAGGAACCTTATGTGGCGGATGCAACAAAGACATCAAGGTTCGATGAGGACGACCGTGGAGCAACTCAGCCGGCGAGCGACCATCTCGGGCTGAGAGCGATACGATGACAAAAAGAGCAACAACGAGTCCTCCCGAGAATGCGACTCCTTCAACTTCAACATCTGTGACTTGAAAGTCCGGACCAATCGTTCAGCGGCACCGTTTGACTGAGGCGAAAACGGCGCGGATGTCAGATGTTGAATACCATTAGCCTTGCAGAATGACTGAGATTCTGCGGACATAAATTGTGGGCCATTGTCGGAAACAATAGTCTGTGGAAGACCTTCAATGCAAAAGATAGCGGATAACGCTTGGATGGTGGCAGATGACGTCGTGGAAGACATCTTGACAACAAAAGGAAAATTACTGAATGAATCCACCACAACCAACCATCGAACATTCCAGAATGAACCAGCAAAATCGATGTGTAAGCGTTGCCAAGGGGAAGTGGCTTTCGGCCATGCAAAGAATTTCCGCGGCGGTGCGGATTGTTGTTCGGCACACGCCATGCAAGAAGAGCACATATTCGTAATCGCAGCATCGATTCCGAACCAAGTACAGTGCTGACGAGCAAGCTGTTTCGTGCGCACTATACCCCAGTGTCCTTGGTGGAGAAGCCGTAAGACAGAGGACTGTAACGAACGTGGGACCACGACTCTGGACTGATCATTATCAGAACGCAACAACAAAACACCACGTCGTACAAAAAGTCTCTCCTTGTGAGCAAAACATCGGCGAACCAACGGATCCTCTATCCGTGACTTTGACAAGGGCCATTGCGTAGCAACAAAACGCAAAACGGTATCAAGGACAGGGTCAGCAGCTGAGGCCGTAGCTACACGACGAAAATCAATCGGAAACGATTCGACCACGTCATCGGTTTGCGCATCAATGAACATGCAAGCAAGTTCGGAAGAATCGAATGCTCTATCCTCAGCAACAGGCAAACGGGACAACGCATCGGCGTTGCCGTGTTTAGCAGTGGACCGATACAAGATATCGTAATGGTACTGCGAGAGGAAAATAGACCAGCGAATGAATTTCTGTGCTGTACGTGTAGGTACAGGCTTGTTCGGATGAAAAAGCGATGTCAAAGGTTTGTGGTCTGTGATGATGGTAAAGTGACGACCATACAAGAAATCGTGAAACTTTGTAACACCAAACACGAGAGCCAAAGCTTCTTTCTCGATTTGTGAATAATTTCTTTGCGCTGACGAGAGCAATTTGGACGCAAAGGCAATAGGGCGATCATGCGAGCCATCTTTGTGCGCAAGCACAGCACCGATCCCGAAATCCGATGCATCTACCATCAACAAAAGGGGTTTCTGGGGATCGAATGGCGTAAGGCAAGTATTTGAAAGCAACGCCGATTTCAACTGGCGAAAGGCGCGTTCGCATTCCGTCGTCCAGACGAACGGAACACCTTTACGGCGTAAGCGATGAAGCGGAGCTGAAATGAAAGAGGCTTGCGGAACATATTTTGCATAATAATTAATTTTTCCCAACACACTCCGTAGCTGCTTCAAATTCTGCGGCGAAGGCAAGTCTTGTATGGCACGGAGGTGCTCTGGACTGGGGTGTATGCCTTGGGCATTGATTACATGTCCCAAATATGGTAAGTCAAGAGCAAAAAACACACATTTGTCCTTCCGCAAGCGAAGACCATTTTTTCGCAAGACCTGAAATAATGTTCGGAGGTTGGCTAAATGTTCTTCTACTGTCTTTCCGGAGATCACAATATCGTCCAGATAGTTTGCTGCAGTAGGGACCGACGCACAAACAGTTTGCAGATACTGCTGAAACAATGGAGGGGCAGATGCGAACCCGAATGGCAGTCTTTTGAAGCGATGCAACCCAAGATGCGTGTTAACCACCAAAACGCACTGGGAGATTTCGTCCACCGGTATTTGCAAGTACGCATCTGCTAGGTCCAACTGAGAAAAGTATTTACCCGGGCACAGTTTATCAAAAAGATCCTCCGGGCGGGGTAAAGGAAAAGTTGCAATCACTAGTTGGGGTTCACTGTTGCCTTGAAGTCCACACAAAGTCTCAATTTTCCAGAAGGTTTTGGCAAAATCACTAAGGGTGATGCCCAGAGAGAAGCCTGCACACGTTCAATCACACCTTGTGATTCTAAATCGTGTAATGTTCTTGCGACCTCATCACGCAATGCGTGGGGAACATTGCGCGCTCTGAAAAATTTCGGTTGCGCGTTTACTTTCAGTTCCAAATGTGCTTCATAGTTCATAGCGCAACCAAGGCCCGGTGCAAAAATGTCTGCAAATTCTGCACATAGACGAGAAACACTGGCTGAAGGCACAGTCTGGTTCACTGATAGGACCTGATTGATTATAGACAAGTTAAACAATGGAAATAAATCTAAACCAAACAAGTTCACTGCAGAAGAAGAACGAAGGACGTAAAATGACACAAGTTTTGTTTGTCCCTTGTATGTTGCAAGAAGGCTGCACTGTCCGAACACAGGGATCGTGTGACCTGAATATGTAGTTAGCTGAACATTTGCGGCACGCAACGTGGGTGTGCCCAGTTGTTTGTACGTGTCTTGATTTATCAGTGAAACTGCAGCTCCGTTATCGAGCTGGAATGGGATCACGTTGCCATTAATGTCCAAATCTACAAAAAGTTTATTGTCCTGCTGACGACAAGAGCGACTGTCTCGTGCAACGTGAACAGACACTGGTACAGAATCACTTGCGACTTGACGGGAGTTCCGTCGATGTCGATGCACACTTTTTGTGGGACGAACACAGTCACTGTTAGAGAGAGTGGCACTGGGCGGAGTGGATTTAATTACATGAATTTCCATGGGCGAAGGTTCACGAGCCTGAGTATTCTTGGTACGATTCCGGCGCGAAGCAAAGGGCCTGGAATGGTTTTTAGTGTCCGATCTGAGCTTTTTCTGGCAAACACTCTGAACATGTCCGTTTTTATTACAGAAAAAGCAAATAGCTTGGTGTGACGGGCAATTCTCACGCGAATGTCTAGTAGCACACCGCGGGCATGATTTCACTGCATTTGCATGCTTGCGCGGGACACGTAGCTGCGCGGATGGGTGCGAGGGCTGTTTACAGTTCCGTGCAGCTCGCCCGGCGGGCCGGTTAACCTGACACGCGGGTGGCGAAGTTTCAAATGATTCCTGAGCAAAGTCAAGTGTGTCTTGCCTGTCCAAGATGTTGAAGGGAGGGATTGACTAGTTTCAAAATTTGCTCCCGTATACGAACGTCAGAAATGTTCTGTGGAATTGCATCACGTACCATAGTATCTGAATAAGGGAGTCCACATTCACACTCAAAAGCACAATCCCTAGTAAGGCCTTGCAAAGTTGCAACCCACTACCGATTAGTTTGACCGGCCGTACGTTTTGTACGAAAGAACGTATACCGTTTTGCAACTACATTAACTGATTCCTTGAAATAGGCATCTAAAGCAGACAAAATTTCTTCGTAGGACAGTTGCTACGTCGCGTCAGGGAAATAATTTCACTATCACACGGTACGTTTGCACCCCTACACACGCCAATAAATGAGGCTGCCGCTCGTTACCTTGAATTCTGTAGGCGGCGAGATGAAATCCAAACTGGCGTGACCACTCAGCCCAGGTTTCCACCTGCGCATCGTAGTGCCGAAACGGGGGTGCAACAGCATGTTGTGGTTGCGGTAGCGGTGAAGCGGCGGCTGTCGCATCGGTTTGCATTGCACGTTGACCCTGGACGAGCTGTCCAAGGGCATCCAATAACGCCTGCGTCTGCTGATTCTGCAAGCGATAAAATTCGGACAGTACATCTGGAGAATGTGGCGAAGCCATGACACAAGTAAATTAGAGCAATACGAACGCGAAATCCTCTTTTAAGCCCCGTCGCCACTTGTTATATTGCTAGAGAAGGCCGAAATGCACGCTATAAGCTCACGCAGGATGGCGTGAGGTCTGAAACAGGATACGTAATGAATGCTATAAAGAAAAGTACGTAGCTTCTGGAATACTTAACTTTAATCCATCATTTGTACACATCGTTCTTGATGAGACATGCTTCATACGATAACTATCAATTGCTATGGCGCCTTGCTAGGTCGTAGGCATTGACTTAGCTGAAGGTTATTCTAACTATCTTCTCTGCAAATAAGCGAGGCTTCGTCAGTGTTGCATCGCTAGCTAAGTCGTCCGTACAACTGGGGCGAGTGCTAGTAAGTCTCTCGAGACCTGCCGTGTGGTGGCGCTCGGTCTGCGATCACTGACAGTGGCGACACGCGGGTCCGACATGTACTAATGGACCGCGGCCGATTTAAAGCTACCACCTAGCAAGTGTGGTGTCTGGCGGTGACACCACATAGGCCATAGTATTGTTCTAAGACACTAGTTGTCTTTTGAAAATTTGTCCCGCTATTACATTTATTTTTCTTTCTGGTTTGTACGGGATCATTAATGTTCTAATGAATCAGCTCTTGGTCGTAAATACAGCTGGAACAATTGTACTAAGGCACAGGTTGCCATTAAAGAAAGAGGGACCTTGTTAAATTTAGATGTTAACTGGTTAAATTCTTTGATGGTAATCGCACTTCTCAGTCGTTAGTTATAATCTGAACAACCTGTTGTACTAAGCTCTTCGTTGCTGTGTTTGAAAGACCAGTTCATTATTGGCGTATTTCAAGGTGGATCTTATGGTTGTGCCGAGTGAGTTCTCTTGCAATAAGTGTTCACAAGTAATGTTTTAAGACGTTCCTTCAATTCGGTCTTAATAACTATCAGTTCAACTTTGAAAATAAACAGCCGACTGTCACCAGAGCTTGAGTCAAAATGAAATTGTCAGAAGGGAAGGGTTGGGATCCAGTCGCACCTTGCTTGCCGATTTAAATTAAGAGGTTAGTTGCTTTCAAGTAAGCCTTATCATTGTCATATTGTTTCCTAATCTGTTTAACCTTTAAGCACAGGTGCTTATCTTAACACAGAACCTTTCGACATACAGCTTTCAAATTAAAAGCTACGTCATGTCTTTTGAGCAATTTAGTCACTCTTGTCACCAATGGTGCCTGTACAGTTTTCATGTGTTGCAGAAGGGCATTTAATGGGACAGACTATGTCCAGAGCGGTAGTAAACACCTCTGTTTCACCCGATAACGGGTGGGCTGCTGGCCGGCAGTCTTGTAATCATTGTCATATTGTTTGGTGTTTTTCAATACAGCACTTCAGATTTCCTTTGCAAAAGCTTATTCAACTTAAGGTTTAAGGTCAAAAAATGTTGTAAATATGTTCATTTGTTAAAGAAAATTTTATCTTTATATATTGTTAAATAAACAGGTTGTGTGAAAAGAATGTTATATTGTTGGGTCCTCCCTTCCACGTTTTCCTTAATTCCAGTAAGTACCACGTCTCAACCGCATCACAGAGACCATGACCACTATAGAGGGTTCATAAGCAGTTTGACACATTGCTTTTGCTGTAAAACATCGAGGCAGTGTATGACTGCAGCTGTGTAAACATCCATACATTTTGTTTTTCAATCATGACTTTGTCCGCAACTTGTGGTCTCGCGGTAGCGTAGTTGCTTCCCGATCACGGATTCCCGTGTTCTGTTCCCGGCGGGGTCAGGGATTTCCACTTGCCCCGAGATGACTGGGTGTTGCGTCGTCTTTATCATCATCATCCCCATTACGGTCGGAGGAAGGCAACGCCAAAGCACCTCCATTAGGACCTTGCCTATTACGGTGATGTGGGTCTCCCACATCGTTCCCTTACGCTCTGACAAGAAGCATGGGACTTCATTTCCATTTACAACATGACTTTGAGATCTGTGTTGGGTAACACACTGACGTTAACAAATTTCGATCCACTAACTCTCGCAGAAAGCTGAACATGACAAGGCATAAACGAAGGTAGGTGCTCCCACAACACACAGAATGGTTGAAATAAAAAAGGTGGTGTTTCTTACTGACAAAAATATGGAAGAGGTATCAGTATATGGAAACTTGGAGTCTGCACATTTTGGAGTGCTTCCGAAAGAGGAATCTGAATCTCTACGTTCAGTCTCATCTTCCACAGTGAGGGGGTAGCAGATTACTCTGTGCGCTGTTTTTGAAGAAATCCAAAGCACTGGTTCCACTGCATCTGGTCATTTCATACTGTCCGCAGGTACGTGATCACTGTTTTGGTGTCCTAGGTGGTGGTCATCTTCACCTCTAAATCTTCAGAAACTGTGTCTTTCATTTGTATGACTTACAATGCATTACCACATGTTGTACAAGGAATATTCTGGAGGACTTAAACCAATAGAGCACATATAGTATGCACCATTAGTTGTCAATTCTACTAATGGAGGAATGGAATGATTTTCATACACTCACGTGAGTATGTAAGTATCCTCATCCCTCCACAATTCCCCCCCCCCCCCTTCCCCCTGCGGGACCGGGGTAAGAAGAGGCGCCCCTGTAGGGTTTGATCTCCATTCTTCAAAACTTTCTGAAGAGCGAGCCAGTTGGGAAACGTCGCCTTACATGGTGCATCGTGTCCAACTTGCCTTGAGATCTGTAGCCCGCTTTCTCGTCATCGCATTCTCCATCTCTTGGGCTAGGACACCTTCCTGGGTGCGTTTTCCACCATGCACTATGCAGTGTCACTTTCTGCGCCGACGATGACCATGGACTTGAGCTGGCTACTGTGGCTGAGCACTTCAGTCCAGAACCACGCTGCTGTTATGTTCATAGGTTCGAATCCTGCCTCGGGCATGGATGTGTGTGATGTCCTTAGTTAGGTTTAAGTAATTCTAAATCTAGGGGACTGATGACATCAGATGTTAAGTCCCATAGTTCTTGGAGCCATTTGAACCACGGACTTGTTTGCACCTGATATCCAGTACGGTAGCCAGTCTGTTGTGGTGGGCCGCCATGTACCCTGTTGGTTGTAGCCCCCTGACAACACAGGGATCGCTCTGCTGATGCCTGTGCTGTTAACTCCCTGAGTAGATGCCTGTCACTCTGGGGCATCGGGGATCCTGGCAATGGCCATCCTGTCAGGTGGCCTTTGCTGTGGCTGAGTGGTGCCTGTGAGGATACCCCTAGTCGGACTGGGTGACATCAGGGCAGATGCCGCCCATGAAGTGTACCACGTCATCATTTGCTGGTGATCAAACACCAGCAGTCTCTAAGCATTCTAAGTCTCAGTACAATGCAAGAAAGTATGGCCCTAAATCATTCCCCTCCCTGGCCACACCATTGGAGGAACACCAAGCTAAGAATGGCAATGAACCTTATTCACCCCGGTACCTTGTATGTACGAGAAATGATGGGGACTCCTTTGTTTCGATGAAGCTACAGTTTTTTGTAGTCCATTTAGAGGACACGTTTGTGGAGGTGGAGGGCTTGTCCAAAATGCGGTCAGGGTCAGTCTTGGTAAAAACAGCATACTGATGCTGTCAGTCACGGGCATTACTCGCTTGTGACAAGTTGGAGAATGTTTCTGTTACCATCACGCCCCATAAGAGCTTAAATATGGTCCAGAGTATTATATTCCACTTTTGTAGTCTGACGACGAGCTGTGCGCCAACTTAGAGCGACGAGGCGATAATTTTGTCCGGCGCGTCCATCAGGGTCCGAGGGATAATCAGGTTGCCGCCGGTGCCCTCATCTTGGCCTTCGAGGGGAACACATCTGTGTCAACTGCAGACTGCAGAGAGGATCATTCCCCTTGCTCACCAGACTGCAGGATTTTACAGCGCAAAAGTAAAATCATTGCATACAAAACCCTGGACCGACTGACCTACACTGAAGCTAAGAGGAAATTTGAGCGTTTACATCCTGTGGCTATGACCTCCTCTTACGCCGCCGCTTCGAGAAAAGTTGTAGCCCCATCCATTCCGCGAATTCCAGAGCCGGAAGACTACACCTGCCCCCTTGACGGTGGGGGGCACTTCCCTCCCTGTTGGTCCCACACTACCTACCTCAGGAGCACTGCCCCTCCCCCCCCCCCCCCCCCCCACAACAATCGGAGACACCAGTCCCCACTTCTCAGCCGGAGAAACGTAAGTCTTCTTCGGCACCTCTCGCTAGGAATAAGGCTTTAAACAATGCGGACTGTGAAACTTTCACCTCTGCTGGCACCGTTGAATCTCCCCAACACAGTAACTTGATGGTTGAGCAGGTGACTACAACCATCGTTTCTGCGGCAGGAAACGCGATCCCTCGCTCTTTAGGGTGCCCGCCGCGAAAGGCAGTCCCTTGGTGGTCGCCGGTATTCGCTAAAGCAATTAAGGAGCGTCGAAGAGCTCTACAGCGTCATAAACGGCCTCCTTCCCTGGAGCACCTCACACACACATGGCTCTGAGCACTATGGGACTTAACATCTAAGGTCATCAGTCCCCTAGAAATTAGAACTACTTAAACCTAACTAACCTAAGGACATCACACACATCCATGCCCGAGGCAGGATTCGAACCTGCGACCGTAGCGGCCGCGCGGTTCCAGACTGAAGCGCCTAGAACCGCTCGGCCACCCTGGCCGGCGGAGCACCTCATAGCCTTTAAACAGTTCCGTGCCCGCTTTCGCCATCTTATCAAACGACGGAAGCAGGAGTGTTGGGGGAGATACGTCTCGACCATTGGGTGCCATACGTCACCTTCCCAAGACTGGGAAGTGTTTTCGGGTACCGTACCCCACAGGTGTTCCCACTGTTAACATAAATGTCGTGTTATCTACCGACGAAAACTCGATTGCCGAGCACTTTGCTGCGAGCTATGCTCGAGCCTCTACATCGGAGAATTATCCCCAGCCTTTCGCACTCTCAAACGGCGGCTGGAAGGAAAGAGATTTCGTTCACTACACGCCATAGTGAATCCTATAACGCCCCACTAATTGAGTGGGAGCTCCCAGAACCCTGGCACACTCCCCGACAGAGCTTCTGGGCCAGATCGGATCCACAGTCAGATGATTAAACATCTCTCGTCTGACTACAAGCGACATCTCATCGTCATCTTCAACAGAATCTGGTTCGATGGCGTGTTTCCATCGCAATGGCGGGAGAGCACTATAATTACGGTCCTCAAACCCGGTAAAAACCCGCTTGATGTGGATAGCTATCGGCCCATCAGCCTCACAAACGTTCTTTGTAAGCTGCTGCAATGTACCGCCTGTCGGCGGCTGGTTTGGGTCCTGGAGTCACGTGGCCTTCTGTATCCATCTCAGGGTGGCTTCCGCCAGGGTCGCTATAGCACTGATAATCTTGTGTCCCTCGAGTCTGCCATCGTCACAGCCTTTTCCAGACCCCAACACCTGGTTGCCGTCTTTTTTGATTTACGAAAAGCCTATCCCACGACCTGGCGACATCATATCCTTGCCACATTATACAAGTGGGGTCTCCAAGGCCCACTTCCGATTTTTATCCAAGATTTCCTGTCGCTTCGTACTTTCCATGTCCAAGTGGGTGCTCCCATAGTTCCATCCATATCCAGGAGAATGGAGAGAATTTCTAGTGGCTATTAACGGTTTAGTGGCAGCTGTAGGGGCATCAGTTTCGCCTTCTCTGTATGCGGGTGACTTCTGAATTTCTTACTGCTCCTCCAGTACTGGTGTTGCTGAGTGGCGCCTACAGGGCTCCCAAGGGTAGAGTCATGGGCTGTAGCCCACAGCTTCCAGTTTTCAGCCGCAAAGTCGTGTGTCATGCACTTCTGTCTTCGTCGTACCTTTCATCCGGAACTAGAACTTTATCTTATTGACGATCCACTCACTGTAGTGTAGGCATATCGATTCTTAGAACTGGTTTTCGATGCCCGATTGACTTGGCTACCGCACCTTCGTCAGCTTAAGTGGAAATGCTGGCAGCACGTCAATGCCCTCCACTGCCTGAGCAACACCAACCGGGGGGCAGATGGCTCCACGCTGCTGCAGCTCTACAGAGCCCTTGTTCAATCCCGCCTTGACTGTGGGAGTGTGGTTTATGGTTTGGTGGTTCTCTCGGAGTTGCGTTTACTCGACCCAGAGCACCACTGTGGCGTTCGCCTAGCGACAAGTTCTTTTAGAACGAGCTCGGTGACCAGTGTCCTGGTGGAGGCTAGAGTCCATCCATTGAGGGTTGCTGCTCGCCAGTTACGTTGTACACATTCGCAGTTCTCCCGCGCATCCGAATTGTCTCTTGCTTCCACCTGCGGCAGCCTGTCTCCCGCATCAGTGGCCCAGGTCAGGGCTAACGATTGCGGTTCGCGTGTGATCCCTTCTGTCTGGAGTCCTTCCCTACACCACCTATACTTGAGGTCCATTCACGTGCACCTCCATGGTGTACACCTAGGCCGCGGATTCATCTGGACCTTTAACATGGCCCTAAGGAACACAATTAACCCTGCGACTCTCTGCTGTCACTTCCTGTCGATTCTCGACATGTACCAGGGCCATGAAGTGGTTTACACTGATGGCTCGATGGCCGATGGTCATGTTGGCTTTTCCTATGTTCATGGAGGATATATAGAACAGCACTTCTTGCCTAATGCCTGCAGTGGTTTCACTGCAGAGTTGGCGGCCATATTTCGTGCTCTTGAGAACATCCGCTCATTCACATAAGAGTCATTTCTCCTGTGTACTGACTCCGTGAGCAGCCTACAAGCTATCGATCAGTGCTATCCTCGTCATCCTTTGGTAGCGACCATCCATGAGTCCATTTATGCCCTGAAACGGTCCAGTCGTTCAGTGGTGTTTGTCTGGACCTCAGGTCACGTCGCAGTCCCAGGCAATGAACTTGCCAGCAGGCTGGCCAAACAGGCTATACGTAAACTGCTTCTGGAGATGGGCATCTCTTAGACTGACCTGAGTTCTAATTTACGCCACAGGGTTTTTTCGACTTTGGAAGACGGAATGGCATAACAGTACCCACAACAAACTGCATCTCATTAAGGAGACTGCGACTGTGTGAAAGTTTTCCATGTGGGCTGTGGTGTAACCGCCACTTGCTAGGTGGTAGCCTTTAAATCTGCCTCGGTCCGTTAGTATACGTCGGACCCGCGTGTCGCCACTATGTGATGGCAGACCGATCGCCGCCACACGACAGGTCTAGAGACACTCCCTAGCACTTGCCCCAGTGGTACAGCCGACTTTGATAGCGATGGTTCACTGACTACTTACGCTCTCATTTGCAGGGACGACAGTTTAGCATAGCCTTCAGCTACGTCATTTGCTACGACCTAGCAAGGCGCCATATTCAGTTACTGCAACTAATTACTTCAAGACTGTATTCTGAACAAATAATATTGTGAATCATGTACCGTCAAGAGCGACGTTCATCATTAATGGATTAAAGTTAAGTATCAAACTAATTCCGTCCGCTTTCTGAATTCTAATTCCTTGTCATGTTCCAGACCTCACGTCAGTATAGTCCTTCCCTCCTCACCCCAAGCTTTGTGAACTAAAACGCGTGCATTTCGGCCTCCAATAGTAACACGGTGTTGGCTCTTCTGCCAACACAACATGGGCCTCTCGCTGGGAATCAGTTTTAACTCTGGCTTCGTAGGATAGAGCGGATCAGGTTATGGTTGTGGTAATGGTGTGGGGGGATGGGGGGGACCAAATCAGTTACTGTCAGTTGCACAAAACACACTAACTTTTATTTTCCTAAGATCCACTTAATTACACATTGCCTTAAAAGGATCAAAATAAAACAACATGGCTGAAGGCCTAGTTAAGAAAGCTTGAGATATCTCCTGGGCAGAAGGCCCAAAACCACACCAAAATCAGGAATGGCTGAAGGCGCAAACACAAGTTATAAAAAATGCTTTAAAGAATACACACGGCTGAAGGCCACACTAAAAAAAATATTTCACATAAATACTCCGCTGAAGACAACACTCAAGACATGGAACAACTCAGGGCTTAGGGCCTGGATAACAAGAATTACAGATAAAGAAAAATTTTAAAAAATCGTTTTTAACAAATGAATCTTCAAATTTTAATTTAAGGTGGCTGAATGCCTTATCTTAAAAATATTTCATGTATAAGCTTGGCTGATGGCCACACACAGAACATTGAACAGCTCAGGGCTTAAGGCCTGGATAACACGAATTTCAGATAGAACAGACATTCAAAATTTAGTTTTTAAGTAAATCGATCTTCAAATTTTAATTTAAGTTCACTGAAGGCCTTATTTTAAAATTAAAACAAGGTAAATTAATAGACGGCTGAAGGCCTCGCACAGTACTTCAACCTAAAATGAAAATCACAATCTAAGACCAACAGAAGAGTGGTGCTCAGAAGTGCTCCAACGGTCAGCCTGAGGAAGTAGCTCTGACGTAAGGTGAGGTGAGACAGGCAGCCAAAAGTAAGGTTAAATAATCGAATGGCAACCCAACCCGGGGACAGCTGAAGGACCGACCAACAACCTAATCAATTCCCTTCTGCCCGACCAACGGCACGACAACGGAAACTATCAGCTGAGGACGAAGATACCAGCAGCACTACGTCTTCAAAATTGGCGTCTAGAAACATCCAATGCACAATACCCCCTCTAAGAAAATAATATGAACAAAAACTAAAAGGCTGTCAAACTACATGCCATGCCGAACAGCATCAACATGGCGAGGAAAAACAACTGGCGGAAAACCACGCTAACGACCAGGGCAGGTAACTGGGGCGTTAACGGCAACAAGGCATAAAATACCGCTGGTGCACTTCACTGATTAGTAATTTAATAATTAAAGATCATACAGGAAGACAGCTGCAAAATTTCGCCAACTCCAACACACCATGGGTTAGTGCTAGCTGGAACAGCCCAGGAAGGAACAACTGGCAATGAATGAAGAGATTTCACAGCAGTTGAGGTTTCATCACAGGTTAAGTGATCATTCAACTTCAGTGTCCAGGTTCGGTTGGCAATGAACTTGTAGCTCCAGCAGCTGGCGCCTCACAATCCGAATGTGCGTGCACGCAGCCAGCGGTCACGGCCTGAACTCGCGCCGCTGTGACTTCCTTGCTGCTCTGTCCCACCCGACCGACAGCCACACACACGGAAATATAGCGGGCACACCAAAGATGGTACAGTAGTATTAGTATCGATAAGCGCTGCTGCTGCCACTGACGGAGGCAAGTCAGCAACTCGTTATGGTAATAACTCAGGGAGAAATAAGACGCCACTAGATTGTGAGAAAGTGCCAAAGAACAAACGGTGTCAACGCGAGCCGGCCGCGGCTCACAGTTGTCCTCTGCCGGCTCCACATTGGCCACGGTTGGGCTACCCACGGTTACCTCCTGCGTCGTGAAGACCTGCCACAGTGCCTGTGGCGCCTGGTTGACAGTGGCCCTCTGGTGCACTGTCCCACTTTGACTGCCCAGAATCAGTTCCTCCGCATTGACAGGCAAATCGCCGAAGTGGCGTCAACTCAAAAGAACGGTCTACCCGACGGGAGGCCCTAGCCACATGGCAATTACATTTTTACTGCCCAGCGATGGAATCTTTGGTTAACGGACTCATTGCCACTAATTTTATCTGCAACGCCTCATTGGCTGATTTAGTTTTACGTTTTATTCCTGAGGGTGGGTTTCATCATTTGATCTAAGTTTTAGTACGTGTCCTTTGTCCCTCTGTGTCCTCCACCCTAGCGCTTTTAGCGTGGAGGTTTTAATGTGTTGCAGAGTGGCTGGCTTCTCCCCTTTATTCTCAGGATCAGCCAGCCATGGTCATCTGCTTTGTTGTTTTACTCTCTTCATCCTGTTTCTTGACCCCTTTTATCCATTTACGTGTTTTCTGCCCTTCATCGTTCTTGTGATTTTTCCTTTCATTCCGTTTTGCTTTGTCAGTCTCGTCTGGTTTATTCTCACACTTGTGGCATTGTCTTATTCGGAACAAGGGTCTGATCACCTCGTAGTTTGGTCCCTTCCGCTCTCTTCGAATCCAACCAACCAACCCTCCATATATTTGTAGAATTTTCGTCACTTTCAAGTATTTTCCATCAATTTTCGTAATTTCGCCGGGTTTTCCGTAACTTTAAAGCATCATACTCAATTACTAAAAGTCCAAAAATGGTTCAAATGGCTTTGAGCACTATGGGACTTAACATCTATGGTCATCAGTCCCCTATAACTTAGAACTAGTTAAACCTAACTAACCTAAGGACAGCACACAACACCCAGTCATCACGAGGCAGAGAAAATCCCTGACCTCGCCGGGAATCGAACCCGGGAACCCGGGCGTGGGAAGCGAGAACGCTACCGTATGACTAAAACTCCAAACCACTAACCTCGACAAGCTGTTTACAGAACGTCAAATCTCGTGGGTCTCGTGACACTATCAGCCAATGACAATATAGAATGGTTCTCAATTTCTGTATCGCTGCTGAATCACCCACTCCATTACTTTGCGAGGATCATATACAGGGTGAGTCACCTAACATTACCGCTGGATATATTTCGTAAACCACAACAAATACTGACGACTCGATTCCACAGACCGAACGTGAGGAGAGGGGCTAGTATAATTGGTTAATACAAACCATAAAAAAATGCACGGAAGTATGTTTTTTTAACACAAACCTACGTTTTTTTAAATGGAACCCCGTTAGTCTTGTTAGCACATCTGAACATATACACAAATACGTAACCAGTGCCGTCTGTTGGATTGTAAAATGTTAATTACATCCGGAGATATTGTAACCTAAAGTTGACGCTTGAGTACCAATCCTCCGCTGTTCGATCGTGTGTATCGGAGAGCACCGAATTACGTAGGGATCCAAAGGGAACGGTGATGGACCTTAGGTACAGAAGAGACTGGAACAGCACATTACATCCACATGCTAACACCTTTTTATTGGTCTTTTTCACTGACGCATTACCATGAGGGGTGAGGTACACGTACACACGTGGTTTCCGTTTTCAATTACGGAGTGGAATAGAGTGTGTCCCGACATGTCAGGCCAATATGGTGACCATCATTTGCTGCACACAATTGCAGTCTCTGGCGTAATGAATGTCGTACACGCCGCGCTACATCTGGTGTAATGTCGCCACAGGCTGCCACAATACGTTGTTTCATATCCTCTGGGGTTGTAGGCACATCACGGTACACATTCTCCTTTAACGTACCCCACTGAAAGAAGTCCAGAGGTGTAAGATCAGGAGAACGAGCTGGCCAATTTATGCGTCCTCCACGTCCTATGAAACGCCCGTCGAACATCCTGTCAAGGGTCAGCCTAATGTTAATTGCGGAATGTGCAGGTGCACCATCATGCTGATACCACATACGTCGACGCGTTTCCAGTGGGACACTTTCGAGCAACGTTGGCAGATCATTCTGTAGAAACGCGATGTATGTTGCAGCTGTTTGGGTCCCTGCAATGAAGTGAGGACCAATGATGTGGTCGCCAATGATTCCGCACCATACATTTACAGTCCACGGTCGCTGTCGCTCTACCTGTCTGAGCCAGCGAGGATTGTCCACGGACCAGTAATGCATGTTCCGTAGATTCACTGCCCCGTGGTTTGTGAAACCTGCTTCATCGGTAAACAGGTAGAACTGCAACGCATTCTCTGTTAATGCCCATTGACAGAATTGCACTCGATGATTAAAGTCATCACCATGTAATTGCTGATGTAGCGACACATGAAAAGGGTGAAAGCGGTGACGATGCAGTATGCGCATGACACCACTTTGACTCAGTCCACCGGCTCTCGCAATGTCCCGTGTACTCATGTGTGGGTTCATGGCAACAGCAGATAACACACCAACTGCACCCGCTTCTCCTGTGACGGGCCTGTTACGGACCCGTTTGCGTGCTACGACCATACCTGTTGCATACAGTTGGTCTGCGTGCGGAGACGAATGCAGAATAACAATAGCAGCAATGCGGACACTGCGACAGCTAGACCAAACCACAGCAGTGCACTACAGCCTCACACGTAAACACGGTCGTCATCGCCCGCATCCCGTGGTCGTGCGGTAGCGTTCTCGCTTCCCACGCCCGGGTTCCCGGGTTCGATTCCCTGCGGGGTCAGGGATTTTCTCTGTCTCGTGATGGCTGGGTGTTGTGTGCTGTCCTTAGGTTAGTTAGGTTTAAGTAGTTCTAAGTTCTAGGGGACTGATGATCATAGATGTTAAGTCCCATAGGGCTCAGAGTCATTTGAACCGGTCGTCATTGTAAACATGTCCCTGCAGATGCTGCTCGCCGACCGTCGGTTAGTAGAAGTTTGGAACACGTGTTTCGAATTCCATCAGAGACAGGGTTGGTCAAAGACAGAGGAAGAGTTACGAGTTGCATAAAGAAAGGCCATCTAGAATTTTGCTCAGGCTCCTTAGCCAATAGGTTCAACGAAAGGGTAGCTCATTTCGTTATTTCCAAATAGACTTACTGCTACGAATGTGAGAATACTTTGACTCCCATCCACATAGGGGGAGATGGCAAATCGTAATGAAATCTTACTGAATTTATCAAGAGTTTCGGCTAAGAAACGTAGTTTTTGCACATACTATCCATGCTCTATAGGTTTAAGTCTGCGGAATTTCTTACACTAAGAAACGGAGATGTGGGCACTGTAACAGGATTCGAAATATGTTCGCATGTATATGACCTTCGAGAAAGTAATTAAGCAGGTGGGTTAGCAATGGTACCGAAACTGAGAACCGTGCTGCAATGTCATTGGCTGAAAGCATCACGATATCGACGCATTGAGACGTTTTGTTCATGCAACAGCTCGTCGAGAGTGGTAGTTTGGACCTCTAGTAATTGAGTAAAATGCGCTGAAATTACAGAAAAACCTAGTAAAATTTTGGAAGTTGGAAAGTACTCGAAATTGACGAAACTGTGCCAAAAAAGGTAGAGCACGTATGAAAATCATTCCATTCCTCCATCAGTGGGATTGACAAGTGATGGTGCAAACTATCCATGTTTTATAGGTTTAAGTCTGCAGAATGCCCCCTTGCTCCACGTGCAGGTTTTTTTTCCTTTATTGTGATTTTAATGTTGTGTCTAGACAAGACAGCCTAGACACAATGAGAGGAGCTGAAAGGCACGCGCTAAGCTAAAGCAGGTCTGAAACAGGATACGTAATGAGTGCTATAAAGAAAAGTACGTAGCTTCTGGAATACTTAACTTTAATCCATCCTTTTGGTCTGGAGATTGTGGCGATACAAGTGAGACTCTTTAGAGACATGCAATGTTACTAATGGCGCCTTGCTAGGTCGTAGCCATTGACTTAGCTGAAGGCTATTCTAACTATTGGCTCGGCTAATGAGCGAGGCTTCGTCAGTGTGCATCGCTAGCTACGTCGTCCGTACAACTGGGGCGAGTGCTAGTCCGTATCTCGAGACCTGCCTTGTGGTGGCGCTCGGTCTGCGATCACACAGTGGCGACACGCGGGTCCGACATGTACTAATGGACCGCGGCCGATTTAAAACTACCACCTAGCAAGTGTGGTGTCTGGCGGTGACACCACATTTAATACCCGTATAACAGGTTGGCTGGCAGCAGCACAATACGCCGCTCTTCAGCCAAAGATACTACAATGATAAAACAGAGAAGACACATGAGTTGGAACAAAACGGCGGGGAAAAAAACAGTAGACACATGAACATAAAAAACATGAAGCCGTTCACACTCGATGACAATCCACACTGCAAACTGTTGACACGATGCACAAACACTGAAGATGTCGATGGCACTGGTGAACGAAGGAGTGTGACGGTGAACACTGAACACTAATCACGACGGCACACACGAGACTCTGATGGCGATGATCTCGGCGCGCGAATGTCCACTTAGCGTGTGCGAGTCCGGGGACCTGCCAAGAAGGGAAGAAGGGTGAAGCGGGGGAGAGGGGAGAACAAGGATGCCAATGGCTGAGGAGATGAGGGGAGGAGGAGATGGACAGGGGAGGGGAAGCCTGGGGGAGGAGTGGGGAGAAATGGAGGAGGGAGGGAAGCGGGAGAGAAGGGAGGGAGGGTGCCCAAAGGAGCAAACGCAGGAAGAGGGAGGGAGGATCAAAGTTGGTAGGAGGGGTAGATGGAGGGGAGGAGGGCATCATCAGGGAGAGGGAGCTGGCGGAAGCCACCTTGGGTAAAGAGGGTGGAGAGATGGAGACCAGGTGGGACGTGGGAATATAGGCACGGTAGCAGGCGGGGGTGCGAGAGGATGGGCGAGACAAGCGAATGAGGAGGATCGAGTTTGCAGGAGGTGTACAGGATCCATATCCTTTCAAGGAAAAGGAGGAGGTGGGGGAACGGAATGAGATCATACAGGATCCGTGTGGGGGAGGGGAGACAGATGCGATAGGCGAGGCGGAGAGCATGGCGTTCAAGGATTTAAAGGGATTTATAAAAGGTAGGGGGGGCGGAGATCCAGGCCGGATGGGCATAACAAAGGATAGGGCGGATCAGGGATTTATAGGTGTGGAGGATGGTGGAGGGGTCCAGACCCCACATACGGCTGGAAAGGAGCTCGAGGAGATGGAGTTGGGAGCGTGCCTTGGCTTGGATTGCCCAGAGATGGCGGGTCCAGGAGAGTCGACGGTCGAGGGTAACGCCAAGGTACTTAAGGGTGGGGGTGAGGGCGATAGGACGGCCATAGATGGTGAGATAGAAATCAAGGAGGGGAAGGAAGGGGTGGTTTGCCTACAATGTTCGCCTGGGTTTTGGAGGGATTGACCTTGAGCAACCACTGGTTGCACCAAGTGGTGAACTAGTCAAGATGGGATTGGAGAAGGTGTTGGGAGCGCTGCAGGGTGGGAGCAAGGGCAAGGAACGCGGTGTCATCGGCAAACTGGAGAAGGTGGACAGGGGGTGACGGCGGCGGCATGTCCGCCGTATATAAAAGGTACAGAAGGGGGGAGAGGATGGAGCCTTGGGGCACACTGGCAGAGGGAAAAAAGGTGTAGGAGTCAGTGTTATGGATGGTGACGTAGGAAGGACGGTGGGAGAGAAAGGAGCTGATCAGACGGACATAGTTAATGGGAAGGGCGAAGGTTTGGAGCTTGAAGAGGACACCAGAATGCCATACGCGGTCATAAGCACGTTCGAGGTCCAGGGAGAGGAAGATTGCGGAGCGACAGGAATTAAGCTGTTCGGAAAGGAGTAAGGTGAAGGAGAAGGTCGTCAGAAGAGAAGGACGGCCGAAAGCCACACTGGGTAACGGGAAGGAGGCGGTGCTGGCGGAGATGCTGGTGGATGCGGTGGGTGAGGATAGATTCCAGGACCTTGCTGAAGATCGAGGTAAGGCTGATGGGACGGTAGGAGGAGACGGTGGACGGTGGTTTACCAGGTTTAAGGGACATCAGGATATGGGAGGTCTTCCACAGGTCGGGGTAGTAACCGGTGGACAGGACTACATTGTAGAGCCTGGCCAGGGTGGAGAGGAAAGGGACAGGAGCTTCACGAAGGTGACGGTAGGTGACACGATCGTGACCGGGAGCGGTGTTGCATTTCGTGTGGAGTGTAGCAATGAGATCCTGTGTAGCGAGAGGGGCATTGAGTTCCGTCTGTGCAATGTTGTCCAAGTACTGGAAACCAGGTGCGAGGGGCGGGACAGAGGTGTCAGTTCGATCGCAGACATCCGGGAAGAGGGATTAAGCGAACTGTGGATCATTGGGTATGGAAAAGACATCAGAGAGACAAGGGGCAAAGTGATTGGCCTTACTAAGGGTGTCAGGGAAGGGGTGATCATCATGGAGAAGAGGATAGTAGGGGGAGGGTTTAGTTCCAGTAAGGCGACGGAAGGCTGACCAGAACTTGGACGAGTTTATAGGTAGGGTAGCATTTAAACGGGTGCATGTCTGTCGCCAGTCCCGGCTTTTCTTAGCCGCGAGCAAATTTCGAATGTGTCGTTGCAGTTGCCGGTGGCGTCGGAGTGTGTCCGGGTCATGCGTGTGGAGGAAGGCACGGTAGAGACGGCGGGATTCACAGAGGAGGAGGACAGCCTGCAGGGGTAAGGTATGACGGTGGGGGTGGATGGCGACAGTAGGGATGTGGGCCTCCACAGCCTCAAACAAGGTCTGCTGGAGAAAGGAGGTGGTATGGGTGGTGGTAGGTGAAGGGGTGGCTATCGACCTGGGTGGAGAGGGTATCCCGGTAGGCATTCCAGTTGGCATGGGAATAGTCATGGACGTACTTTGGGGGAGGGTCATTACGAGTGTCGGGGTGGGGGAAACGACCGTCTGACACGGTGAGGAGGACAGGGAGATGGTCGCTACCAATAGGCTCCGGTACATCCACTGTTATGCGGCCAAGGAGGTTAGGGGAGGAAAGGATAACATTGGGAGTGGAGTTGGATGCGGGACGGGTGTGCTGGGGGATGGGGATGAGGTCGCCTTTAAGGGAGGAAAGGAACCGATGCCACCGCCGTAACTGGGCGGCGGAACGACTATGGATGTTGAGGTAGGCGGCGATCACGTAGGAGGAGAAGGTACAGTCAATATGGGACAGGAAGTCGATGGGAATAGGGGCGTTAGGGCGGACATAGATGGTGGCGCAGGTGTCGGTAAGGCTGGGGAAGAAGAGACTAAGGATCAGGTGTTTGGTGGGGTCGGGAAGGAAAGGTTGGAGCCGAACTGGGATCTGGCGGTGGTGACCAATGGCAACTCCGCCACTCGCAATCGGGAGGGGATTATCGGAGCGGTGAAGGAGGTAGGGCGACGTGTGGATGGTGTGGTGAGGTTGGAGGAAGGTTTCATTGAGGAGGAAGGCATCCACGCAGTGGGTGGCAAGGGTGTGCAGGAAGAGGTTCTTGTTGGCGGGAAGGGAGCGGATGTTGTTGAAAAGGATACGGTGCTGTCGCGCCATAATAGGGATTTAGACGAGGGTGTCAAGACGGGATAAGGTGAAATGGGCCTGGTTGTGGGAGTAGGTGGCATACATTTTGAGGTGGAAGACAGAACGGGTGGCGAGGGAGACCTGTTGGAGGGTGTGAGGGCGCTGGAAAGTGTGGACGTTTTGTAGTACAGTGGTGAGGAACCTGATGATGTCCTCAGCGGTGGGGGGGGGGGGGATGAAGGGAATTGCCAGGAGGGGTGGGGGCGTCCAGAGTGCGGACAGGGACGGTGAGTTCAGGAGTGGTCTGAGGGGGTTGGGCTTTACACTTTTGGGAGTAGGTGGGATGGGGGAGATTGCAGGTATTACAGGAGGGAGGGGATTGAAGGTTAGGGCACTGCCGGAGGAAGTGCGCTTGCCTACAATGCGGGCAGGTGGGGACCTCGCGGCACTCGGCTGTTGGGTGTGCGTTATAGCACAGACACCTCTGGCAGCGCAGAACAATGAGACATCTGCTAAGCCCTCTCTGCGGAAGAGGAGATAAAGTGTAGAGGTCATCAGATTCAGATGGTTGTTTGGAATCTGTTGTGTACATAGTTCCACGTAGTCAGTACGTACACAACTTTCCCAAAAGAGCGCGCCCCGCTAAGCACAACAGCGCAGGCGCAGCGCTCGTCCGTCTCTGCACTACGAGATGGCGCTATCTTAGAGACGGACCAAATTCTGCTTCCGCCGATCCGCGTATTAATATGTAACGCAGCCAATGAGATTGCTGCTAAGTAGAACCTTTTCTCCTCGCAGATCACACTCACACAGTGATACTGAACGCGCGAGGTATTATAACGAGTGTACAGACCTCCAATTAGTCTGCATTCTTCTGCACCAGTCTGCATTAGTCTGCATCCGTCTGCATTAGTCTGCATTAGTCTGTACGAGTCTGCATTTATCTGCACCTGTCTGTACCAGTCTTCATTATCTATAGGCAAGTTTCAGTCTGTGCCTAATGAGATTATCATATTCCTGTACATAGCCATGAAGATAAATGAATAGACACTTTGTCAAGTATCAGAGATATGTGAGAATAAGATTAACGTACCAAGACCAAAGGAACTTCAGATTGTCAGTTGTAAACAGCATCCAGAATCAAGTTAAGTAATTTCTGTGCTTTTTATTATTTTAATAAATGTGTGTGAAAATTAATCAAGTTCTGTTTAAAGTTGGTCACCGTCAATCTGCTACTCTAAGCGTGCAAGTGGCATTTCTATCGTCTGACCTAACGGCAGAAGATAAACACGCCACGATAAGACCACGAGACATATTGCTGACAATCGCCTACTTCGCTAGAGCGACAAGTCAAATAATCTGATGGTGTGTGTACCGAAGGTCTTACAGTACGCACACCACAGAATCACTCCTCAATGCCGCAGATTCGTCCAGTTTGCATATATTGATATGGCTTCCATATTGATATGTCTTCCACATTTTTGTCTATAAGAAACACCGCCTCTTTCATTTATTTCAACCATTTTGTGTGTTGTGAGAGTAAGTTTGATCGAAATGTATTAATGTCGGTTCAGTACATGACACAGACCTCAAAGACATGGCATAAAAACAAAATATTTGGATGTTTACACAGCCGTAGTCAGCCATACGCTGCTTGATGTGTTACAGCAAGAAAACCGTATATGAAACAACACAAGAACCCTCTATTGTCACTGACAGTCTGTGGGATATTGTCTTCCTCCAGTACAGGCAACAAAACTTAACACAAGTCCATCGAAGTGACTTCGATCAGCGACTTCGATCAGTGGCTGGCTGCTCCAATGAACCAGTACAACTATATTTAATGGGATCTGCACATGTAGTTGATATCAGACGGTATTTATTTTTGATACATCGGAAGAGAGACCTGTGGTAAAATCTTACTGAGTTCTCTAACACGAGCATCAGCGAATTTTTATAGTTCATAGTTTTGCTTCGTTGTATGCTTCAAAAATAATGAAGAGAGAGAGAGGGGGGAGGGGCAGGGGGGGATAGAGATGAGAGAAAGAGAGACTGTGCTCTCAACGAAGACTCTGGCACAATTACACTGTCCTATTTCTAGAGTCGTAATAATAAGAATACGATAAAGAAGAGTAGGATGCATACAGGGGGATATTTATGCACTGTCGTTCGGTTGGATGAATTGTAGGTGTATGTTTCTGAATTTCTTTGTAAGGTAGTGTGCCACTCTCCCAGTTGTGATAGCTCTCTTCCTCGTGAGTGATGGCTGCAGGACCAGACAGCCTTCTAGCTATGAACCCGACTGTCGTGCAAGAACGTACATAACATAAATAAAACAACCAAGTGCTTATTAATTGTAATTACACCCTTCATCCTTTGACAATTATGTGATAACGATGAGGTGGCAGGAGGGTTTCGCTACTGGGATGCTATGATAGGCTGTGCGAAACGACGACTAGCCAGTATAACTGTGGACATACCATAATTTTTCGGACACTATACACCTATAAATGATAATCAAGCTAATTGTCAGAAAGTTATTCTGTTGGAATGTGAAGTTATTGTTGTTACTGTTCGGAAATATCACTAGATGCTGCGTGGTGAGTGATCAGATCATCATTCCTCTAAAAAATTCCGTATGTTTAGTCGAAAGGGGAGGATCGATTCGACGTGGGGATTGTGATATCAATACAGTGAGGACTATATCCAACTATAAAGGGCGACAGATTCATTTCAAAAGCCTACACAATATACCAATGCAATGGTTCAACTGGATTTCTACAGTGTACAAACAAGGCATGGAATATGGCTGTAACCAAAAGGATACACAGAACGTCCTCTCTTCGCCTCCGCTACGGGTATCCTCACATGTTCTTTGTCGCATTGTCGACTGCGATGTTTATTACAGTACACCAACCCATATCAGTGATGTCTTTCCAACCCTTTCGTCCGCAGGAGTGCTGTTGATTATCGCATAGTGCCGGGCGGCAGCGTTTTACAACACTTGTTTGAGAGAGACTTGGCGGGATACAGCACCTTTTGGAAGTGCTGACTGAAAATCCGTCCACTCTGTTCTCGAATCCGATTGGCTGGAAGACTTAAATGTCAAATAATTTCCCAGAACTGAGGAGAATCGATACATTTAGCTGATGTGTGTGTGTGTGTGTGTGTGTGTGTGTGTGTGTGTGTGTGTGTGTGTAGATATACCATAATGTTTTCAGACTCTACACATATAAACGATAATCGGAAATCTATATGTGTTGGAGTGTAGATTTACTGTGGTCTACATTTCGACATGTACAAAGAAAATGTCTGGTTGTAAGGGAGTTATAGATTTGATGTGGGAAATTGCGATTTCAACATATTGATAAGCGTAAGGAAGATGAAACATTTTCCATGATAAATTATGTGCAGTCATAACAAAGATACAGATTTACATGGGAAGTTGATGTTTCCAGGGCCACAGCTGTCAGGAGGAGGTATTTCTGATCTTCGCTGTTGAATGTCACCAGACTTGCGCTGTGAACCTAATATTTAATTGTAAGTACACTGCCGGCCAGCGTGGCCGAGCGGTTCTAGGCGCTTCAGACTGGAACCGCGCGACCGCTACGGTCGCAGGTTCGAATCCTGCCTCAGGCATGGATGTGTGTGATGTTCTTAGGTTAGTTAGGTTTAAGTAATTCTAAGTTCTAGGGGACTGATGACCTCAGATGTTAAGTCCCATAGTGCTCAGAGCCATTTGAACCATTTTTTTGTAATTACACTGAAAAATATGTGGCTGCTTTGCTAGGACAACTCTGTCTGGAGTCTGGGTGCGTGGCGGAGGTAACTGGTGAGCAGAACGAATGGACATTTCTAGCTTAAGGCGCGAGCTGTCGCTGAGCCTCCAGAACCAGTCAGGTGGAATACAGCTATGGAGTTAACCTCATCGTGTTGGCAACTAATAGTATGTGTTGGGTTGCCTTCGCAATCACGTTTTTTTGCGAGTTTTTACGTGGATGTTTTAGAAGATTCTATATCGATTACTGTCAAGTGTTGGCGCTGAACGTATTGATAACATCGGAATTCCTAACTCTCCGGTCAACCTGAGTAACGCCCCATGGCCAGGCAGGCCACTCTGGCAGGCCGAGTGCAGCTACAGACCTGGTGCGATCTCCGAGACGCATGTTCACGGTCTCAACTATTGCTATGCGACCACTGGCTTGGGGCACTGGTGTGGACATTGGGACACGAGCGCACGGGATGTACAAGTGTTCCAGCAACCTCTTACATCTAACCACAGCTATTACTACAGAATTCAATGTGGTTTAAGTGTGCAGTGTTTACAGCTTCTCAATACAGTCCAGTGGACTCTGTCTTACAGCGGAAAGGTGGGAGTGATATTCATTGCTGTTACTATCCTATCATGTGCTGGACCCTTCCTCCTCCTCTTCCTCCAACTTGGGGATTATATTCTTAGCTATTTTCAATGTAATGAACTTCCTGCTGAACAACCTGCCTGTTCCATTGCCCACCACGAGGATGCAAGCAAAAAATTCTGGAATTTGGAAGAGCAGGGTTTGGAAACCAGGCAGATGCGCGATCGAAACCCAGAACTCTCTGTCACATGTACTAGTTCTAGCATCCACTAACAGGATCAAGGAAAAGCTGTCGCACACAGAGGATATCAAGTTAATTAAGTAGTCTATGAATTTGATAGAGTGGGGGAATTATTTCCAAGACATCCACAGCCCAGCATTTTCGGAATTGCTGTGGGCTTTCCCAGGTATACACTACTACGTTCAGGGCAAGGGATGGGTTACCACAGTTTCTGGTGGCACATGACAGATGTCATCTAGTTCTTCTGGAATGCCTTTGTTCCATCCGGCACACATTTCCATAGTGCTGGAAATCTGAGAATAAAAGGACTGTCTGACTACCAGTGCCTGGTCTGCATGATGGGTGGAGAGGGTGCAGGGAACATCTTGGCCTGTGATATGAGGTGGAAGTGTCGGAGGGGAGGAGAGGGCTTGAGGATTACCAACAGGGAGAGGGTGTAAATAATTCATAAATTCCATTAATGAGTAAATTAATTTGCAATCAAAAGTGTGCTTTTATTGACGACGGGAAGGTGTTGGTTCCTCACGACAAATTATCCCTATAGTGGTCATAAATCAACCCGTAGGGGGTCATAAACCAAATAGCATAACAATAGATTAAGCAGAGATGTCGGAGGTCATAATCAAGTTTACCGCTGAATGTACGCTTGCCCCTGAATAAACACAACCCGCACAAACAAAATATGCCAGAACAAACATTATCCTACTATTTATGTCCACCAGAGATCAAATTCCCTCATAGCAATACATATTGCAGAGTACAATTCACACATGTTCACGAATACATCTTGTTATTCTGTCTCCAGGAAGGCTTAAATCGTGTTGCAAGACTAAACAGCCGACTTGCGCTAGCGATATAGATCTTTAGTTGTCTCAACTTGATGATGCTTCGTACAGTATCCTCAAACTGTCAGAGTATGTATCAGTGGGGCCTGCACAAATAGCAGAGCAGGTGGAAATTGATAAGTTTCGATCTAACATGTGGCAATTATCACATTAAGGAGTTCGAATTTCCATTAAAGACTCAAAACCACAACAACTAAGAAAGCAAGTGTTCCATACACATTTTTGAGGAATACTGGTGCTAGTGATATGAAAGCTTGTTAATGTTTCCAAAATATCTAAGTTTTTCATCCGGTTCTCTTGGCAGACTAGCTCTTTGGCGTGGACTGCGAATGTCCTGCATGTCAATATGCGATAAAGACTGACATAAAACGTTTCCAGTGGATTTCTGTAACTAACACTTCATTCCTAGGCAACTTCAAGATGCGTTGCCTTCCAGTTCCTCCGACTTAAATACTTGCGACTTCTGGTTATTTGGAGATCTGAAAAATCGTGTGTATCAGTGATGTATCCGGACGTCTCCTGATCTGAAGGATAGCATTCGACCACATATCGCTCTAATTATACTGGATATGCTGTGAACAGCTGTCGACCATACTGTGTTGCTGGTTCAGCATGCAGACCATGGAGAACACAAGTTGTAACTCGCCACCGTATCCTAATAAAAATAAACGTGCCAGAACCACCTTCATCATGTTGGATCGCTCCTCCCTTTTTCCTGCACTAACACCACATTCTGACTGCCTACAACGCCATATTTTCACATGGTGGCGAAAAGTGGAACTATTATATTTTCCGGATACTCAGAGAGCGCACATGCATACCTATGATGTTTCAGCGTCCTGCAATGTATACAGCCAGTAATACAGCACTCGGAACGCCGTTAGTTTAACTGAAGTCACGTGCGCGAAAATGGGCTAACGCTCAAATTCAAAAGCTTGGAGACAAGTGTTGCCATCTGTTGCTGGCTACAGTAACTATCAATATTGACATTGGCCTCACCGCTGAGTGACATTGGAGGGTGAGACCAATATCAATTTTGATCATGCCCGTACCCCCCCCCCCCCCCCCCCCCAGTAACAGATGGTAAACTCACGTCTAAGCTTCTACCTTTGACGGTTTGCCCATTTCTCCGCGCATGTGTTCAACTACAACTACCCGATATTTCCAACAGCCTCACCTATATATATATATATATATATATATATATATATATATATATATATATATATATATATAGCACATTATAATGGTGCTATATATATATATATATATATATATATATATATAGCACATTATAATGGTGTTCTTCTTTTCTATAGCGACTCCCTCCTCCCCCCCCCCCCCCACACACACAGATGATCGGATACCGGGACGAGTTAGGGCAGGTACTGGAGTTCGTTTTCGTGGGCACCAAACTGTGCAAGAACCACACCAGCAGACTGAGTCGTGAAATTTTCATCGTGGTAGGCGGTGCCCACGAGAGGGAATAACATCTGTGCTACACAAGCCTTTGGGCACCCAAAATTTACTAACAATTTCTGATCATAATCCGCCCTTGTAGAGTAATTGTAGACCCATCTGCACACTGTGAATTCTGCCCACACCGTCTCTGTCACTTCTGTCTTCAAGTAGGCAGTTCGATGAGTGAATGGGCTGTGACGTTCTCCACGCACAGTGTTTGAGAGAAGTACCTCGTGTATGTATGTATTAAACCGGGAACCTGGAAATGGCAGAGAGGCTTCGTCCTGCCGTAGCCGTCTGTGGTTTACAACCCCAAAACAGGCCACAGCAGTCCACCCAACCCACCGCCGCCTCTCACCGAACCCAGGGTTATTGTGCGGTTCGACTCCCAATGGATCCCCCCCCCCCTCCCCCTTGTGAACGTCTCATACCAGACGAGTGTAACCCCAAATGTCTGCGTGGTAGAATAATTATGGCGTATGGGCATGTGGAAACCGTGTTTGTGCAGCAATCACTGACAGAGTGTAACTGAGGCGAAATAAGGGGAACCAGCCCGCATTCGCCGAGGGAAAACCGCCTTAAAAACCATCCACAGGCTGGCTGGCGCACCGGACCTCGACACTAATCCGCCGAGCGGATTCGTGCCGGGGACAGGCACGCCTCTCCGCTCGGGAAGCAGCACGTCAGACTGCGCGGCTAGCCGGGTGGGCGAAGTACCCCATACTGTTGTAGGGGGAAGCTCAGGTCAAGATTAGACTAATAAATGTCCTCAAACGCACTTCCGGAATCAATGGGCCATGTCACTCGTGTGGAGAGTGGTCAGTACTGACAAGGGGACAGTGCTTTCGGAGTAACAGCGGATTCGTCCACATATATGGTACATGAAGGCCTTGACCAGAAATGAAAGTAACAGATGTGTGAGCTCCAGACTGACAACGTTTAGAAAAACTAGCGCTTCTGGAGAGGGGCGGGCGGGGCACGATCCAGTTGTGTTACAGTTGTTCCGACGCGATAGTTGTTGCAACGGAACAAGTACAGAACGATAGTCCGAGCGTTGTGAGTTGCGTCCCTATTCAGAAACTTTTTTTATTTGATTAACTTCTCATGGTTGTGATTCACAGTCATACAATATTTCTTAAAAATCATCATAGTCGCCGTTGACTCTCACAATCAAAAGGCTGCATTTTGCCGACGACATGTACTCATATCAGATACTTTTATATTCTGACAGAATGTAACTTTGCAGTGTTACTTGAAAATGGCCTCAAGGCCGAAATTGCAATAGTAACAATAAATATTTTTTACAGTCAACGGCGACTATGATGTGCCGGCCAGAGTGGCCGAGCGGTTCTAGGCGCTTCAGTCTGGAACCGCGTGACTGCTACTGTCGCAGGTTCGAATCCTGCCTCGGGCATGGATGTGTGTGATGCCCTTAGGTTAGTTAGGTTTAAGTAGTTCTAGGGGACTGATGACCTCAGCTGTTGAGTCCCATAGTGCTTAGAGCCATTTCAACTATTTGACTATAATGTCTTTTAAGAATTTTTTTTTTAATTGTAATTTTTACTTCACCCACACTGCGAATAAAGCGAAATGATACTGAATATACCGAATTTCAAATATTTCCATAGAAGCCACGGAAAGGATAGATAAGGAACATTTGGGATTGCAAATAAATTTCCGGGAAGGGATTGTAAGGTGTACGCGACAACTTGGCATATAAAATGATATACATTTATTATTGTTCAGGATGAATAAGGAGTTACATCGTGCAGTACTAAAGCGATACGCCCCAGATGCATTCTGCTGGTGCAATTCTTCGATGTTTGTTTTTATGACCAGGTGAAGGATTTGATCGAGAAGCTTCACAATTGCTCTTATCTCATCTAGAGAGGGAAAGAAATCCCATTCCGAGAAGACAGCATTCAGATACACTCCACTGTACATCAGCGCCGGCCGTTGTGACCGAGCCGTTCTAGGCACCTCACTCCGGAACCGCGCTGCTGTTACGGTCGCAGGTTCGAATCCTGCCTCGAGCGTGGGTGTATGTGATGTCCTTAGATTAGTTAGATTTAAGGAGTTCTAAGTCTAGGGGACTGATGACCTCAGATGTTAAGTCCCATAGTGCTGAGAGCCATTTGAACCATTTGTACATCAGCATCTATCCTCGCCAATGTTTGGCGAGACGGCGCAATTACTGCTAAACTGTGCGATAAGAGATAACCTTTTATGAATGTAATTCGAGTTCTTTTCTCTACAGAAACTTTAAAACAACCATATAATTGTATAAATGTGGCGTTTATAACGCGTGGAAGATGCCGAGAAAATTAGTGCTTCGCTTGTTTTTACGATGAATGTCACCCTAGCATTTGTAAACCAACAACTGTAAAATAATACAAGTATCTAGTTTTATCTACGAAGTTCTCGTGTACGCCTTACGATCCCTTACTGGAAATTTATTTTTAATCCGAAATTTTCGTTGAACTTTGCTTTTCAGGCCTTCCATTAAAATATTTTTAAATACTGTACATTGAGCATTGCAGTAAAAGTAACGTAAAAATTTAATATAGAAAGAAGAGATTTCCACATAGGGATTCGACCTCCAAAACCTTCGGTTTATCGTTCTGTGCTCTTTCTGCTTTTTCAACCGTTACCTGGAAAGTAGGCTAAGATAAATGGCTAATGCGCCGCCGGGTCCGGGCTAAAAACGCTATTTTTTCTTTCTAAAGGCCTGGCCGCTTCGACTCCTCTCATTTCCATTCCTTGCCAAGCCCTACATATACCACAAATCTGGAGGAAATCGGTGATGTCCAGAAGTCACTATCCCTGTCGTACAGCACAGCACAACTGCCTCCTATGTCAACCAGACCGTATGCACCGCTCTGAGAGGGTGGCGCCATCGGAACGAGACAGTCCCATCAGTCTACGTGGAGAATGGGAAGCAGCCAGTTGTTTTCGGACGAGCTGTGATTCTCTTGTTATGACCGTTACTCCTGCTAGAATAGGGGGTACTTCTTTTAATAAAAATCCTCCATTGATGTCACAGGATGTTGAGAAGAACGTGAATGGGAAAGACCTCTTGAACAGTTTCGGTTCACTTTCAGTTCTCTTTGCACCATTTCTCATCTACACCGAAGCGCCAAAGAAATTGGTACGGGCATGCGTATTCAAATAACAGGCAGAAAACGGCGCTGCGATCGGCAACGCCTATGTAAGACAACAAGTCTCTGGCGCAGTTGTTAGATCGGTTACTGCTGCTACAATGACAGGTTATCAAGATTTAAGCGAGTTTGAACGTGGTGTTATTGTCACTGCACGAGCTATGGGGCGCAGCATCTTCCAGGTAGCGATGAAGTGGGGACTTTCCCTTGTGATCATTTCACGAGTGTACCGTGAATATCAGGAATCCGGTAAAACATCAGATCTCCGACATCACTGCGGCCTGATAAAGATGCTGCGAGAACGACTGAGTGCAACCCTTCCGCAAATTGCTGCAGATTTCAATGCTGGGCCATCAACTAGTGTCAGCGTGCGAACCATTCAATGAAACATCGCCGATACGGGCTTTCGGAGCCGAAGGCCCACTAGTGTACCCTTGATGACAGCGAGACATAAAGCCTTACGCCTCGCCTGGGCCCGTCAACACAGACGTTGGACTGATAACTGGAAACGTGTTGCCTGGTCGGAGGAGTCTCCTTTCAGATTGTATCGAGCGGACTGACTTGTACGGGTATGGTGACAACCTCATGAATCCATGGACCCTGCATGTCAGCAGGGCACTGTTCAAGCTGGTGGACGCTCTGTAAACTGGTGGGGCGTGTGCATTTGGAGTGACATGGGACCCCTGATACGTCTGACGGGTGACACGTGCGTAAGCATCCTGTCTGATCACCTCCATCCATTAATGTCCATTGTGCATTCCGACGAACTTGGGCAATTCCAACAGAACAGTGCGACACTCCACACGTCCAGAATTGCTACAGAGTGGCTTCAGGAACACTCTTCTGAGTTTAAACAGTTCTGCTGGCCACCAAAATCTCCAGACATGAATGTTATTAAGCATATCTGAGATTCCTTACGACGTGCTGTTCAGAAGAGATCTCGAGTCCTTGTACTCCTACGGGTTTGTGGATAGCCCTGCAGAATTCATGGCGTCCAGCACTACTTCAGACATTAGTCGAGGCGTGGCACGCCGTGTTACGGCAGTTCTGCGTGCTCGCGGGTCCCCTACATGATATTAGGCAGGTGTACCAGTTTCTTTGGCTCTTCAGTGTATTAACGCGTTTCTTAACGCAACTTCGGATTGTTAACCAATCGCAGCTGATCGGAATTCGCAACTCTTATCCGCCATAGCAGTAACAGACATTTGAGGTACTGACCGGGAACTGTTCCTTTTGACACTTGAATTTAGTTTTCGGCAGCTCCGATCTATATAATGTGGTTTTCGCCCACCATTACTCTATGTTTATGGGGTCTTAGAACGAGTCACATTAGAAACTAATCATCTGCACTGACTTTACACAACGGCAGCCGTCGGTACCACTGGTACTACTGACCTCGCTCTATATCCACCCTCATGGAAAATAAAGATATCTTCCGTAATGCGTCTCTTGTGGCCAATAAATCGTGTGGACATCTGCCTGCTAGACCATAAAGACCACGGTAACAGTAAAAGACACACACAGCGGACGAACGATCAATATTACTACTTCACAAGTAAATTGTGGTGCAGCACTGTGAATTTCCAGTATTATGTCACAAAATTTCGAGTTGGTATGATGAATGGCAACTAGTTCTAAATGTGGAAAAATGTAAATGCTGATGAATAGGAAGAACAAACCTGTAATGTTTGGATACAATATTAAAAGTGTCCTCCTTAACACAGTCAAGTCGTTCGAATATTTGAGCGTAACGTTGCAAAGCGACATAAGATGGAACGAGCATGTGAAAACTGTAGTAGGGAAGGCGAATCGTCGAATTCGGTTTATTGGGAGAATTTTAGGAAAGAGTGATCCACTTGTAAAGAAGACCGCATGTAGGACACTGGTGAAACTTATTTTTGAGTACTGCTCGAGTGTTTGGGATCCGCGACGGGTCGGATTGCAGGAAGACATCGAAGCAATTCAGAGGTGGGCTGCTAGATTTGTTACCGGTAGGCTTGAACAACACAATACTACGGAGACGCTTCAGAAACTAGAATGGGAATCCCTGGACGGAAGGCGAGAAACCCTGTTGAGAAAACTTAGAGAACCAGCATTTGAAAGTGACTGCCGAACATTTCCACTGCCTCCATATGCATTGCGCGTAAGGACCACGAAGATACGAGAAATCAGGGCTCATATGGAGGCATGCAGACATTCGTTTTTGCCTCGCTCTATTTGCGAGTGGAACAGGAAAGGAAATGACAAGTAGTGGTACGGGTTCGCCCCCGTCATCTATGTAGATGCTCATGTAGATGTATATGTAAATTCTGAAACATTTGTAATGTTTATACACACTGTCACAGCACTTATCTATGTTCAACCGAAATTATTTACGACACAGAGAGCGCTGCTCCAATTCAAACAATACACAACAACCAATGAGAGTATGTCGTGTCTCGAAACAATACGTTTTGAGAAAGACTGAATAAGCTCTTAAAATTCTAGCAGAACACTCTTAAAAAATAAATCTTTCTGAAGATAGGTTGCATCACTGCACGAAATTATGTGTGTCGCTCTTTCGTTACAGGTAACCAGAATGTGCAACAGACATGAGTGTGCCAACGGCCCCGGTCATGTCTGGACATTTTCTTCAGGAATCGAAACCAGGAATTCACCGCTAAATACCAGTTGTGGGTCACATTTTTGCTCCAGAAGTTTAGGTCTTGTTCCAGGTTTTATTGACAAGCTATGCTTCACTTCTGCCGTTACGTATGCTGTCTTTCATCAGATTGCAGTAATTCATCAATATATTTCAAACACGTGCTGATGTAATTACTATAACCAATCACCAACTAATATATATATGTATTTTCTGATGTGTAAAACATCGACAAAATGCACCTTGTTTGTACAAGGCTAATGTTATGGACTGTAAATAAATAGTCTATTCCTTATTCATTCCTATAATGTAATACCTTTGGCTACAATGAAAGTATTTAAAAACTGTTAAGGGTTTACACCCACAGAATCCCAAACCACTATCCATTTCAACGATTTCCTGCACCATAGGTAACAGGAACCAACTCAGTACAAGGGAACGTTCCCAATTGTAAATAAACTATCTTGTTGAAACTTGAGGGAGGGGGGGGGGCGGGGGTTGGAACGGGGTATGTAGAAGGTTCAAAATAACGCAGTACGTATTTTTTCATTTTGCTCAGTGTCACTTTTAAGTAGTACGACACGCGCCAAAAGGTAATTTCACATATCAAGCTTAGAGCGAACATTTTATAAGCTATGATACGAAACATTTGAGTTTCATATGGATGCTTAAATGTAATTAACGTTCTTCAAAGCTGTATAATCAACTTTTGTGATATTTAGAAATTTTGCAAAGTACCTCACCACCATTAATTAATTTTGAAAAATGAAAACTTTTGCTCCGACATAAATCAAAGAAGCTTTCACGCCACATCCATCCATTGCAACACAGGTGGTTTCTGAAATACTGTTTCAGGAAAATAAGCTGTACACAATGTGCTGTCAAAGTATTTTCAACATACTTAATAAAGTATACTTATTTTAGTTTTATGTCTTAAAATGTTATTTTTCGGTTTACATTCATATTGTTTTTGTTTTTTAATTATTTCACACTAATGAGAAACTATTATGACACAAAATAATCACACTAGTGGTAATCTGCAAAGAAATGCTTAAAACATAACGTTTCTTTACACATGCACGTAAAATTAACGAAATTTCTTCACATAATACACACGACGGACATCAGAATATCAGACAAGCTCTCTGATGTATCGTAGCAGTACACGGAATTGTTTCCAGACTATGAGTTTCCAATGTATCCATCATCAGAAACACTCGTTGAGCCTCATCTAGGTACAAAGTGAGTTTTACTATACTTTCCGTGATCGTCCTATCCAAAATACGTGGATGTAGATCACCGGGAAGAGGCAAATTCTTAGAATTTTTTAGTAGTAGATGTAGGAGACACGCAAATATCCTCGTATAAAATCAAACAAGGGATGGGTACGTCAGCAATGTGACCATATACAGAAGGAAACCGTCAAAAAATATTAAAAATTACATAAAATCGGTAAAAATCGACGAAAACCTGATATAATTACGACAAATCGATTGGAAATACGTAAAATTGAGAGAAACAGGACGAAATATGTAAAATCGCGAAAAGTTTGCAAATGTACGTAAATTTACTGAAAATACATAAATTTAGAGAAAAAATACCATGAAATGCGGGGAATTGAGATGGATTGAGGGTACCCAGACACTCAAGGTCGGGAAAAGCTTAAAAATTATGCTCTGTCTGCATTCAGTTTTAGTTGTCCCCCTCCCTGGGTACACTAAGTGGGCTTTCGTAACACGTACTTCAACAATGCTGTTGTAAGTATTACACAGAGGTGTTATATTAAAGCAGGCGAAACGTATGTATCCCAATCCACGACAGTGCCCTCACATGTGCAGTCGAATATAGATATTACTAGATTCTCACAGGCAATGTTATACCATAAGTACTAAGGAGAAAAATCAATGTAAGACTTAAGCCATTCCCTAGCACATTCTGTAGGAGAGTGAACTGATGTCACACATACCTGCCTTAATAGTGTGAGGAGAGTGTACTCTAGAAACGTGGTGTTAGGACGAAATTGCTATATTATGCTACAGACGAGCAAAACTATCTAACATCAGACCATGACTTCTGTGTGCAAGAGGAAGGCTGCCAGGGCCGTGGCAGTGCTACTGTAAGCAGCGACAAGACTGTTACGTCTCCCTTGTCTATTGACTGTGGTGCCCACTCCCTCGTAAGACGTTCCTGTTTCTTCATGTGCTTTTTCGTGCAGCAGAACGTGGGTGGTACTCAATGTATCAAATATCGAAAATATTCATGTCGTTTAAAAAAAAAATGGTTCTGAGCACTATGGGACTTGACTGCTGAGGTCATCAGTCCCCTAGAACTTAGAACTACTTAAACCTAACTAACCTAAGGACATCACATACATCCATGCCCGAGGCAGGATTCGAACCTGCGACCGTAGCGGTCGCGCGGTTCCAAACTGTAGCGCCTAGAACCCATGTCGTTTCTCTTCGCTATGTTTCCTATTGAGGCATGTAGTAAACACTCGAGTTGGTTAGTTACAAGTATTCTGAAGTCTCGATTGAGCACCGGCAGCCAGCCTGGATACGCAGTCGCACTGTGTAAATGTGAGAAACCTCGGGCCTACTCCTCGGTGCCGAGTAATAAACACGAGGAAGGTCGCGGTAGTCTTCCGCGGGCAACAGGCCAGGGGAAGCGTCATATAAATAGGAGGGTGCAAAAGCACTCTCTCACAGTTAGTACTAAGTTGCTGTGTTTTATCAGCACCTAGCTGCTAGTCTCCATCTCACTGGGCTTCGTCCGTCGAACTTACAATGAGTTTACAGCTGCAGTAGCGAGCTATGGAGATAGAACTTAGGGCAATCACATGGAGCTAGGCTAGTTAGTGCCAGAGGAATTACCCTTTTCTTACTTGTACATGTAGTTCTTGTGAATAGTACCTGATTTCCTTCACCGAGTCCTGCATCTTTGAAACATTGCAGCTTTAGTACGTCGTCGATGTCGGAGGTATTCAAGCAGCTGCCACGATTAGCAAAGTGTCACACTCCACTCGTAGACGTGATAGGGGCATTTTTCAAAAGTGGTGCCAGGTGTGGAGTTTGTTTCGTTTCCGTAGAGAGTACAGGCGGGAAGAGACACAGAGTAAAAGATAGGTACAGGTAAGAACCAGTAGGAAGAAATTGTGGCTGAGTGTAGTGATACAAGAGCTACTGCGACGTCGCTGGGTAACAGCAGCACCAGCACCCACAGCCATAGACAGGTCTCCATCTTACAAGAAGCAGCGCCAGAAGCCGCAGCCGTGGGTACCACCAGGAGTAGCAGCAGTGGACAGAGGCCCACTGTACCAAGAGGCGTCACCAGGAATAGCAGCAGTGGGCAGAAGCTCACCTTACCAAGAGGAGCCACCAGGAGAATCAGCAGTGGGCAGAGGCTCACTGTACCATCATGTGTCAACAGGAGTAGCAGCACTGGGCAGAGGCCCACCTTTACAAGAGGTGTCACCAGGAGTAGCAGCAGTGGGCAGAGATCCACTTTAGCAAGAGGCATCACCAGGAGTAGCAATAGTGCATCGATGCACATCTTACCCTGAGGCATCACCAGGAGTAGCATCAGTAGGTAGAGGCCCAACTTATCAAGAGGCATCACCTGGAGTAGCAGAAGTGAGCTTACCATACCTAGAGGCATCTCTAGGGGTAGCATCAGTGGGCAGATGCCTACCATACCAAGAAGCATCACTAGTAGTAGAAGCAGTGGGCAGGGCCCATCTTACCAAGAGGTATCACCAGGAGTAGCATCAGTGCCTGAGGCCCACCATACCAAGAGGTGTCACCAGGACTAGCATCAGTGCCTGAAGCCCACCATACCAAGAAGTGTCACCAGGAGTAGCAGCAGTGGGCAGAGACCCAACTTACCAAGAGGTGACACCAGGAGTAGCAGCAGTGGGCACAGGCCTGCCTTACCAAGAGGTGTCACAAGGAGTAGCAGAAGTGGGCACAGGCCTGCCTTACCAAGAGGTGTCACCAGGAGTAGCAGCAGTGGGCACAGGCCTGCCTGACCAAGAGGTGTCACCAGGAGTAGCAGCAGTGGGTACAGGCCTGCCTTACCAAGAGGTGTCACCAGGAGTAGCAGCATTGGGCACAGGCCTGCCTTACCAAGAGGTGTCACCAGGAGTAGCAGCAGTGGGCACAGGCCTGCCTTACCAAGAGGTGTCACCAGGAGTAGCAGTAGTGGGCATAGGCCTGCCTTACGAAGAGGTGTCACCAGGAGTAGCAGCAATGGGCAGAGACCCACCTTACGAAGATCAGAAGTGGGCAAATTCTCTTATTACCAAGGCAAGACTGCAAGCGGTTAGACTAAGTACGACACAGTGTGAGCACACACAACAAGCAGTCGATTGGCATGTTGGAGAAAATAGTAGAAGCTCTAGAGTCCGTAAGACAATTACCCAGCCTCGAACAGAGACATTCGAAACTGGGAATTTTAAACTTTATTGGTGAAGCTAGTAAAGTATTGTTAGGAACGTTAGACGAGGATGATGCCTCCTTTTTAAGGCTAAAATTTATACATTAGAAGAGCAACAGAGAGAACTGCTACGGTTATCAAAGGAGCAGGTAACCATTGTCAGAGAATCATTATCCGTATTTAATCAGTCGATAAACGCAGTAGTAAAGATAGAGAGAGCCGGCCGCTGTGGTAGAGCGGTTCTAGGTGCTTCAGTCCGGAACCGCGCTGCTGCTGTGGTCGCAGGTTCGAATCCTGCCTCAGGCATGGATGTGTGTAATAGGTTAGTTAGGTTTAAGTAGTTCTAAGTCTAGGGGACTGATGACCTCAGATGTTAAGTCCTATACAGCTCAGAGCTATTTGAACCATTTGAAAGAACGAAAAAAATGGTTCAGATGGCTCTGAGCACTATGGGAGTCTCCGATACTCCACACCAACAAGCAATAAGTAATGATACAAATACCGTCTGTATCACTAACGTCGGTCGGTCTTGCTGGTTTGGAACAGGTAGTATGTTCTTTCCGAAAGCAAAATATCGTAGTGTATTTATTATATGGACCTCAGCTCGTTCTGTTCCTTCACAAGACGTCGAATATATTGGGTATAGCGCCCTCCTGCTGCCGGCCAGTTCCAAATTAAACCAGAGACAATGTTGCAGGGAGGGTTGGTTAAAGACAGAGGAGTAGGTACAAGATGCTTAGAGAGAGAGACCATCTAGAGTTATGCTCACGAACATTAACAGATAGGTTCAGAGAAGCCAGAGAACAGAGTGGTTGTATGGACATCGATCCGATCGTAATCTAGTATTTAAAGGAATCACATTTCATTCGTAAGAAGTGCCATTCTAGTAATATTTTGTTTCATACACGAGAATTATGGTTGCACTCTTTACTTTTCTTGTAGTGGTTTTGTTTCTATCATTTGACTTTATATTTGGCTTACTTTATTCAGTGTCCCTTTTTTCTCTTCTTTCCTGCATCTTTAATTGCCTTCCAAATCGCAAACGCTCAGATATCCTAGATATCCTAGATAACGCTCAGATACCCTAGTCTCCGCACAACAAACAGCTTTGTAATCGCGCTGACTGTTGGGGCAGATTCTGGCTAGAATAAACGGAGACAGCGGTCATGCGTGTGTGAGTTTTGTGTGTATAACTGTACGAATGTGTATGAGTGCTGTGCTTCCATTTTAAAGAAGGGTTTGGCTGAAAACTTATTTGAACACGTTTTTCGATGTACGTGTCTTGTGTTCGGCGTGTGAGCAGCAGCATATTTGTTTCACAGCGGTTTGTTGTAAGTAATCCTTTCTACTCCATCGGGATCAATGATGTACATATTTAAAACACTGGAAGAAGGAAATGACATTCATTGCGTCACAATATGGTTGTCTGCAGCACAAACCGGGGTTCACCGTGGTGCAACCAAAAGTTTTGATCACTTACCCATTAACATAAAATGCTTGACAGACAGCAAAGTCAAATTTGAAACTAAACTGAAAACGTTTCTCTTTGACAAATTGAAATGTATTAATTAATTCAAGTTTTGTAAAAATGGCTCTGAGCACTATGGGACTTAACATCTGAGGTCATCAGTCCCCTAGAACTTAGAACTACTTAAACCTAACTAACCTAAGGACATCACACACATCCATGCCCGAGGCGGGATTCGAACCTGCGACTGTAGAAGTCGCGCGGTTCCAGACTGAAGCGCCTAGAGCGGCTCGGCCACAACGGCCGGCTTCAAGTTTTGTAAGAAAATATTATATTGAAGCAGGGATGGTCAAATGTAGTATCGATCCTGTAGTAGCGTTGCTGCCCAACAGCGATCGCTGATTCGCGGTATTATGGGTAATGTGTTAGAGAAACTTTAGATGGAGAGATGTATGGAGTGTATGCAGTGTAAAAACGTGTTGTATCTGATGTGTGCAGGATAAATGCTTACTTGCAACGAGCAGTAATGATTTTTTTATGTACAAGATACTAAGATGTTTTTAACTGTAAAAGGAATCTCAACGGAAGTTGGAAATTAATTACGGTACAGAAAGTTGTTTTGTTACTAATGCAATGCGCGTATTCATAAGTGATGATTGAGACAATGTATAGAACTGATGTCCAATGATTTTTATACAGCTAATTGTTAACGTATAATCAGTTTATTGAGTGTGTTAATTGTGGGCATTGTTAATTTTCAAAGAGTCAAAATACAAGTTTTAAAGTTAGTGACATATTGTTACTTAACGCAAGTCAGTACCAGTTCCAAGATCCATATCATTTCTGATTAACTGTTTTTCTCAATTAAAATGTATAGGCCTACCAAGCAACTGCGTTGTAAAATAGCTATTTGCTAACTACACAATTTAGATTTTTAACATAGAGCAATGCAAAGAGCGTTACCATTGCGCTGGTAAACGCAAGAAATTTTATTATTTCAGGGGTACCATTCATTTGGCACAGGGACCATTATTTTCAAGTGGATCAAGTTTTATGTCATTACCAGGGCCAATTTCAAATTAATAGCGATGCACTAGATTCAGTTTTTGTGTTACGTAAATTCGTGCAGTATTCGTTTGATTTGAATTTATTGACAATTTACATTCTCGCAACTGAATTCAATTTATATTCTCGCAGTCAGGAAGGTTCAGTGGAGCGACGAGATAAAATACACGTTCACATGCCATTCCCATTCTAAAAGTTTGCCGCGCGGGGTAGCCACTCGGTCTAGACGCCTTGACACGGTCCGCACGGCTCCCTCCGTCGGAGATTCGAGTCCTCCCGCGGGCATGGGTGTGTGTGTTGTACTCATAGTAAGTTAGTTTAAGTTAGATTAAGTAGTGTGTAAGCTAAGGGACCGACGACCTCAGCGGTTTGGTCCCATAAGATCTTACCACAAATTTCTAAATTTTCTAACAGTTGTGTTTCAGACTACTGTCAATTACATAATTTCCATCATGTTTCAAACTCCTCCTATTCCGCAGAAGATTATCCGTTACTGAATTACTGACTAATATATGTCTCTCTTTAATTAAAAATCGAAAATAAACTAGTAAATGATCAGCATAGATGCATATTTACAAGGAGATCTGATGTCAATATATAAAGACTCGTTCAACGATTCATCATAGAAATGATACATAGAGAATGAAACTAAACTAAGTACTGTAACTACCTTAACTATTGGTATAGCACAAAACATGATATAGGCTTATATGTTTTGAAAACCTCAAAAAGAAATTCAAAAGTAAAATCTAGCAGATAGTCAAAGTAGACGTACATTCCAACCGTGGTATATTTGGTTATTCCTGAAAAACTGATAGAGTTACAGGTAAGAAATATTGCTATCTTTAGTAAAAAAAAGTTACTTACATACATGTTAAAGAAAAATATCTATTTATGGGGTCTAAGCGTTTGAGTGGAATTAAATGCATTACGAAAGTATCCTTTACACATCACTTCCTTCTCCTCATGGTTATTCGAAATATATCAACAAAAAATAAGTTACATTAACAATACCAAATGTGTCGCATTAGTGGGGCAAATACGTATTTAAGAACACAAAAACGTTCGAAATTACGTTCCTAACGCTACGTTATTCATGTAAGCACTATAATTTTTAGTATTTTAAACAGTTGTTGCATGCACATGGCAGAAATAATGAACAAGAAGCAATCGTAAACCGCACTCTGGTAATGGTTTGGGATATTTAAGACGGCGGCAGGTTCCGCGCACTCTGGCTTCAAAACAACGTACAGCGTAGGTCTGTGGTGCCATCTACCCATGGAGGTACCTTCTTTTTTTACCTTTATGACTTTGATCGACTTCATATATAATATCTCTGCAACAACTATTCAAAAATGACCTTCTCCCACAATAATAGAACAAATATTTACAAGTTTTTTTAAAGAAATTAGATACAGTCATTTTACACAAATAATGAACGATAATGAAATATAACTGAAAAAAAGATCTGTATAGCGTAATCAACGAATTTATGTAAAATAACTGTAACCCCCCCCATCAACCATAGACGTTGCTGTTGGTGGGGAAGCTTGCGTGCCTCAACGATACAGATAGCCGTACCGCAGGTGCAACTACGACGGAGGGGCATCATCTGTTGAGAGGCCAGACAAACGTGTGGTTCCTCAAGAGGGGCAGCAGCCTTTTCAGTAGTTGCAGGGGCAACAGTCTGGGTGATTGACTGATCTGCCCTTGTGACATTAACCAAAATGACCTTGCTGTTCTGGTACTGCGAACGGCTGAAAGCAAGGGGAAACTACAGCCATAATTTTTCCTGAGGGCACGCAGCTTTACTGTATGATTAAATGATGATGGAGTCCTCTTGGGTAAAATATTCCGGAGGTAAAATAGTCCCCCATTCGGATCCCCGGGCGGGGACTACTCAAGAGGACGTCGTTATCAGGAGAAAGAATACTGGCGTTCTACGGATCGGAGGTTAGAAAATCTAAAAAGGGAAATGGATAGGTTAAAGTTAGATATAGTGGGAATTAGTGAAGTTCGGTGGCAGGAGGAACAAGACTTTTGGTCAGGTGAATACAGGGTTATAAATACAAAACCAAATAGGGGTAATGCATGAGTAATAATGAATAGGAAAATAGGAATGAGGGTAAGCTCTACACAGAGCATAGTGAACGCATTATTGTGGCCAAGATAGACACGAAGCCCATGTTTACTACAGTAGTACAAGTTTACATGCCAACTAGCTCTGCAGATGACGAAGAAACTGATGAAATGTATGAGGAGATAAAAGAAATTATTCAGGTAGTGAAGGGAGATGAAAATTTAATAGCCATAGGTGACTGGAATTCGAGAGTAGGAAAAGGGAGAGAAGGAAACGTAGTAGGTGAATATGGATTGGGGCTAAGAAATGAAAGAGGCAGCCGCCTGGTAGAGTTATGCACAGAGCATAACTTAATCATAGCTAACACTTGGTTCAAGAATCATGAAAGAAGGTTGTATACATGGAAGAATCGTGGAGATACTAGAAGGTATCAGATAGATTATATAATGGTAAGACATAGATTTAGGAACCAGGTTTTAAATTGTAAGACATTTCCAGGGGAAGATGTGGACTCTGACCACAATCTATTGGATATGAATTGTAGATCAAACTGAAGAAACTGCAGAAAGGTGGGAATTTAAGGAGATGGGACCTGGATAATCTGACTAAACCGGAGGGTGTACAGAGTTTCAGGGAGAGCATAAGGGAACAATTGACAGGAATGGGGGAAAGAAGTACAGTAGAAGAAGAATGGGTAGCTTCGAGGGATGAAATAGTGAAGGCAGCAGAGGATCAAACAGGTAAAAAGACGAGGGCTAGTAGAAACCCTTGGGGAACATAAGAAATATTGAATTTAATTGGTGAAAGGAGAAAATATAAAAATGCGGTAAATGAAGCAGGCAAAAAGTAATACAAACGTCTCAAAAATGATATCGACAGGAAGTGCAGAATGTTTAAGCAGGAATGTGTAGAGGACAAATGTAAGGATGTAGAGGCTTATCTCACTAGCGGTAAGATAGATACTGCCTACAGGAAAATTTAAGAGACCTTTGGAGAAAAGAGAACCAGTTGCATGAATATCAAGAGCTCAGATGGAAACCCAGTTCTAAGCAAAGAAGGGAAAGCAGAAAGATGGAAGGAGTATATAGAGGGTCTATGCAACGGCGACGTACTTGAGGACAATATTATGGAAATGGAAGAGGATGTAGGTGAAGATGAAATGGGAGATATGATACTGCGTGAAGAGTTTGACAGAGCACTGAAAGACCTGAGTCGAAACAAGGCCCCCGGAGTAGACAACATTCCATTAGAACTACTGACAGCCTTGGAAGAACCAGTCCCGACAAAACTCTACCATCTAATGAGAAAGATGTATGAGACAGGCGAAATACCCTCAGACTTTAAGAAGAATATAATAATTCCAATCCCAAAGAAAGAAGGTGTTGACAGATGTGAAAATCACCGAACTATCAGTTTAATAAGTCACAGCTGCAAAATACTAACGCGAATTCTTTACAGACGAATGGAAAAACTGATAGAAGCCGACCTCGGGGAAGATCAGTTTGGATTCCGTAGAAATGTTGGAACACGTGAGGCAATACTGGCCCTACGACTTATCTTAGAAGAAAGATTAAGGAAAGGCTAACCTACGTTTCTAGCATTTGTAGACTTAGAGAAAGCTTTTGACAATGTTGATTGGAACACTCTCTTTCAAATTCTGAAGGTGGCAGGGGTAAAATACAGGGAGCGAAAATCTATTTACAATTTGTACAGAAAGCAAATGACAGTTATAAGAGTCGAGAGGTATGAAAGGGAAGCTGTGGTTGGGATGGGAGTGAGACACGGTTGTAGCCTATCCCCGATGTTATTCAATCTGTATATAGAGCAAGCAATAAAGGAAACAAAAGAAAAGTTCGGAGTATGTATTAAAATCCATGGAGAAGAAATATAAACTTTGAGGTTCGCCGATAACATTGTAATTCTGTCAGAGACAGCAAAGGACTTGGAAGAGCAGCTGAACGGAATGGACATTGTCTTCAAAGGAGAGTATAAGATGAACATCAATAAAAGCAAAACGAGGATAATGGAATGTAGTAGAGTTAAGTCGCGTGATGCTGAGGAATTTAGGTCAGGAAATGGGACACTTAAAGTAGTAAATGAGTTTTGCTATTTGGGGATCAAAATAACTGATGATGGTCGAAGTAGAGAGGATATAAAATGTAGACTGGCAATGGCAAGGAAAGCGTTTCTGAAGAAGAAAAATTTGTTAACATCGAGTATAGATTTAAATGTCAGGAAGTCGTTTCTGAAAGTATTTGTATGGAGTGTAGACCTGTATCGAAGTGAAACGTGGACGATAAATAGTTTAGACAAGAAGAGAATAGAAGCTTTCGAAATGTGGTGCTACAGAAGAATGCTGAAGATTAGATGGGTAGATCACATAACTAATGAGGAGGTATTGAATAGAATTGGGGAGAAGAGGAGCTTGTGGCACAACTTGACTAGAAGAAGCGACCGGTTGGTAGGACATGTTCTGAGACAGCGAGGGATCACCAATTTAGTACTGGAGGGCAGCGCGGAAGGTAAAAATCGTAGAGGGAGACCAAGAGATGAATACACTAAGCAGATTCAGAAGTATGTAGGCTGCAGTAGGTACTGGGAGATGAACAAGCTTGCACAGGATATGGTAGCATGGAGAGCTGCATCAAACCAGTCTCAGGACTGAAGTCCACAACAACAACATCAACTGTAATCTTCCTAGCGGAAATACGTTATAAAGATCGACATCATATAAAAGGTTTGCCACAACTGCTCAAAAGTAACATGCTCCTAAAATAATAAAAAGCTATTTCTAATTTATTTTATGACAATTAAATACAGCCATAGGAGCACTGACGTACATGACATAGTATACCATTCAAAAATCGTCCATAAATTAAGTTACACTACTGGCCATTGAAATTGCTACACCAAGAAAAAATGCAGATGATAAACGGGTACTCATTGGACAAATATACTAGAACTGACATGTGATTGCATTTAGGTGCATAGATCCTGGGAAATCAGTACCCAGAACAACCACCTCTGGCCGTAATAACGGCCTTGATACGCCTGGGCATTGAGTCAAACAGAGCTTGGATGGCGTGTACAGATACAGCTGCCCATGCAGCTTCAACACGATACCACAGTTCATGTAGTGACTGGCGTATTGTGACGAGCCAGTTGCTCGGCCACCATTGACCAGACGTTTCCAGTTGGTAAGAGAACTGGATAATGTGTTGGCCAGGCCAGCAGTCGAACATTTTCTGTATCCAGAAAGGCTCGTAGGGGACCTGCAACATGCAGTCGCGCATTACCCTGCTGAAATGTAGGGTTTCGCAGGGATCGAATGAAGGGTAGAGCCATGGGTCGTAGCACATCTGAAATGTAACGTCCATTGTTCAAAGTGCCGTTAATGCGAACAAGAGGTGACCGAGACGTGTAACCCCATAACCCCATACCATCACACCGCGTGATAAGCCAGTATGGCGATGACGAATACACGCTTGCAATGTGGGTTCACCGCGATGTCGCCAAACACGGATGCGACCACCATGATGCTGTAAACAGAATCTCGATTCATCCGAAAAAATGACGTTTTGCCATTCGTGCACCCAGGTTCGTCGTTGAGTACACCATAGCAGGCGCTCCTCTCTGTGATGCAGCGTCAAGGGTAACCGCAGCCATGGTCACCGAGCTGATAGTCCATGCTGCTGCAAACGGCGTCGAACTGTTTGTGCAGATGGTTGTTGTCTTGCAAACGTCCTCATCTGTTGACTCAGGGTTCGAGACGTGGCTACACGATCCGTTACAGTCATGCGGATAAGATGCCTGTCATCTCGACTGCTAGTGATACGAGGCCGTTGGGATCCAGCACGGCGTTCCGTATTACCCTCTTGAACGCACCGATTCCATATTCTGCTAAAAGTCATTGGATCTCGACCAACGTGAGCAGCAATGTCGCGATACGATAAACCGCAATCGCAATAGGCTACAATCCGACCTTTATCAAAGTCGTAAACGTGATGGTACGCATTTCTCCTCCTTACACGAGGCATCACATCAACGTTTCACAAGGCAACGCCGGTCAAATGGTGTTTGTGTATGAAAAATCGGTTGGAAACTTTCCTCGCGTCAGCACGTTGTAGGTGTCGCCACCGGCGCCAAGCTTGTGTAAATGCTCTCAAAAGCTAATCTTTTGCATATCACTGCATTTTATTCCTGTCGGTTAAATTTCGCGTCTGTAGCAGGTCATCTTCGTGGTGTAGCAATTTTAATGGCCAGTAGTGTACAATCTGTATAGTATATCGAGGGCTATGACTTATTATGTTAATACTAATGCATCTTCGGTTTTATATATTCGTAAATAGCCTAACGCCGAGATTATACTATCGTACATTAAATAAAAATGTCAGCTGAAGGCATCAGAAAATCATTTAAAAAATTCATCTCAGCTGCATACCCTATCGCAATGAAGATTATATTATCTTAAACAATTAATCTGAGGTGCAATTCTTGATGTGTATCAGCAACTTTAATAATGTGTGGACTTCTTCAACAGGAATTTGTTTTGAATTTGGTTCATAACACTAATATGCTGTGCAGTTAGTGCTACTAACTCTTGCTAATGAAAACGGAACTGACTGTACTGAGTCAGTTTCTGACTGTCGGTTGCGGTCGAGAAGCATTATGTGGGATGGGCAGCATTGACGTATGATTTGCAGCTTCTGTGTGTGGATTAGGAAGCGGTTCGAGTGGGAAATGGCTAAATAAATTTATTATAGTCAAAGATATTACATTACACAGATCAGCAACAGAGTATTTATTTACGAGTCTCAAAAATTATCATTAGCTTGCTACAAAATAGATGCATGTTATTTATGTTTTCCATATAAACAATTACATTTCTAGATTCGTGCATTATTGCTCATAGGAACCGAGACAGCACATGTGTGAAATAACTGACGAATCATTGCAGTTGTAACAGGAGGCACGATGAATCGTTTATCAATAAAAATTGGAACAAGACCTTAAGTTGCCAAGAAGAGTCCTGTGTCACAACTGTAATTTATTGCTGAGACGGTTTACTGAACTGTTTATGAATGTGAATTTCCTGGATTCGAGTTCTGAAGACAATGTCCAGACATCACCAAGCTGGACCACTGATACTCTCTTATATCTGATGCATATTCGTGTTACCTGTAACGAAAAGGTGACACACATCATTTTATACAATGATGCAACTTATCATAGGAAAGTTTTATTTTTTAAATAATGTCTTCTAGAATTTTGATAGCTTATAGAGTATTTCTCATTATTTATTTTTTTCGAGTCACTATGTACCCAAACGATCGGAAGAGCACTATCGTTGGGATAAATAATGTCGGTTAGACAAGAATATGGAATGTGACACCATCTATAAACTGTATAGATATTTCAGAATGTTGGAAAAGTTACTGTGTCATAACACAATATGCTTGGAAAGTGCTAACACTTATCATTCGCCTCTGGGTGTGAAATGTATTATTACAGTGCCCTGTATGGTCCAGCAGGGAGTCATGCAGAAGATATCCTTATTTTCCACTATGGTACGTGTAGAGTGTCATGAGTAACACCAGATGTATTGGTAGCTATTACTGCGTAAAGCCTGTGAAGACTAATAGATCCTAATGTGACGCCGGCCGGGGTGGCCGAGCTGTTCTAGGCGCTACAGTCTGGAATCGCGAGACCGCTATGGTCACAGGTTCGAATCCTGCCTCGGGCATGGATGTGTGTGATGTCCTTAGGTTAGTTAGGTTTAAGTTCTAGGGGACTGATGACCTTAGAAGTTTAGTCCCATAGTGATCCGAGCAATTTGAACCACTTTGAACCTAATGTGACGACATTAGACGTGACTCCAAGACACCATCAACAAAGAGCAAGGTGGACGGTACCTGCATCCTACAGATCGCGGCTGACAAAAACGAATTTTAAAAACAGATATAGAGCTACAAAATAACAAATGTCGATTCCCAGTCAGTATCTCAGATGTCTGTCACTGCCAAGTTAGATGAGAGTTGCAAACTGTAATCACCTGTGATTGGGTAGTAATGCGAAACTACGACAAGAAACGCGTTTAGAGAACAGAAATGGCACCGAGAGAAGGAATTCTTGCGTTAGGGTGTTGCTTTCCTCCAGCACCGCGCGTGTCACCTGCTGGATGGTCGGTGGTGCATTTGGACGTGTTGCTGTACCTCATCCGCAAACCACCACATACGTGCTCGACGGGATTTAAATCGAGGAACGGGAAGGTCAGTCCATTCGTCGAGTATCGTCTCGTTCCCAGAGCTTCTCCGCCTTTCGATTTTCGATGCGGCTGCGCCTTCCCATCCATACGACCGACGTCAAGACCGAATGCACATCGGGAAGGAGAGAACAGGGTCGCAACATCGTTGACCGATGAGCGTACCGTGTTCTAAGATTTGCAGCGGTGCCAACAGCGTAGCTACTGGCCAGCAACGAGTGATGGCCGTGTTCTTCTCGAATGAGAGAAGAGCCAGTCGCAGTAGCGATTCCAGGCGTACCATCATACGGCGAGACGTGTGGACGTGTGATGCCCTAAGGAAAATTGTCGAACGTGATAGTTTTGTAGACCTGGTGTCATGGTGTGGGGAGGCATAACGTTTTGTGAGCGCGCTGAGTGCCAAATCTTTCCACACGGCACACTCACTAGTCAGCGATACGTTTGGCAGTTCAGAAAAAACTGTAAAATTCATTCATCGAACATTAGACGGAGGAACGGTATGCACTTTTATAACACTTTCTTAAGCGATGTAAAGAAAGATGTGCACTGTTGAGCGCGTTTCACTTTCAATGGACTTCCAAGAGAACCGAAACAAAAATAAACTCCGCGTATTTGAACCCCAATTCAAAAGTTATCATGTGACTCAGTGCTTCTGTTTTCTAGAGGAACTACTCTTTGTAATGTAGTATTTATTAGTATATTCTATCGCATTTTTTGTTTAATCCTTTTATTCCTTTGTTTACATGTTTTCCAATCACTGTTGTGTAGACTATGTTCTGACTCGTTCTGTGACGGAGCAGGTCTGGCGTTCACGGTCCTGCTGAACCTAAGAGACGTTGTTATTGTTGTGGTCTTCAGTCCAGAGACTGGTATGATGCAGCTCTCCATGCTACTCTATCCCGTGCAAGCTTCTTCAAGTAACTACTGCAACCTACATCCTTCTGAATCTGCTTAGTGTTTTCATCTCTTGGTCTCCCTCTACGTGTTTTACCCTCCACGCTGCCCTCAAATACTAAATTGGTGATCCCTTGATGCCTCAGAACGTGTCCTACCAACAGATCTTCTAGTCACGTTGTGCCACAAATTCCTCTTCTTCCCAATTCTATTCAGTACCTCCTCATTGGTTACGTGATTTATCAATCTAATTTTCAGCATTCTTCTGTAGCACCATAGTTAGAAAGCTACTATTCTCTTCTTGTCTAAACTGTTTATCGTCCCTGCATGGCTACAGTCCATACAAATACTTTTAGAAAAGACTTCCTGACAAATCTATGCTCGATGTTAACAAATTTCTCTTCTTCAGAAGCGGTTTTCTTGCCATTGCCACTCTACACATTACATCCTCTCTAATTCGACTATCATCAGTTATTTTGCTCCCAAAATAGCAAAATTCATCAACTACTTTAAGTGTCTTATTTCCTAATCTAATACCCTCAGCATCACCTGATTTAATTAGACTACATTCCATTCCCCTCGTTCTGCTTTTGTTGGTGTTCATCTTATATCCTCCTTTCAAGACACTGTCAATTCCACTCAATTATTATTCCAGCTCCTTTGCTGACTTAAGAGATAAATAAATAAAGTATTTCCTCAATATAAAAAAAAAATACGAGGAGGCGACAAACCGCCTCTGCGAGTACATTCTTCCAGGTCGACTTCACGCTGCGTTACTGTTATGTGTCTCTGGAGGGTAATACCCGTGATCATCGATCAAAAAGATGCTACCATAATGGGTAGCCGCAGAGTTTTCTGTGACTCTAAACATAAGGAAAGGAGTTGTAATGTACCAAAGACAGATTTAATATTTAACTACACTGATGCGCTAAGGAAACTAATAAAGGTATTCAAATATAGAGACATGTAAACAGGCAGAATACGGCGTTGCGTTCGGCAACGCCTGAATAAGACAACAAGTGCCTGACGCTGTTGTTAGATCGTTTACTAGTGACACAATGGCAGGTTATAAAGACTTCAGTGAGTCTGAACTTGGTGTTATAGTCGGCGCATGCGAGGTAGCGATGAAGTGGGGATTTGCCCGTACGACCATTTCACGAGTGTACCGCGAATATCAGGAATCGCTGCGACCGGAAAAAGATCTTGCAAGAACGGGACCAACGACGAGTGAAGAGAATCGTTTAACGTGACGGAGGTGCAACCCATCCGCAGATTGCTGCAGATTTCAATCTTGGATCATCAACAAGTGTCAGCGTGCGAACCATTCAATGAAACATCGTCGATATGGGATTTCGGATCCGAAGGCCCAGTCGTGTAACCTTGATGACTGCACGACACAAAGCTTTTCGCCTTGCCTGGGCCCGTCAACACCAACATTGGACTGTTGATGAGCATAAACATGTTGCCTGGTCGGACGAGAGTCGTTTCAAAATGTATCGAGAGGATGGACGTGTATGGGTATGGAGTCAACGATTCCATACACCCTGCATGTGAGCAGGGGACTGTTCAAGCGGGCGGATGCTCTCTAATGGTGTGGGGCGTGTGCAACTGGAGTGACATGGGGACCATGATCCGTGTAGATATGACAAACGACAAACGACACGTATGTAAGCATCCTGTCTCATCATCTGCATCCATTGATGTCAACTGTGCATTCCGACGGACTTGGGCAATTACTGCAGGACAATACGACACCACACACGGCCAGAATTGCTACAGACTGGCTCCAGAAACATTTTTATGAGTTTAAACACTTTCGCCGGCCACCAAACTCCGCAGACACGAACACTGTTGAGCATATCTTTGATGTTTTGCAACGTGGTGTTCAAAAGAGATCATTACCCCTTGTATTCTTACAGAGTTATGGGTAGCCCTGAAGAAGCATTACTTCCGATATTAGTCGAGTCCATGCCTCTCGTGTTACGGCAGTTCTGCGTGCTTCTGGGGTCCCTACACGATATTAGGCAAGTGTCCGAGTTTCTTTGGCTCTTCAGTGTAATGTCGGCATCTTTTCTTGGGAGAGCACAAAACTAGGATGTGGTAAAGCGAGAAACTCCTATGGTTGACTATTTTCTCGCTGAAAGAAGTATACACTGTCAGCGGATAATTCTCCACCCTAATATATTACAACGGAGCACAATGTATGAAATAATTAAGCTGAATTGGGAGTTGCGTAACTCTGACGCCTCCATTTGATCGATAAGTTGTAAATAATCTACGGTTGATGGGTTTATAAGATAAAAATTTTCAATGTGCAGACGATGAACATCAGTCTACTTTTAACGCTCATGGTGTGTAAAGTGTACAGGCAGGTTTAAGACGCGAACCATGGCATATAACTGAAGACAGACCACAGGGGAAAACTAAGATGACGGTGTACCAGGTGTACCGGTATGAAATGAACGTTAAGATACAAATGTGTCGATATGGAACATTTGTTGTGAACGAGCCTTAATTTTTTTTCTTTGGTTGGTATGTCATCTGTCAAAGATATTTAGTACACATCAAGTCATGGAACAAACAACATCATATGTTCATCGTGTTAACAATGTCGAATTTTGTACCAGAAAGTGATGATTTGCGAAAAGCATTAATTTTTTGTTTTCATTTGAAAGAAAAGTGCTGCAAAGTCGCATCGAATGCTCGTCGAGGCATATGGTAATAATGCTCTATCAGAAGCAACATGCAAAAGATGGTTTCAACGGTTCATAAATCATGATTTTGATGTAAGAAATGAAGAACGTGGAACACCACCAAAAAAGATCGAAGACGCCGAATTGCAAGCAATACTGGATGAAGATGATACTTTGAGTCAGAAGCATATGGCAGCAGTGCTAAATGTTGCACAACAAACAATTTCTGAGCGTTTGAAAGCTATGGGAAAGATCCAAAAGTGTGGACATTGAGTGCCACACGAATTGAATGAAAGACAGATGGAAAACCGAAAAACCATTTGTGTAACTTTGCTTCAAAGACATGAAACAAAATCAATTTTGCATCAAATTGTTACTGGCGTTGCAAAATGGGTTTATTTTAAGAATCCTAAACGGGAAAAATCATGGATTAATCCGGGACAACCATCAACATCGACTACAAAACCAGATCGATTCGGCAAGAAGACAATGCTCTGTGTTTGGTGGGATCAGAAAGATGTGGTGTATCATGAGTTTCTAAAACCCGGAGAAACTGTGAATACTAATAGCTACAGACAACAAATGATCAATTTGAACTATGCATTGATCGAAAAAAGACCGGAATGGGCCAGACGACATGGCAAAGTAATTTTTTTACACAACAATGCACCTGCACACAAAGCAACACTGGTTCAGGATACAATCAAAACACTTGGCTGGGAGCTGCTACCCCACCCGCAGTATTCACCAGACTTGGTCCCTTCCGACTACCATTTGTTTTCATCAATGGGACACACTGACTGAGGAACACTTCGATTCCTACGAAGAAGTCGAAAATTGGGTGTCTGATTGGTTTACTTCAAAAGACAAACATTTCTATTGGCGTGGTGTCCACAAATTGCCAGAAAGGTGGTCAAAATGTATAGAAAGCAATGGTCAGTAGTTTGAATAAAATGTTTTTACTTTTCAATTCAAAACTAATGTTTCATTTTCACAAAAAAACGCCCATTTCATACCGGTACACCTGGTAGAGGGGTGTGGACAAAAACATGGAAACAGAAAATCACAATATATTACTAAGTGTGGACAAAAACATGGAAACAGGAAAACACAATATATTACTACGCTTAACGCATCGTAGATACCCGTTGGCATACAAAACAGCTTCAAGTTGTCTCAGAATGGATAGACACAGATGCTGTATGGTTTTGAAGGGAATCTTATATCATACTTCCTGCAAAATAGGCACAAGTTCAGTTAATGATGATAGGGTCGGATATCGAACACGCATCCTTCTCTCCAAAGGAGACTACAAAAGCTCAATAATACTGAGTTCCGATGACTATGGTGGCCAGTGGAGATTCATCCTCGTGCTCACAAAATAAGTTCTCGATGATGCAAGCTGTGTGAACACAGGCCCTGTGGCCTTGGAACGCAGCCTCGCCATTGGGGAGCAAACAATGCACCATCACATAATCTTTGGCAGTAATGCGACGTTGTAGAGTAACCATGGAACCCATTGAATACCACGATGTGGCTCCTCAAATCATCAAGGAAACCCCGGCATGTTTCGCTCTTGAGACGAAACACGATCGAAAGTTAGCCCCACATTCGTCGTGGGGCATGACAGAAATTACTATGCGGTGTGTGGTTTGGTTTAGCAAAGAAGCCCACCTTTAATTGGACTGGTTCGTCAATAAACAAAATTGGCGCATTTGTGAGACTGAGAATCCGCATCTCGAGATCGAGAAGTCTCTTCGCCCTCAGCGGGTGACCGTGTTGTGTGCAGTGGTCAGTCACGGAATAATCCGATGATATATTCCTTGATGGCACTGTGACAACTGAACGCTGCATGAAGGTTTTGGAAGATGATTTCATCTCCATTATCCAATGCGACGCTGATTTCGACAAGATGTGGTTCATGCAAGCTCAACACCATCGAGGCAGAATAGCACTTTGGGGATCACATTCTGGCTCTGGGGTAACCAGAGCCCACTGGCATGGGTCTCGATTGGCCGCCCATATTCCCTGGATCTGAACACAAGCGACTCCTTTTTGTGGGGGCCATATTAAAGACAAGGCGTACAGCAATAACCCCAAAACCATTGCTGAGCTGAAAACAGCCATTCAGGAGATCATCGACAGTATCGACGTTCCGACACTGAAGTGTCAGGATCATGCAGAATTTCTCTATTCGCCTTCCCGACATCTTCGCCAATGATGGCACATATATCGAACATGTCGTAACCTAAATTCGAATATCTGCAGTGACGTTTACATGTTGACTAAATGTGTGCTCGACGTAGTTTGTAACTAATTTGCGTTTTTTTTCATATAGTTCAATAATTGTCACCCTGTATGTATCTAGGAGTAGAGAGAAGTTGTATCGATGGACTTTGGTACTAGGAGGTGAGAACTGTATCTGTTAGCTCGTTGTGGCACTTTAACTCAATAGTTATATAATGTTTCTTGTAGTACTGTATGTCTCTAACTGATGAGACCACATTATGTCCAAAATTGACTTGTGCTTCAACAGTTTGCGTCAGTAAAACAAGTGCATTCCAAACGTCATGTTGTTAGAGAGCCTATCATCTTAAAATCTATTTTTACCTAGGATGTATCAGTCGGATACATTGAGACTAAACACCATACATTAGCATATAACAGTACTGCATAGCTAACGTAATAGGGGAGGGGCAAGGAGGAGAAGGAGGAGGGCGAAAAGGAGGTGCAAAGTAAAAGGCATAGGCGAACGAGAATCCGAAAAAATTGTGCAAATAAAATCAAGACATAACTGTTGCGAAGGGGAGGCAAAATGATTGACAAGATCGGTTAGTTATAGGTCAAAAGTGTATCCACTAATCAACCTAGCGGGCATTCTTAAACAGTTCTAGGAACTGCTTTTCCCTAAGCTCTATTTGAGCACTGAGTAACCTCGGAGCACTCTTTTCCTGTGACTATACGTTTCCGTTTGTTGTAAGGTGGTGCAAATGGCTCTGAGCACTATGGGACTTAACATCTGTGGTCATCAGTCCCCTAGAACTTAGAACTACTTAAACCTAACTAACCTATGGACATCACACACATCCATGCCTGAGGCAGGATTCGAACCTGCGACCGTAGCAGTCGCGCGGTTCCGGACTGAGCGCCTAGAACCGCTCGGCCACCGCGGCCGGCTGTTGTAAGGTGGTCGTTAGTGGACACATGATACATCTCCTCCATCCCACTGGGTCCATCTCTTTCCTTCACCGTTAATGGCTGCTACACGACTCCCGATTTACATTTCAAGACACCGCCTTCTCTCGAGAGGGCCCAAAACTAGCCTCCTACATCCCACAAGGTCTCCAAACCTCTCCACGAAACTGCTTTACGTCTAAGCCTTTCTGCTAATCTGCTACAAGAGCTCAGTACAAGAGTTTCAGTTGGCCGTTTCCAGCTCACACTAATGATACTTCTGTGCAAAGTGTAGTTTACTCCTGGTTTCTCCTGACATTTCTGTCCACAGTTTGCTAGAGAACACCTGTCACATGGTGACGTCACAGACCCTTAAGCCAGCCTTGCAGGCCTCGGCCACAACCCTTCTAATGGCCCTGCAGCTCCTGATCTGTGGCCTGCAGGGACGGGAAACCGACCCAACGAACGACACTAGGGAAGAGGACGAGCACAAAACTGTTGGCAGTAAATGATATGTTGCAACAACTCGATATTTTAACTGCGTTTTCAGTCGGTTGTAGTCACTGTAACTGTAGTACCTTTTAACGCCAGGCGGTTACAATTAAAGTGCGACTGTTCACGGAGATCCAATGTGGGCTGCAATTGTCTTATGGCAGAGAAACTTGATGGATATGATAATGCGGTAATGCGGAACCGATTTAGGCTGAAAAAAAATTAGTTCCACTTATGGCCACTAGGTGCGAATCTGGCGCTGTGCACTGTTTGTATGACGGTATGACAACCACGCTGCCATTTGACACGTCATAAGGTGAGTGAATAGTATGGCCATTGAGAAGAGATCATTTGCTGTTAGCGAAACTGTTTTATGTCAACGGCAGCAACTACAGTGTTTGCATTGAGAGACTGTCGCCATCTGAAAGGCGTGAAGAGAACCCTGAAATGTTGCATTTTGAATAACTAACAAAATATATCCAAACGTTTAATTAATACTAGAAGACATTAAGAATAAATTTTCTCTGTGTTAATAAATCTGTAAAGTAAGGAGACAAAGTCATAATTTAATACAAAAAATGTGTTTTTTACCTTTCATATAAAGAATGTTCCAGAGAAATGTTTATATATCTAAATTTTATGAAAGACTTTCTGTAAAGCAAGCTAAAGGCTGTCGCCGTAATTTGGTTCAAATGTATAAAAGCACAAGCTGAGACCCTGCTCTCTCTCTCTCTCTCTCTCTCTCTCTCTCTCTCTCTCTCTCTCTCTCGCTGTCTCGGTTGTTATTCATTGCTGTCTCATAAAATGTAAGTGGCGCCCTCATATCTGTAACTTTTGGTTTAATAATTATGTTAATTTAATGGCAACAGCCGTTTGTGAATCAAGAAACCTACTTTCATTTTCCATTAATACCACATGTTAGTTTATTATGTTGCATTTTAGACATTTTTTTCAGGCTTTATGGAGGGAAAGTAACCGACGAACTGTTTGGTCGCCACCGCCGAACGCTACTAATATTCAGTCTGAACTTCTATTTCAGCGTCCCTGAAATTACTTTTACCGATTTTTCCTACAAGTGCGCCGGCAATGTAATTAAACAAAGTGCGTAATTTTGAGAACGGTCACTGGCCTCTGGACAAAGCCGTTGGTCAACGTTCTCATCGATCTGACGGAATCTGATGCTGGATGGCGAAATACAAATCAAGTAATAAGCAAGCAAGAATTTTCTATGCACCGTTTTCCCATTTCAGAAGCTTTGCCACCAACAGACGTGGTTCAAAGTTTTATAATTTTACTTACTAACAATAAATGTCTTTTGGGGGGTTAAATTAATTTCAATTGGGAATATTTATAACAGATATCAGAAATTAACTTCCCCACCCCCAAAAAATTGTAACATAATAGTATTTTAATATTAGCAATATTATAGCCCCAATGTCATTAAATGGTTTAAAGAGTGAGGTTGGTGTGGCACATGGAAAAAGAAGACGTCCTATCCCAGTGGGAAGTAATTGACAATGTTGCTGTTCCCGCAACTGATCAAGCAGTATGTGCCCCATGTAGTGCTAACGGCCTTGCAGTGTCACGAGAATTGGTATTCCCATGGAAAGTTTTGCAGTCCGCTTTGCACTGATATCCGCACAACATCCATACAGTGCAGCAACGTCCTTACGATCAGCAGCAATGTCCTGAATTTGCTCTTCAGTTTCTGTCTCGGATCGAAGTTGATGGCATGTGGACAGGCAATATTCTATGGAATGATGACGTACATTTTATATTAAATAGTGAAGTAGTGAATACACAGAACTGCTGAATTTGGGGCACTGTTAAAAGTTCCATGAGCACCTTTCCTCTCGGTGCATTCTTCTTGGAAGGGCCAGAGGGCGCGTTAGGTGTACTGTGATGTTGGCGTGTTATCGAGACCTCGATGTACAGCATGTGATTCGTGCTTTGGAAGAGCGCAGCTGTGTGGAAGCCACTGTTTTCATGGAAGTCGTGGAAACACCTCGTGTCACTCGTCCAGTGATCTGCTTCATGCATATTATCTCCAGAGGTTTCCCAGATGCAAGATCACGTGATCTGAATCCATGTGACTTTTGGCTCTGGCATCTACCTGATCTGAAGGCAAGTATAGGGGAACATGTTGCTAAAATGGTTCAAATGGGTCTGAGCACTATGGGACATCTGAGGTCTTAGAACTACTGAAACCTAATTAAACTAAGGACATCACACACATCCATGCCCGAAACAAGATTCGAACCTGTGACCGTAGCAGTCGCTTGGTTCCAGACTGAACTGCCTGGAACCGCTCAGCCACCGCGACCAGTGTTGCTAAGATTTTGTAACTGTCAGACACGTCGTCTTGCATATGCAGCATCTCGTCGACGTTTCTGGTGATCATACTGAACAAATTGTATAAGCGGCAGTTTATAATAAAACAAACATTATGCCTTTTTCACTCGTTTGATCCTTTCTGCCCCTGTCCCACTTCGAAGCCGTTGCAGATCGAAACGTTTCAGTATGTCTTTGTAGCATTTACAGCCCCAATTTTGCACCTGGTAGACAAAACTCGAACTATTTTTTTTCCTGTGAATATCTGTTCTGAACAGATTAGCGTATTTATCAAGTTTCGCTGCCACAAATAATTACAGTCAACACTGAACACCTATGAGCAGCTGCACTTTAATTATAGCCACCTGTTTGTTGTCAAGTGAAGACAAACGTAGAAGTGGAGGGCAGCGCACCTGGCGGCAGAAAGGTGAGCAGTATGGTGCAGTAGGTGGTGACGGCGGCGACGAAGGCGGAGATGAGGCGCAGGTCCACAGTGAGCGTCTGCAACAGCCGCGCCACAGGACGCCTGGCGGCCACCTGCTGAACTAGCAGCTGCAACTCGCGCACCACCAAGGCAGACCCTGACCGGGAGCTCCCGAGCATCAGCTCGCAGCTCAAGCTAGCCGACCGCCGCGCCTCCGCCTTGACCAGGTGTGCAGGAACCAGCAGCACGCACAGAGTGACCATGTAGTACGCCAACCAGAACCAAATCTGCCACATGATGTACCTCCTGCCCAAGAACATCTCGTTTCTGAGGATCCAGTACAACTCCACCACAACCACTAGTACCAGCGTCACCAGGTAGACAACCAGAAATTTCTCGTGTACTGAAGTCGCTGCGAGAGACAGCTCACAAAGCACGGCGTGTGCTCTCCTTAGGGATCTGATGTGGGACAGCAAGTTGCTAACACCTGCTACATTAATGTGGTACGCTCTGTTTACTGTGTATCTGTAGATGGCAGGCATTCTACTATGTAAAGTATCTCGCATTTCATCTCTCACGCCGACCAAACAATTGTTGAAAATGGAAGTTCTGTTCTTTATGATCAGTTGCAAGTTTGAAAATCTGAAAATCGTTAGTAGCACAGTTCCAAAAGTATGAACGCTAACTATAATGCATAACATTATATCAGAACTAGCAGTCTCAGCGAACAGACCCAACAAAATCCATAAATAGGGACTAAGCAATAACAACAACTGCATTTTTACTATCTTCCCTGCAGTTCCATTCACTGGTCTGCCATACCAGTACATCATCAGAATCCTGTCAACTGACACGATCAGTTTAAGCATTTTTTCGTATTTTCGCTGATTTACTAAGTGGTCAGAAACCATAGAGACTACAGACAAGACAGATAGAAATAAACCTCCTGAAAAATTAACACTATTTATCGAGGATGACAAGTATCTTGTAAAAGGTAGACATAAATAAAGGAATACGCAGGCAGAAATTAGCTGACACGTGCAGGCGATGGCAGAGATGACCAAGTCGAACTTTGTTGTCTTCATGCATGCGGTACTTGCATCCAGTGTGAATGGCATTAGACCATAGAGTTGGCATGCCGCGAGGAACGGTTTGCTGGCCAGTAGAAGATGTCTTGTGTTTTCTTGCACTGTAGGGAACATTCCATTAGATGGCACCACCTGAAAGAGTTATGATCTACTCAAAATTTTACCAATGCTGTCTGCTGCTCCACGTTGTTAACGTGTTATATGTTACACTACAAGCATGGTGCAATAAAAATTAGTGTCATTGTCTCAAGGGTAATAAACAACCATCAATTTATTGAAAGAAATATATATGTAAGTTAATATGCATGTTTTAAGGGAAACTTTCCTCAGTTTATGCCTCAATTTATGACGCACCCCTTGAGCTTTTACGTTAGTTACCATAGTCTCTGTGGTCCATGTTGTATGTATGAAGTATTGTAAAATTCCGGAAAGCTTTTCAATAATTCCATTGCGACGACCATAGTTTTCATATAGGTTGCAGTAGGAAGGAGGCACGTTGTAAATAAAATTAGAATTTGAGAGAGTTCGTAATTCTCAAGTGATTACACATGTTAGTAATAACAAGTAGGTTGAAAGACTAACTGCACTGTAAAACAAAGTAACAAGGAAAAATTCCAGAACACTTCTAGATAGGGGTATGAATGAAGAGAAGAAACTTACATGCAAGGACTGAAAACAGTAAGAGCAAGAAAGTGAATATCGGAGTTCTGAATAAAATATCAATTGTATTATTTTTTTGTCATATGTGAGGATAGGATAGAGTGTCATACTATTTGTATTAGTAGTAGCATAATTTAGGAATTTAGGAGAAATGAGGCCATCTTTGTGTTTGTTTACAGTATGTCAATTTGTATTTAATTTTGAATGTGCTCAAAGATGACCATAGCACTTAAGTTATTTTGAGTTACATGAACACAAAGAGTAAACAAACAATATAACTGATTTACATTTGAGGCTTTTTATCTTGAGAGGTTCGAGAAGTCATCAAATGATAAAAGTGTGGGTTGCACATGGGAGTGTAACACTACAGTACCATACAGATTTATTTCCTTTATCCTGTACTTTGTTTTCAGCATTCTTTTCTTGGTACATTGGAAGATCTATTTTAGAATGTTTTGTTTCTTTGCGCAACTTTGATTCTGTTTACATCATGAATGGAACTGCTATATTTGTTTTCTGATGCTCTCTGTTCAGACGTTTATTAACATGTTATTTTAATGTATTTCCCAGGGGCCTAATAATGTGAAGTTGCAGTATTGTAAGAAACTGTAAATCATCTCAATTTTTGTAATGCTGAACGACATGTGTTGAGCTGTAGAAACATACCTATAGGTTTGATAGAGAAACAACAAAAAAGGGTCTGGAGGACGAGAGAAGATAGTGATTGTTGTGGCATGTGTGTATGGAATTGCTGTGTCCTTGACCAATGTTAAATAAGTGATTTATTAGTAATACGTGTTTTGATTTCAGTGTGTACCGTGGACAAAGAAACTAACAATAATATGTTTATTGTTGATTCGCATTCTGAACTGCTATTAGATGCATTAATCTTGAAACTATCATGTGCATATTGCCAAATGATATGAATGTTGTTCCGTTTTGATTATGGATGGCACAGACTAAGTAGTGCATACCACGGACTCTCACTTAAACACTCTCTTCATCAACTGATATTCAGAACGTTAATCTTAAATGTATGATGTAGTGTTCACCATGTGATTGATGTGACTGTTTTGCACAATACGGAAGTATTGGGGCAAGGTGAGTATGGCCCCAGGCAGGTACGGTCCCAAAGTACCGTTATCCAAAATATCAGTGATGACATCACCAGACCCCAAGGTGGGTACGGCCCCAAAGTATCGTTATCCAACATAGCGGCAATTACGTATGTTGTCCATGACATCAGTTAATGATGTCATCCAAGATGTCAACCATGATATCAGCCGATGACGCAAGTACCATTATCCAAGATGGTGGGAAAGTGCCATGCTCTCCCTGCCCCTGGGAAAATAGCTCAATTGGGCTACCCCCACTAACCTGTCATCCGACCCCCCACCTTATCCTATGAAATGGCGCTAAGTTTGAATTTTGGCAGGAAGATAGGTCAATTTAGGTTTTTCAACTAACCAAAGAAAATGGCGGGAAAGAAAGGGCACTTGGGCTCCATCCACTAACCAAAGTCACCCAACCGCCACCTTGTCCTAGGAATTGGTGGGAACACAACCTGCACGTGCGTACTGACATCACATCTCTATCTAAATAAGCACCAAGTCGTTCTCTGGGCAGCGCACAAGCATGTTCACCACTGTTGACTCTCTACCTGCAGCCCAGCAAAGACGCTATAGAAAAACTGTTCCACGTCTCGCGACATATGTGTGTGACGCCAATACTGACGTCACAGATCATGCAATAGAATTCCACTACATCGCTCTCGATTCTAACAGTACTATTGCGACATATGCAACCCACATAGTCATTGTGATGTCACAGCATATAGCCTGCACGTGCATACTGCCGTTTGACGCCCCATGTCCACTAGACCACACAGGAGGCTACCGACAGCCCCGCTAAGAGACGCGGCTGTCAAACCATGCACAGGTGCCATTCAGGTCCTGCAAGTATGAGGTGGTGACATCCCTTTCATACATGGTACCTCATAAATTCCTCCCAAAATACGTGTTCACCTAGTCACCTTTGCTGATGCAACCTGACAGGAGCTAAGGCGCTGCCACGAGCCACCTCCGGATGCAAGCCAGTGTGACCCATCACTCTCTCACTCAATGCTGCTGACAGCATGTGAAAGTGTACCATTCCTGGCACGATGATGCATATCTGCAGTGCAGGTCCAGTTGGAGCACCGTTCGCAATTGTTTCTTCAGACAAGGATTTCAGTGGTAAAATTATTTTGCACAGGTCGCTGAATTGCATCGACAGTTAAACCCATAAAAGTTGTCTACAGATCATGAACTACATACAAAACTCACAAGAATATTGGAAGCCAGGAACATATTTACCAGTGCAACTTCAATTAAATATTACGATTGCTGCTAGAGTCTGACACCAATCGATTTACTGGCAATGTCTCCTCTAGACGGCTGTGGTCCTGGAACGAAGCTCAGTATCAATAGCACACATAATTTTCCACGTAAAAAATCTCTCTCATACTGTCGTGGTTATCGATGTGCTGAATCTATACATCGCTCACGATAGGACACACACTCATCTTCTCTGGTGATGCCACAACACAAGCCACAGCAACTTAACAATGCAATATTCACATTATACACAAGTAGTGCAGTTATCTTTAATATTATTAAACATTATGGTATACCTACACTCACACTGGCTATATGTATCGAATCTCCTTAGTCCTAGGAAATTACCTGACAAAGTCTTACAATCAGCGCTTCTGGAATGTGCTGCATCCTGCCAAGATTCTCTCAAACAAATGTTTTGAAGGACAGGGGTCAGGCATTTTGTGTGATAATGAAATCTGCACCCATGGACGTAATGCTTGGAAAGACATCACGAACACGAATTGGTGTACTGTAATCATCATCACTAACGATAAAACAACAAGGAAAATGAGAATTCGTCCATCTTCTCAGTCCCGTCGATCTTGTGTTACCCTTCCTGGTTTCAACATATCCAAACGTTCTCACCATTATGTAGAGACCCCTATATCCCAGCACAATGGATGTCCTGTAAATGAATGTGAGATAATGATTGGTTCTTATCGAATTTACCCACCGAATTACTGATGCCGCTAGAGTGGAAGCACCACCCACCTTTTTCTTTGTGCAGATGAGACTTTAAGTATGCAATAATACTGCATAGGGGCTACCTAAAACGAGGTGGTAATTTAACTGTAGCAGATTGATTCTAGAAATGTGAATAGTTCCGAGATATGAGATATGAGTGGCTGTAATCATTAATGGACTTCTCCATAGGATCCAGAGCAGGTATGTGCTTGAATGGAAAGACTTGGTTCCAAATCCCAGACGGCAATTCTAGTGGATAGTGTAGCATTAGAAATCTGGAAAGCTTGTGTACATTTCTTACGACCTCAATAAACGCCCCATCAGTAGTGGGCCAAGGGACATGGTATGTAAGCCATATTTGCGACCCCCTCACACCTCCCCAGCTAGATGTTTCAATAGTATTTGTAACGCATTCTGTCTTGATGCAAAGTCAGATATATTCACTGGGATATAGGCAATGGTTAACTGAGAAGGATCACAAACAGTAGTAGAAGAGAGTAGTGGGACTAAGTATGTGTCAGCGCACTCTGCATTGTTTCCAAATTTATTCAAGATGGCGCCGATGACGTCTTCCAAGATGGCAGCATGTATACTTGGCAACATTGCATGACATCATCCAAGATGGCTGATTTTGGCGGGAAAATAGGCTACGTCCAGTAAACTAGCCTCAAGAAAAAATGGCTGGAAATTTGAATTTTGGCGGGAAAATAGGCCAATTGTGCTACGTCCACTAACCTAAGCTTCCAGAAGAAAAAATGATGGGAAGTTTGAATTCAACAGGATAATGCATGCAAAACCGTACTTGCCTTTTATTATTATTTATAATTTATTAACATTAATTATCATTTATTATTATTTATTATCATTATTATTTATTATTATTGAGCTGCCTCCACTAGAAAATTCCCTCCAAATTCAAATTCCAACACAATAATGTATGCAAAACCTTACATTTGTTTATTATTAATCATTATTATTCATTATCATTTATTAACATTCATTATCATTCACTGCCATTTATTATCATTCATTATCATTTATTATCATTCATTATGATTTATTATTATTATTATTAATTGTTATAGGCCTATCTCCACTAGAAAATTGCGCCAAATTCAAATTCCAACACGATAATGTCTCGAAAACTGTAATTCTATTTATTATTATCATTTATTATTTATTCAAGATGGCGGATTTTCTCGGCGAGAAAGCCATTTTCCTTACATCCATAACAAAAATCTATCACAAGTTCAAATCCCAACGCCATAATTGATCACACGTACGAACTTCCTCAATCACTTATCTTTTTTCACTGGTAGCCTATCATAATCGTGTCAAATAATAAACTGCACTTATAGTAATGTAAGTCACGTCCTTTGATTTTGCAGGGGGGGGAGGGACTGAAGACTTTATTTCAAGCAGTACGATCATCACTTGCTCTCCAACACAGACAGCACACACATCTTTGATATTGCAGTGCAGTCACCACGACATCTGCGCCCCAACTGAATTAGTTCAAATCCTCGCCACCCCCTGGCCAGCGCACGGAGACATTGCTGACGCCTGTCATATGAGGCGGCCGACCACTCGTGCCGGACTGGCGGTATGCTGGGGGCGAGCCCAGCGATCGCTCCCACGTCGTAAACATGTTTTCGCTGGACACACTGGAACTTGCCGAGTTTGACGTCACAGCAGTCGCTTGCCTGCTCACCACGTGTATTCGTCGTCTCCGCACGTTTCCCGCCAAAATTGTTTGCCTCGGATCTGAATCACACAATGGTCAGCTGTTCCCTGCCACACTTTTGGCGCCAAAGTTGTTTTCCTGGGCATGTTCAAACCTGTCGTTGCCGACTGCTCTCCGTCCACCACGTGTCCTTGTGCAAGTGGGAAAGCAGCGCTACACTTTTGATGGCAAAGTTTCCTAGACAGTGGAATCTGCCATGACTGTATAACAGCATGTTTGGTCCACACTAGAACACTCGTAACTGACTCTCTCTCGCACGCGCGTAATAACTGTACAATCGCTGCGCCGCCGCCCCGCTTACATCACACACCCTCCATACACGCGACGGCCTAGGTACTTAATTCCATTTCGTTTTTAATGATATTAAATAATTCAATTTACAATTTCATATACGTATGCAAAGGTGTCCAACTACCTAATTTCAACTACTTTTCGAGGGCCAGACAGCCAGCTCTCCCTAGGAACCAGCGCCATGTTTGAAATCTGCCAGTAAACAAAGCTCACTTGCGCTTCCGCCACCAACCTAAGAAAATTGTTGCAAACGAAGCTCATCACTGCTAAACTAAGCCACCAGCACTCAACCTCTTCCTACACGTTTTGGGTAAGAGGACTCACCCTGCACTAGGCCCATGGATGGAGGAACCAATTTACTTTATTTAGGAATGGAGTGTATGTATCACACCGACATGTTCCACACCATACAGACCTGCAAAACACTCCTACATCACTCATTTGTAATGCTCTAGACACACGCTTGCTAATTATAAACAGTTAAAAATAATGCATAGCACAGCCTACAGACATGCGAACTGCTCATAAATAATGCAAAACATTTACATCCAAATGGCCAGACAACACCTAATTTTCGCAAATAATTTCAGTTCATAGGCTGCTGGAAGGAATAACGAGTGTACTTTATTTATTTGGGACATATCTTTTTGAAACTTTTGCTTCTCATAGGTTTCGATATGTAAGGCTGACCTAAGGCATGTTCTGAACCCCAGTAGTGCACTACACTTGGCAACACAACCACACCCATCAAGATATTCATTCCAATCCAGATCTGTACCTCCTATACAGATAAATTTGTCCAGTTATTTGTCGACTCACTCACAGTCTGACCAGATTGCAGTTTTTTGTGCAAAAACCCCTCAGACTGCGCCGTGCTGCTCGGGGAAGTAAGGAAGGACTGCACTCCTTGGATCCCTTTTATTTAGTCGTGGAGTATATTTGTCACAAAATACCCGCACTGATCCGACTGTGGTCATCTGACACAGGCCACAAACACGTAAACAACTTCTAATTTCTCCACACAATAGCAAACAGCTCTTAAATAATGCAGTACACAATATCAGCAGACGAGCTCTGTACTCTTAAGCTCGCCAAATAAAGCACCGCACAGTGCACATCCATGATCGAAAAATAGTGCAACAGACGCGCACAATCACCCCCAGCTGCCAAACCGACCAAAAGTCTCTGCTCGACCTTCCCCCAAACATGACCTCAACACCGTCGCATTCGCACCTAACACCGGAGAAACTGATATCGCCTATGCGCCTTAGATTACGCTCCAAGGCAGGCCGCACACACGTGCGGTCGGCGGGGGTGGTGGTTCCAGAGTCTCCAGTCAAGTTCAGCTTCCGAGTGCTCGTGACAGCCGACCAGAAAGGGCACTCTCTTCTGACACATGTCAAAGCTGCATTGTTCTTCTCATGTATACCGCCGGCGTCTCAGGTCCGGATCTGCCTTCACGTCTATTGTCAGAATAGCTCATAGCTCGTTGACACACACGATTAACGCGACTGGGAAAACATTTACTAGTCACATGCAACCGATATGGTGACGCAAAACCAATTACTCTGATCTGTGCTGCAGGCGTGTGTAATCATTGAGAATACTCTATTTATTTTTCCGAACAACTTATTTAACCATACAGTATACCTATCACAAAACACCCACCCAGATGTGCCCTGGGCCATGTTACACAACCAACATACACGCACCCAATCATAATTTCAGTACACACTATAGCAAACTGCTACTAAATAATTCCTCACACAGATGTGTAGATACGCTCAGTACTCGTAAACTATCCTAATAACGCATAGCAGAGCCTGCAGATCCGCTCGCAAAATAACTCAGGAGACGTGCGCAGGTACCCCCCACTCTGCACACAGCCCACAGGATCGTGAAGGCACCCATCCGTCTGATTTCAGACCTCACACAGCCCCTGCTTGGCTTCCGCGAGCGTGAGTTGGCGCGGTCAACGCGCCCGTCAGCGGTCAAAGCACAGGACCGTCCAGGACCGCGATCCGTCACAATCCCGAGCCGCGACCACCGAACGCGCGTGAAAGTCAACTTTATATCTACGTAGCATAATTCGAAAGCGCAGCCTCCATACGCTAGACACATAATAGCAGCACATGTCTTTACCTCCTATGACACAGTAGCACACTGCGCATTGCTCCTCACACGACATTAAACGGCCCTTTAACTAAACATAACTACACATCCCTGCTCTCACCTCGTCGTGTGACTAGCCATCTAAAACCTTCTCAATATTATTCTTACTTTACATTTAAAAAAAATTAGATCTAATTTACACCTCACACTGCACCTAACCTCACACCTGTCCCACCATCAAAATACACAAACGTCCTCAGCCCTATCTTGACACTCACATATCACCCCACAAACCATGTCCATCAATCAGTTTACCATTCTCATTCCCTCTTTACGAATTACAAACGTAGCCTCTATCTAAACACCAATCAACTCATCTTTCTTGCACTTTCAACAGTAAAATTAATTTTACAAATACCAAACGCAATTAAAGAGTCAAACTTTTATACAGAGCATCAAGCATATACGACACTCACACCAATATTCAAAGCCTGGTCCATATTTACAACCTCCACCTTGAATTAAATATTATTACCATTGCCGCAACATTCTACCAGCGCTCGATTTGTGCCTATTTTTCGGCTCTTAACTGTTGTCACTAGCGGTCGAATTCACTATCTATAGACTGCATAAATTTCCACATGAAAAGAAAATCTCACCCCGCCGTTTAGAGACTGCTATATCCGAACACATAGCATTATTCAACTATCACTTGCTCTTATCTAATAAGTCATCCATCAGGTCTGGGGGCAAGGTCACCCCCTTCTATCTTTCTTTCTTGCAGCAGCAGACAGCTATTTTTTTTTTTTTTTTTTTTTTTTACAGTGGTAGCTAAATTGCGCCATCAACTTAACATCACCATTCGTGAAACATATCTTCAAATATGTAAACACTCTTACTCAATTACACAGCGGTCCCACTGAGAACATGACCTTCAATACTACAGTTCTTAATCCAGTAACTACCAAAACAAGAACTAAATTCTCTAACTAATCCCATAGCGCCTTACAAAGCGAGCATCCGAGCGCCGCCGGCGGCATGTCAAAGCCACATAGCTGTCCATCTAAACGGCTGTCCACTCATCCCCCAGGACCATCATGCTGAAGTGGGCTCTCCCTATACCTGCTCTCCAGCTATTGTCTAACGACATACAGTGCACAAATGGATTCCTGAATAGCGCAGATCTCTATCTCCCCCTCGCATCTCCAACAGGACATGTAAACAGTGTCTCCCCCAGCCAGCGAAACTAACGTTATTCAGCCTTCGCTGACAATTTCCACTCACAAATCTTAAACACGCGCATATATAAAACCATATTCACTCCTGCCAAAACTCACTTAATAATAAAAAAGCATTCTCCCTTCCTAAGCATAGATGAGTATGCATTTATCTTCACCCATCTGATCTCTGCAATTTAAGTCGGAGAAAGACATATCTATTACCTTCTGCAACCTGTCTATTAACAGAACGATCTCAGTTGCTACAACAGGACCTTGTTATGACCATTCGCCGGAAATGTGCGCAATGTTGTACGCCTCAAACTAGGTACAAGTACAACAGATCCTCAACACCCTATCATCTTTATCCTCCATCATCAAACAGTGAAAAAGTCACAAAGGCACCAATGCGATCCACCTCCAGCGCAGACATACGGAATTCACAACACTCTCCCTGAATAACTCAGAGTGCGACCATCCAAGAATTCCTAACAGCTCGCCAAGTCCGACACCTCAAACTACTGGTGCCTATATGAACAAGATCATATTAAATATACACACACGCTGCAGATACCCCTTTAAAGTTTGATCACCCATACTCTAAGCGAATGAGAATCGCCTCTGGCACTTGTTCATACAGTATTTTCTAACACGCTTTTGCACACTGCCGAGCATTTCGTCTTTCTGCCGCGACTTCTAAGTCAGTGTCTGATTCTAAACAGACATTAACACGGACTGATGCACGGCCTCTCACAGGAAACTATACCTTGCACCTTGAAATCATATTCTTACAGTCGATAGCATAACACTGAATGATTTTAAATAAAGGACAGCCACAACACAAGGAAACTAGAAGAGCCTGCTGGCGTTGTAGCGACTTCCCTCGAAAGTGATTGACCACCTCAACATTTAAACTCATATGTCGCAGTGACCGAATAGTTTATAACTCTGCGTTCCATTTGTAGTGATTGGTCATTTTTGCACACAAGTACGGGCCTCCGTTTTCGGAGGTTGTGGTCCATCAACCAAAATTTGTCCCCCAACTCAAGCAAGCATTGTCAGTCAATCATTATGTTGTACCCTGGCTATATCACGTGACCAAAGCATCCAAATAGAATACTGGAAAAAAATCGACCTTCAGCAACTTGTCCTTCTCTAGAATAAATGAGTTAATGTTTGAATCGTACCTAGTTGCAGCTCTGTCTCAATCGATCATCTCGTACACTCTCTGTTATCATTTAACACAGATGTGAGTAAGTTTAGACGTGAATGATTCTGTGTCCTACACGCGCGTGAGAGAGAGTCAATTAGCGAGCGTTCTAGTGCGGACCAAATGTGTTGTTATAGAGAGTGTTACAAAAAGGTACGGCCAAACTTTCAGGAAACATTCCTCACACACAAAGAAAGAAAATATATTATGTGGACATGTGTCCAGAAACGCTTACTTTCCATGTTAGAGCTCATTTTATTACTTCTCTTCAAATCACATTAATCATGGAATGGAAACACACAGCAACAGAACGTACCAGCGTGACTTCAAACAGGAAATGTTAAAAATGTCTTCCGTTAGCGGGGATACATGCATCCACCCTCCGTCACATGGAATCCCTGATGCGCTGATGCAGCCCTGGAGAATGGCGTATTGTGTCACAGCCGTCCACAATACGAGCACGAAGAGTCTCTACACTTGGTACCCAGGCTGCGTGGGCAAGAGCTTTCAAATGCCCCCATAAATGAAAGTCAAGAGGGTTGAGGTCAGGAGAGCGTGGAGGCCATTGAATTGGTCCGCCTCTACCAATCCATCGGTCACCGAATCTGTTGTTGAGAAGCTTACGAACACTGCGACTGAAATGTGCAGGAGCTCCATCGTGCATGAACCACATGTTGTGTTGTACTTGTAACGGCACATGTTCTAGCAGCACAGGTAGAGTATCCCATATGAAACCATGATAACGTGCTCCATTGAGCGTAGGTGGACGAAACTAAAATGAGCTCTAACATGGAAATTAAGCGTTTCCGGACACATGTCCACATAACATCTTTTCTTTATTTGTGTGTGAGGAATGTTTCCTGAAAGTTCGGCCCTACCTTTTTGTAACACCCTGTATAGTCATGGCGGATTCTACTGTCGAGCAAACTTTGCCACCTGAAGTGTAGTACTGCGTTCTCGCTTGCACACGTGGTGGATGGTGAGCGGTTGGCATCGACAGGTTTGAATGTGCCCAGGAAAACAACTTTGGCGCCAAAAGTGTGGCAGGAAACGTCCGACCGTTGTGTGATTCAGCTCCGAGGCGAACAATTTTGGCGGGAAACGTGCGGAGACGACGAATACACGTGGTGAGCGGGCAAGCGACTGCTGTGACGTCGAACTCGGCAAGTTCCAGTGTGTCCAGCGAAAACGTGTTTACGACGTGGGAGCGATCGCCGGGCTCGCCCCCAGCATACCGCCAATCCAGCACGAGTGGCCGGCCGCCTCACGTGACAGGCGTCAGCAATGTCTCCGTGCGCTGGCCAGGGGGTGGCGAGGATTTGAACTAATTCAGTTGGGGTGTGGACGTCGTGGCGACTGCACTGCAGTATCAAAGATGTGTGTAGTGACTGTGTTGGAGAACAAGTGATGATCGTACTGCTTGAAATAAAGTCTTCAGTCCCTCCCCCCCCCCCCCCCCTGAAAAATCAAAGGACGTGACGTACGTTACTATAAGTGCAGTTTATTATTTGACGTGATTATGATAGGCTACCAGTGAAAAAAGATAGGTGATGGAGGAAGTTTGTACATGTGATCAATTATGGTGTTGGGATTTGAACTTGTGATAGATTTTTGTTATGGGTGTAAGGAAAATGGCTTTCTCGCCGAGAAAATCCGCCATCTTGAATAAATAATAAATGATAATAATAAATAGAAGTACAGTTTTCGAGATATTATCGTGTTGGAATTTGAATTTGGCGCAATTTTCTAGTGGAGGTAGGCCTATAATAATTAATAATAATAATAATAAATCATAATGAATGATAATAAATGATAATGAATGATAATAAAAGACATTGAATGATAATGAATGTTAATGAATGATAATGAATAATAATGATTAATAATAAACAAAAGTAAGGATTGTTGGATTTTAATTTGGAGGGAATTTTCTAGTGGAGGCAGGTCAATAATAATAAATAATAATAAGTGATAAAAAATAATAATAAATGATAATAAATAATAATAAATGAATAATTAATGTTAATAAATTGTAAATAATAATAAAAGGCAAGTACGGTTTTGCATGCATTATCCTGTTGGAAATCTAACTTCCCGCCATTTTTGCTTCTGGAGGCTTAGGTTAGTGGACGTAGCACAATTGGCCTATTTTCCCGCCAAAATTCAAATTTCCAGCCATTTTTTCTTGTAGTTAGGTTAGTGGACGTATCATAACTGGCCTATTTTCCCGCCAAAATCCGCCATCTTGGATGACGACATGCGATGTTGCCAAGTCTACATGCTGCCATCTTGGATGACGTCATCGCCGCCATCTTGATTAAATTTGGCAACAATGCAGAGTGCGCTGACACATACTTAGTCCCACTACTCTCATCTACTACTATTTGTGATCCTTCTCAGTTAACCATTGCCTATATCCCAGTGAATATATCACCGACCCTCTGGCTTTGCATCAAGACAGAATGTGTTACAAATACTATTGAAATATCTAGCTGGGGAGGTGTGAGGGGGTCGCAAATATGGCTTGAATACCATGTCCCTTGGCCGCATCATTTTCAAAATGCGGTAATTTTATCACAAGGTTGCATCGTGAGCTACGTGTAATCAGAGTGCAAGTAGTCTGATACTATACACTCCTATGATAACCGTCTCAGTATTTGTCCGGAGAAACCACCTCATTCAGAGGTAATGTCATACCTCGATTTATATAGCCAGTATAGCTTTTTAACATGGATACTTGTGTGCACCTGTAGAAACACGACTGCTTGTGACAGCAACATATAGTAGTTTTTGCGAACGAATTTTTTAACATCTGGCCGATTACGACTCTCTTTCTAAGACACAGAAAAACTTATGAGACATGTCCACCCATTGCTGATATTCTCTCAGTATTATTTCGTATCGTAGGCAATCAGTTATTGACGAAATATTGTACTTAGTACACTCCTGGAAATAGAAAAAAGAACACATTGACACCGGTGTGTCAGACCCACCATACTTGCTCCGGACACTGCGAGAGGGCTGTACAAGCAATGATCACACGCAAGGCACAGCGGACACACCAGGAACCGCGGTGTTGGCCGTCGAATGGCGCTAGCTGCGCAGCATTTGTGCACCGCCGCCGTCAGTGTCAGCCAGTTTGCCGTGGCATACGGAGCTCCATCGCAGTCTTTAACACTGGTAGCATGCCGCGACAGCGTGGACGTGAACCGTATGTGCAGTTGACGGACTTTGAGCGAGGGCGTATAGTGGGCATGCGGGAGGCCGGGTGGACGTACCGCCGAATTGCTCAACACGTGGGGCGTGAGGTCTCCACAGTACATCGATGTTGTCGCCAGTGGTCGGCGGAAGGTGCACGTGCCCGTCGACCTGGGACCGGACCGCAGCGACGCACGGATGCACGCCAAGACCGTAGGATCCTACGCAGTGCCGTAGGGGACCGCACCGCCACTTCCCAGCAAATTAGGGACACTGTTGCTCCTGGGGTATCGGCGAGGACCATTCGCAACCGTCTCCATGAAGCTGGGCTACGGTCCCGCACACCGTTAGGCCGTCTTCCGCTCACGCCCCAACATCGTGCAGCCCGCCTCCAGTGGTGTCGCGACAGGCGTGAATGGAGGGACGAATGGAGACGTGTCGTCTTCAGCGATGAGAGTCGCTTCTGCCTTGGTGCCAATGATGGTCGTATGCGTGTTTGGCGCCGTGCGGGTGAGCGCCACAATCAGGACTGCATACGACCGAGGCACACAGGGCCAACACCCGGCATCATGGTGTGGGGAGCGATCTCCTACACTGGCCGTACACCACCGGTGATCGTCGAGGGGACATTGAATAGTGCACGGTACATCCAAACCGTCATCGAACCCATCGTTCTACCATTCCTAGACCGGCAAGGGAACTTGCTGTTCCAACAGGACAATGCACGTCCGCATGTATCCCGTGCCACCCAACGTGCTCTAGAAGGTGTAAGTCAACTACCCTGGCCAGCAAGATCTCCGGATCTGTCCCCCATTGAGCATGTTTGGGACTGGATGAAGCGTCGTCTCACGCGGTCTGCACGTCCAGCACGAACGCTGGTCCAACTGAGGCGCCAGGTGGAAATGGCATGGCAAGCCGTTCCACAGGACTACATCCAGCATCTCTACGATCGTCTCCATGGGAGAATAGCAGCCTGCATTGCTGCGAAAGGTGGATATACACTGTACTAGTGCCGACATTGTGCATGCTCTGTTGCCTGTGTCTATGTGTCTGTGGTTCTGTCAGTGTGATCATGTGATGTATCTGACCCCAGGAATGTGTCAATAAAGTTTCCCCTTCCTGGGACAATGAATTCACGGTGTTCTTATTTCAATTTCCAGGAGTGTAGTTGTAGAGGCTGCGTGATAGGTTTACCTTGGGCATTAGGCTTATAAAGTACGTGTTTGTAATCCAAAATAAGAAAGGGAAGAGTACGCCAAATCATAAGAATGGTACAGACGTTTCTTTTTCCAGAGCCACGCCCATCAGCAGGATGTATTTCCAATACTTCCCTCATTGTCGAATGCTGTTCAACTGAAATCACAATAGTAACATTTAATTGTAAGTATAGCGATCAAATATATATGTGACCGATTTCATAGGATGATTCGGTGTATGCATGGACCGTGGTGGGAATGATTCACATTTACAGCTAACGGCAGAGGCTGTCTGAATGGAGACAGCCAAATAGCGAACTAATACTTAATATGTATTGGATAATTTTGGTGATCGCATGGAAACTTGAGAAGATTGAATACGCCGGTGTGCTTGAGCTGGACCTTTATTCCCTCCTATGTAAATTGTTCGGTTAACTGCTTTCGCGTATTTCCCGTCTTAGTTTAGTTGAGAGAATATCGATTGTGGTGAGGGCATCTAGCAGGTGGAAGATACATTTGCTGATTCTCTAGACATGAGAAACCCCTTAGTTGAGTTTGTAAATTATAGGGATGATGTGGAATCTACTACATCACCGACATGGGTATTCGTGAGTGGAAATATCAATTTTCTCTAGTTGTTTCTAGTTACTCAGTGGTCTAGAGTACCCTCCACCCAGCTAAAGTTTGAATTTCATTGAGAAATAATTCCCAGTCTGCATCTTCAGAATTATGTTGTGTGAGAGATTGGCAGGAAACTGCTGTGTGCAAACCATGCAAAAATATACTTGTTCTTGTAATCCCAGAGTCTGGAAATGGGTGTAGAAAAAAGCATGCAGGGAACAGGTCTGGACCAGAAACAGTAATGCATTTGTGTTGGGGGGGAAAAAGCCCGAATTTGTAGAACAGTTCTGAGAGTGACTTCGGTCCCCTGAGGGAGTTCTGGCCACCTGTCGGGAGTGGATAAACACCAACCTCACAGGGAGATATGTAGTGCCGCGAGTATATCTATTGTGCTGTCTGTCTTCACGGTATATGTACGAATGATGCAAAAGGGGGGATTTTGTATGGTTTAGGATACAAATTGTATGTTTACTACATCGACGCGGTACATGGTGATATATTGGTGTGTTGGAGATAGTTTTCATGCTATAATATTCAAGGTCATGTCCTCAGTGGAAGGACAGTGTAACTGAGTAAGAGTCTTTTCGTATTTGACGATATGTATGGCACATTACGACGTTTAGTTGTCGGTGCAATATGGCGATCAGTGTAAAATAATTTTTTGCCGCTGACAGTCTCGTCTGCAGAAAGAAAACGAAAATGTGGATGGTGCTGCCACACCGACAGCATCAGTAATTTGTGGGTAAATTCGATAAGAGCCAATCATAATCCCACATTCATTTACAAAACATCCATTGTGCTGGCATATAAGGTTCTCTACATAATTGTGAGAACGTTTGTGTAGGTCGAAATCAGGAAGGGTAACGCATGATCGACAGGACTGCGAAGAAGAACGAATTTTCATTTTCCTTGTTGTTCTATCGATAGTGATGATGATTACGGTACACCATTCTGTGTTTGTGATGTCTTTCCAAGCATTACGTCCATGGATGCAGATTTCATTATCACACAAAATGCCTGACCCCTGTTCTTCGAAAAATTTGTTTGAGAGAATCTTGGCAGGATTCAGCACTTTCAAGAAGCGCTGATTGTAAGACTTCGTCAGATAATTTCCTAGGACTAAGGAGAAGTGAGACATATAGCCAGTGTGAGTGTACGTATACCATAATGTTTTTGGGTGCTGTACAGATATTAAAGATAACTGTACTGTGTGTGTATAATGTGTATATATTGCATTGTTAAGTTAGTGTGGCTTATGTTGCGACATGACCAGAGAAGATGAGTGTGTGTCCCATCGTGAGAGACGTATAGATTCAGCACATTGATAACAGCGAGGGTATGAGAGAGGTTTTTTACATAGAAAATTATGTGCATTATAGATACTGGGTTTAGTTCTAGAACCACAGCCGTCAAGAGGAGACATTGCCAGTACATCGATCAGTGTCAGACTCTAGCAGCAATCGTAATATTAATTGCAGTTGTTGTTGTTGTTCTTGTGGTCTTCAGTCCTGAGACTGGTTTGATGCAGCTCTTCGTGCTACTAAATCCTGTGCAAGCTTCTTGATCTCGCAGTACTTACTGCAACCTACATCCTTCTAAATCTGCTTAGTGTATTCATCTCGTGGTCTCCCTCTACGATTTTTACCCTCCACGCTGCCCTCCAATGCTAAATTCATGATCCCTTGATGCCTCATAACATGTCCTACCAACCGGTCCCTTCTTCTTGTCAAGTTGAGCCACTAACTCCTCTTCTCCCCAATTCTATTCAATACCTCCTCATTAGTTATGTGATCTACCCATCTAATCTTCAGCATTCTTCTGTAGCACCACATTTCGAAAGCTTCTATTCTCTTCTTGCCTAAACTACTTATTGTGCACGTTTCGCTTCCATACATGGCTACACTCCATACAAATACTTTCAGAAACGACTTCCTGACACTTAAATCTATACTCGATGCTAACAAATTGCTCTTCTTCAGAAACGCTTTCCTTGCCGTTGCCAGTCGGCATTTTATATCCTCTCTACTTCGACCATCATCAGTTCTTTTGCTCCCCAAATAGCAAAACTCCTTTACTACTTTAAATGTCTCATTTCCTAATCTAATTCCCTCAGCATCACCCGACTTAATTCGACTACATTCCATTGTCCTCGTTTTGTTTTTGTTGATGTTCGTCTTATATCCTCCTTTCAAGACACTGTCCATTCCGTTCAACTGCTCTTCCAAGTCCTTTGCTTTCTCTGACAGAATTACAATTGAAGTTACACTGGTAAATATGTTCCTGGCTTCCAATATTCGTGTGAGTCTTGTATGTATTTGATGGTCCATAGACAACTTTTAAGGATTGAACTGTCAGTGCAATGTAGCGATCTGTGCAAAATAATTTTACCGCTGAAAGTCTCGTCTGCAGAAAACAATTGGTCCCACTGGACCTGCACTGCAGCTGTGCGACGTCACGCCAAGAACGGTACACTTTCACATTGCATCAGCAGTGGTGAGAGAGTGATGGGTCGTGGTAGCCTCCTGTGCAGTCTAGTGGACAATGGGTGCTGGGTGTCAGTATACATGTGTGGACTATATGCTGTGACATCACTATGCGCATGCAGGCTGCACACGTTGCACGAGTACCATTAGAATCGCGAACGATGTAGTGGAATTCTATTGCATGAGCTGTGATGTCAGTATTGGCGTCACACACATATGTTGCGAGTGGTGGAACAGTTTTTCTACAGGATCTGTGAGGGTGAGCCGCTCTGCAAATTCGGTGGACTTCAGGTAGAAAGGGGAATGATATCAACAGCAATGAACACCCACGCGCTGCCCAGAGGACGACTTGGCGCTTACTTAGATAGAGATGTGACGTCAGTATGCCTGTGTGGGCTATACGCTGTGACGTCACTACGTGCGCACGTGCAACACGTCGCACGAGTACTGTTACAATTGTGAGAAAGCGGTCGAGACAGAACCTTTACGTGTCCTTCGACAGAGCTACAAGCAGCCAGATGAAAAGTCAGTAAGAAGAACTTAATGAAACTTCTTCCTGTTTAGGCTTCTCGCCATCTTGATGCAGGATTGTGGAGATCTAAAACTTCTTAGGATTTTGCAAATTTAGACACATATTGATTCACGCATTTCTCCGCGTCTTCCGCGGTACTTATCAGTTTTTGTGATTACACAATTTTGTTAATGAAATTGTATAATCTTTTACTAATTCGTAACTTCTTGCACAGACCTGTGTAAGGGATACATTACGTTACATTAAACAAGACTTTCACCGTGAAGTTACCAATAGAACTTATAATTTTTTGTGTCCGTATAGTGAATTGTATAGCGTATTTCGTGCAGTTAGTTGAACAGAACATGTAAACGTAGACTAGAAGTTAATCATCAAGAATACAATATCTCATATTATCCAAAATATTTGGACAATGCTCTGATTGCTTATCGATTTGATGCCCATGGAAACGATTAATTTCTTCTGGCGAAGTCAACATACAGGCTACATATCTCAAGTGAAAATAATCTACAGGGTGAAAAGTATTTAAACCGACAAACACTGGTTGTAGGGGACATCAAAACAAATATTTTTCCCTAATGTCATTTTTTCCTACGAGGAGTATTTAAACCGGTAGAGGAAATTTCTCCTGCGGCAAATTAATTAAACCAACAAACACTTTTCCATTTTTTTATGACCAAGAGACAACACATTAATACATCCCAATTTCAATTACAGTAGATTTTCAAAAATGCCTCCATTGACACGTAAACAAAGGTTACACCGTCGGATCATATTCTGTCTGACACGGGCAAAAACCCCAGGAGTATCCTGAACTGTTGCTGCTGCTGCTACTATCCGAGCAACCAGATCCTCTTCTGATGCAAAAGGAGTTGGGTAAACAAGGTTGCGCATCTCTCCCCACACAAAGAAGTCCAGAGGGGACATACCTGGGGATCGAGCAGGCCATGGTGCAGGACCACCTCTGCCAATCCACGTTTCTGGGAACCTTCGGTCCAGGAATCGACACACATGACGTCTGAAATGTGCCGGCGCCCCGTCATGTTGGAACGACATCCGTTGTCTTGTAGGGAGGGGGACGTCTTCCAGCAATTCTGGCAATGCTCTGGCGAGAAAATTGTAATAGTGCCTGCCATTTAATGGCCTAGGTAGCAGATACGGCCCAATTAAACAGTCCCAAACAACACCGACCCACAAATTAACGAAGAACCGCACTTGATGAGCGCTAGTAACTGTGGCATGTGGGTTATCCTCACTCCAAACATGCGAATTGTTCACGTTGAAGACTCCATCACGCTCGAACGTCGCTTCATTGGTAAACAACACAGAGGATGGAAATGTAGCATGCATTTCGCACTGTTCGCGGTACCAATGCGAAAACTGTGCTCTGGGTGGATAATCGACTGGTTCCAGGTTGTGGACACGCTGTAAGTGAAATGGACGTAAAAATTGCTCTCGTAAGACTGTTCTTACATTCGTCTCATTCGTCACACGAGTCCTGATGGAAGGATCTCGCTCCACATGCTGCAAGACAGCTTCCTCAAATTGCAGCGTTCTTACCGTGCGACGGCGTCCCTGTCCAGGTAATCTGCTAAATGACCCGGTCTCACACAGACGTTGGTACACAGCAGCAAAGGTCGTATGACGCGGGATTCGGCGATTAGATATTGTTGTTGATAAACCCACCGTGCAGCTCGTCAGTTGTGGTGCGTTACGTAGTACGCACCAACCATATCAGTGTACTCCTCCAGGTGTATCGCTCCATCAGTAAACAGAGACAATGCACTACTAAACTGGTTGACAGCAGTTGCCTACAACTGAAGATCGTAATACGGCCTCTAACAACTGAAGAGTGTAATACGGCCTCCACCGGTTTAAATAATCCTCATAGGAGAAAATGACATTAGGGAAAAATATTTATTTTGATGTCCGCTACAACCTTCCAGAGTTTGTCGGTTTAAATCCCTTTCACCCTGTATATCAACCTTTTATGAGATTTTTTGTTGGTTTAATTTAGCACGCAAAACCACTACACCCGATTTCTTTGTTTCGTACTATGGTGTTTAAAATCTATGTCTGATCATCCTAATTTAAGTCTATCGTGGTTTCTTCAAATTACCTCAGGCAGGTACTTGGTGGTCTGGGTGCACTGGTTCTACTTAGTACGTAGATGTTATCATGTTCCATTCTCGAATTAGACAAATACTTTTCGCAAGCACAAATACCAAGTGAATAAGGTTATACTTCACTGTCACTGATATTCGAAAACCACGTTAAACTAGGTTCTCGCGGCCACTTCCCCCTCCACCAGTCGACTGATCCGGATTCTATTTAGATTAGACTGTGACAGAGGAAGATGTCGCGTCAAATGAAAACCATGCTTGTTGCTTGCACACTTAATGAAGTTTTTGTGTCATTGTTGAAACATAAGAAATAATCAATGGCTTCAAGTAATTCCTTTCTCCTATACATTTCCCTGTTGCGCATAATCGATCTCTAACCGTCCAGATTTTTTCGGGTTTGCAGAACTAGACACTGAATGAAGACGTTAATTTCGTTGTAATTCTTACCGTTCATCGTTATTATTAAGGTTACATAGTTGTTTTTATTTTTAATGACAGAAGAATAGTAAGAAGTATACAGATATGTAAGAAAAATACGAAAAGGGCAGGACATAAGCCACCAATGTTACTGTTTTTGTGTATCCATGGTATGTCGGTTGGTCGGAGATAATTAATGAACTTAGCATTTGAATAAACCTGTTGCTCTAAGATATCATTTCGAATTATTATATGTTTTAGTATTAGACTGCAGTATGTTGTCATTAGGAGGACTTCAAGCAGAACTGCGCATTTGGTCCTCAAGACATCAGTAAATTATAAAATCCAAATAGTTAAAGCACTTGTGCCTAATTCAAGAAACTCTGATGAGGAGAAAAAATCCTTCTATGAATGACTGAAAGAAACCTGTGAAGAAAGGAGGGATTGATTTTACATATTTATAACTGGTGACTTAATGCCAAAGTTGGAATGTACAAGGAAGGTGAATCAGTTATTAGCAAATATGGAATAGATGAAAGAAATAAGAGTGTGGTTCGATTTGCAGAATGTAAGAAAACTCCTATTATGAATACGTTCTTCAAGAAGCATCCTTCCGCAAATGGACTTGGAGAGGTCCTAATTTAAAGTGAAAAATGAAATAAACTCTATTTTTACCAACAGGCCTCAAAACGTTAAACATACCTCTGGGCTGGGCTGAACAGGTTCAATACAAACAGTGATCATGGATTAGTAATTGCAAGATTTGAAATGAAAACAAAAGTTGAAAGGTTGAAACTAATCAAAGGAAAAGAAAAATTTTAATTTAAAAAATGCTGATGATCGGAAAGAGGAATTTCAAAAAAGAATTAAGAGAAAATTAAAAGCATTTTAAGCAGAAGCAGGACCACTTTTTTCGCTTTGCGATAGATGGCGCTGTAATAGCCCCAAACATATGGTTCACAATTTTAGACGAACAGTTGGTAACGGGAAGGTTTTTAAATTACAATACAGAACGTAGGTACGTTTGAACATTTTATTTCGGTTGTTCCAATGTGATAAATGTACCTCTGTGAACTTATCATTTCTGAGAATGCATGCTGTTACAGCGTGATTACCTGTAAATACCACATTATTGCAATAAATGCTCAAAATGATGTCCGTCAACCTCAATGCATTTGGCAATACGTGTAACGACATTCCTCTCAACAGCGAGTAGTTCGCCTTCCGTAATGTTCGAACATGAATCGACAATGCGCTGACGCATGTTGTCAGGCGTTGTCGGTGGATCACGATAGCAAATATCCTTCAACTTCCCCCACAGAAAGAATTCTGGGGACGTCAGATCCGGTGAACGTGCGGGCCATGGTATGGTGCCTCGACGATCAATCCACCTGTCATGAAATACGCTATTCAATACCGCTTCAACCGCACGCGAGCTATGTGCCGGATATCCATCATGTTGGAAGTACATCGACATTCTGTCATGCAGTGAAACATCTTGTATAACATCGGTAGAACATTACGTAGGAAATCAGCTTACATTGCACCATTTAGATTGCCACCGATAAAATGGGGGCCAATTATCCTTCCTACCATAATGCCACACCATACATTAACCCGCCAAGGTCGCTGATGTTCCACTTGTAGCAGCCATCGTGGATTTTCTGTTGCCCAATAGTGCATATTATGCCGGTTTACGTTACCGCTGTTGGTGAATGACGCTTCGTCGCTAAATAGAACGCGTGCAAAAAATGTGTCATCGTCCAGTAATTTCCCTTGTGCCCAGTGGCAGAACTGTACACGACGTTCAAAGTCGTCGCCATGCAATTCCTGGCGCATAGAAATATGGTGAGGGTGCAATCGTTGTTGGTGTAGCATTCTCAACGCCGACGTTTTTGAGATTCCCGATTCTGGCGCAATTTGTCTGCTAGTGATGTGCGGATTAGCCGCGACAGCAGATAAAACACGTACTTGGGCATCATTATTTGTTGCAGGTCATGGTTGACATTTCACATCTGGGTGAACACTTCCTGTTTCCTTAAATAATGTAATTATTCAGCGAACAGTCCGGACACTTGGATGATGTTGTCCAGGATACTGAGCAGCATACATAGCACATGCCCATTGGGCATTTTGATCACAATAGCCATACATCAACATGATATCGACCTTTTCTGCAATTGGTAAATGGTCCATTTTAACACGGGTAATGTATCACGAAGCAAATACCGTCTGCACTGGTGGAATGATATGTGATACCAGGTACTTATACGTTTGTGACTATTACAGCACAATTTATCACAAAGCGAAAAAAGTGGTCCAACTAAAACACTCACATTTCTTTACGTACTACACGAATATGTAATAAAAATGGGGGTTCCTATTTAAAAAAAACGCAGTTGATATCCGTTTGACCTATGGCAGCGACATCTAGCGGGCCAACCATAGCACCATCTGGTTTCCCCCTTCAAGCTAGACGAGTTTCGTTCTTTGTAGTTTTTTCGTTTGATGCTTATTTCGTGAGATATTTGGCCCGGTCACTATCAATGGACCACACTGTGTACTACGCTAACCACAGGCGGTAAAACCAGTGTGTTTTTGAGAAAACCGTCTAGATAGCTTATGGTATCTCTTGATTTGAAATATGTTAAGGGATATAGACGATTTTATTAAAAAATCCACAATGATTGTGAAATTTATTTTCTTTATCAGTATAGCTAGTGGACAAATAATTAGAAAGAACTCTTTACCTTCGAGAAAAATACCAACGGCACACTACGCCAAATAGTTTCCATTTGGCAGACACTGGGCGAAAATTTTCACTTGGTTGATCCAGTATTGTGGGTCCCTGTGCCCTCTAGTGATTCGAAAGTCTAGAACCGTGAATAAGGTGTGGTGTCATGGTCACGTATTTGGGTTTTCATTTACCCAGTCAACCCGACTCTGGGCTTTAAATGTGTGGTAGCACACAACCAGGAGAGATTTGCGCTAATTAGCAGCTTTCGTCTTAGTTAAATGCTTGAGAATCAGGAACACCAAGGAAGAAGTATCAGCATCTTAGAATAAGCAAGAGGGCGATCATTAGACATAACTTGGTTTGTATACAGGAACAGAATCATATATAATTATGCCTCGTCCTTCTGAGATGTCGTTATGAGCAGCTTAACGTTCATGTGTGATTAAGATGACAGAAACAGCTTCATTATGATGTGTCAGAAATATCTAATATGTCCGAACTGCGGTATCTACTGTTTCACTGCTGTATCGTTCACTGAAACTACGATAAAAGGAATGTAGAAAACAATGTACCAATTGTGAGGGGCTCAACACGTTGTCAGCAAACTAAAACTTCGAAGTAGCCCAAAAATCCGTTAACGAATTCCGCGTTCCAACGCACAAAATAAGTGAGCATTATGAAGAAAATTATTGTGGTGATCATAGATGGCTATTTATCTTCCACGCTGTGGCAGAATAACACAAACTTTTTGTTGCGCTTTTCACGATCAAAATGACTTTTTGCTAACGTCAAACTTAGGTTCAGTTCCACTTTTTGTTTCGTTTAAGTTACATTTGGAACGCATTTGAGCTGGTTGTATATTTGTAATATTGTGTCTCACCTGTTGTGTTTTGTAACACATAGTAAAGCGTTGCAGTTTTGCATAACGGAAGGTCTATGGGTCTCTTGAATTGTGTCCCTACTGTACGTTTAAGACGTCGTTTTTAGATTATTATAAGACACTAACTAAAGGTCTCCCATCATTACAAAATTAATTTGGTAGTATGTCGCTACATTTTAATAGTATATTGTATCAATGATACACCGACTTCATGTACACTTTCATAATCGCATAGTTAACAAACACAAGGGGCGCGTATAGTTTATTCTTACGAAACAGCTACGTCACTCATTGCCGAATCGCGCAGTTAGATATACTACTGCAACAGCCGTTAAAATTTAATCAGAAATAGCTTTAATAAACTAAAATATACAGGGACGCATGTTAAAATTTGCAGTCATGGAGCAGTAAGTGCAAATAATGTAACCTCCTAAATAAGGAAGAAAGTTACAATTCACAAAAGTGTCTTTGCTATCTGAACCCAACAAATATTTCATCATACTATCCAGATTCTCTCCGCAAGCCTTGTTTCTGTTGATCTGATGACAGTGGAAAATGTACAATATTTGTCGTTCTCGCTAATTAACTAGTTATATAGATACTAAAGCAGCAACATATTGTCATGTTACCATGTAGCCCCTTTATCTAAAACTACAAACAGTAAAACAACGTAAATATATAGCTCCTCTGTTGGCGGAATATACTCATTAATTCTTAATTTACACATCTTGTTGTAATATGTTTGTAAAAACGAATTAATAACACTATGTGAGCTTACCGTGCGGCGCGCTCTTTCGTGATTTCGATACATGTATTTGGAGGGGCAGATATGTTAATGATAATGCCCCCGTTCGGACTTCATGAGCGCTTTACGTCTTAGAGAGCTTCCTCCGTTTTCGTGCGCGTATAATGCCACTAATCCTGGTAATTGATGAGCGCTAGTACTAAACTGCGAGGCTTCCATTAGGTAATTTTATACAGCCGATTATAATCGCTAAAAGCTTCAACGTCTCTTTTCCTCCCTACAAATGGCTTGACTCATTACAATCTAGATGAGAACTCATTTAACACGAGTGCACAATATCCAGTGTACAACCACTATTAAGTGAAGAGTATGCTGTCAAGACGAGCAACCACTGTTAGCTGTTTTCCTAAATAATGAAGTAGGTTCTTTGCCCGTTTGCTGGACTCAATTTAGTTCAAAATAGTCGATCTGTAAGAAAGAAAATTGTACACGCACTGTGTTTAACCAAATCGCTTAATGAAGTCAAAACTGGTTTCTTTTGGTTATTTTCTTAGTGATATATTAGTCCATGAAGGAGTAATTTGCAGTCCACACAATACTCGTAATAATTAAAGGCTGATTCTCATCACGTTTGCAGCCACCTAACGCGTTCATGACACACAATTCTGTACCACCGCACGTAGGCAAATAAATAAGAGTCTATCTGTTTTATGTACTGCTGTGTCTGGCGCCACTTCAATATGGGTGAGACAAAACGAGACATTTGCAAGTCCTTACTATCAGACAAACGATATTTTCATCATAAAATATCATGAACAATCAGTTATAGCACCAGAAGAAATATTAGATCAATGAATCACAGTCTTGCGAGATCAGGTTAACTAGAGTATCTGTGCTCTGTGGGTTCAGATGCCATTGTACTGTCATCCTGCAGTGGGTCGTTTGAACATACTATGAGATGGTAAATTATTTCAGATGCCTCTGAGCACTATGGGACTTAACGTCTGAGGTCATCAGTCCCCTAGAACTTAGAACTACTTAAACCTAACTAACCTAAGGACAGCACACTCATTCATGCCCGAGGAAGGATTCGAACCTACGACCGTAGCGGTCGCGCGGTTCCAGACTGAAGTGCCTAGAACCGCTCGGCCACAACGGCCGGCGGTAAATTATGTAAACAAGTTCTATCGCGTACCTGGCATAATTAATTTCAGATGAAGAAGACTGATTGCTAGGGAGGTTTACATGGCGGCGACGAGATCCAGGCTAGATCCAAGTAAACGTGATTCAGAGTCCATAAAAAGAAAACAAGTCACTACATTCTGTTACCGCATGCGAATTGTTCAGTTCAGTTTTGTAGAATGCCCACAGATGTTCAACAAACTAACAAACTGACCTTTTCATGCATCATGGTTATGTAACCAAAAAGGCAAACTTCTATCTTTAATATTGCTAACACATCAGAAAACATACTGCCGGTAAAACTGTACATCGATTTAGAGGTTTCCAGTTCATTCAAAATTTATTGTTGCAACAGTGCATATGGGAGTACATGAAATGATTACATTTACAGATCAATAGCACAAGCAGTTCACAGGACCAGGTATCGATCAAACTATGCTGAACCACCGATCGTAGTATGTGGTGTAACTCCACGGGCGGCAATGTAGGCACTGAATCTGGCATCCAGTCGATCGTACATATGAACAAATACTGTCCTGGGATACGTTATGCCAAGCCTGCTCGACCTGTTCACGTAGTTCTGTGTTTGAGGAGTCGCTCGAGTCACTTCTCGTCCCATCACATCTCCGGAAATAGTGCTGGCCAGAGAAGTTGCTGCACGTCTTGCAGATCACATTGAGTTTCAAGGGTAATATGTAGGCGAGCATAATTCTGTTGGAACAAGACATCACCTTCCTGTTGCAAGAACGGCAAAAGAACGGGTCTAATAACATTCTACACGTACCGAGCGCTGGTTAGCGTACCCTGCAGAAGCACCAAAGGTGAACGAGAGTTATAGCTCATCCGCTGCAGACCATAAGGCTGGGGGTGGAGTTAGTGAGTCTTGGATGAATCCACTCTACGAGGCAGCACTGACCAGGCCTATATCATGCGCGCAAATGACTATCACTTGCGTACAAGTAGAATCTGCTTTCATCGCTGAAGACCATGACTCGCTATTCCATCTTCCAAGCGATCCTCTGACGGCATCAGTCCAGTCATGCCTGTCAATGCAGTGCCCGTACTCCCACTGCTAGTAACCGGTTTGCAACAGTCCATGTTGACACGTCTTGGCTCACAAGACCTCTTATCTACGCTGTGGTAGGTGGACGATCTGGCGCTGCTGCACTTACGATAAGACGATCCTGGCGGGATCCTGTCCTGTGTGGGCGTCCAGTCCTCATCTAGGTATGTGTGAATGTTCACATGACACCACCATCGTTGCACAACCGACGCAGCTCGTCCAGCTTGTGTGTCAGTTCCCCAAAAGGACCATCCAGCTACTCGGAGGGCCATAATTTTACATCTCTCATTTGGCTGTGGGATGCACGAGTGCACCTCCGTTGCATGATTGCCTGCTGGCTTCACAAGTATCCAACACAATGAGCCTTCTGGCTGTGAGCACTCCCTGTTAACCCTAACAATAGTTTCAAGAACGGTCGGGCTAGGTCTATGGGACCCAATAAATAAAGCTTTTGTAACAAGTGACAGACAGTATATTTACATGAAATAACGAATTTTTGTTTTGTTCACGTAGTACTAAATGCTATAGTGACATTATTTTAACTTTCTGAATTGTACAATAATCGTAAAAAGACAAGTGGAAAACATACTTCTTTGTAATACTAAATGTGAGTAAACGGGAAATTCAAGTAAATTTGATTGAAATACGTAAATAAATGAGAATAAGTTGTAGAAATAAGAAGCAAAGGTGTTGGATTTTTATTACATAAATAGAAATTGTGAATATAACGAATAAGTTGTGAGATATCATCCGACAAAGTCATCATTTTTCAAAACAGTCGTCGCAAAGTATTGCAGCATGCGCCAAGCGTAACCGCACCTTGCAAATTTTGTAAAAGTATTTAGTTCTGCTGTTCTTGCGTTTGCAACATCTTCACCTTTTCCCTGGTTGTGGATGTTCGACTATTCTTTTTTCTTGGGTGCCGGAGAGGCTAGAGGCAAGCCCGCGAATTTCGCCCTGGAGATTTGGCTGGACTGCATACATTGTCAAACATGGTGTTATGAAAGACTGTCCTGGGGTTCTGACGTATTCTCTTCTAACTGAGACGTTTTCACTTGCTTTGAATAAAACGTTGCCATTGACAGCTTCAGTGCTCAGCAACTGAAAAAAGAGACAGGGAGCCCACCGTCTTGTCCCTCCAGCAACAACATATTCACCACACATAGCATCAATGACATCTACGTCGCCCTACGTTTTGTTGTAGTACGTTATTATACTCGTTTTTTTCTTTTCACCGCTGTCACTGTCAGCTTCATCATCATGATGCATTGACGAAATAACGAATACTTATCTGTTTCAATAGGATACATATAAAAGTAATGTGACGTCTTCCTGAATTCCAAACATACTTGAATACCTTTTTCAGAGTTTTTGGATAAAAACTCCACTGGAACTTCATCAGGATTATTTTTTTAACGTACCAACAGTAATATTCTTTACTTGTAGTACTTTCTTGACGATTGGGTAAGAATTAAAACAATTGTTGTTTTGTCAGATTTCTTACAGACCCCTTTACTGATTACACAAGATGCAAAACAACATCGTATGCCTTATTGTTGACTTTGTACGGTAGTTGGATACCTGCAAAGACTTCTAAATGTTTTACATAGAACGTTTTAGGACTGGCAGGTTTATTTGGGTTGGCAAGTTTATTTGGGATGCATAATCCTGAACCGGCACCTGTCTCTGTATGGAGGAGCATTTCGTCCAAAGTAACGTTTTCGGCGGAGCAAAATAGGCATTGCAGTTGGAGACAAACATACCAAGAATGGATCTCATAAAATTCTGTAAATTGCACTGTGTGAAAGATTTTCTCTTGTCATTGGCAATGATAATTCGCTCTCACGACATCACAGATAGTTTGTGAAGTAACTCAATGATAGGCCTACACGAAAATAAAAATGGGATCGCACTGTCAGGAATTAATAACGTAACATGTCAAGCTGGGTCTGACAGACCCATGCGCTTTTTGTAAGACAAACAATTAGTAAACAAAGTAAAACCTCATTCACGACGTGAATGGTTTGTCTCGGATGTTTCAGGAAGCTAGAGAGTGCTCGGGTCAAATCAGCTACTATAAGAATATAAATTCAGTAAAACAAAAACTAGTGGTTCTCACAGATCCAGCCCGACCGTTGTAAGGTAAATGGATAGACACAGATGACGGTCTGGTACCTATGCCTATGCAACGACGATATCTGTTGGTGGACGACGATGAATCTACTATACCCCATTGTTGTCGTCGGATGAAAATCGACGTCGTCTTTTCAGGTGTACTATTTTATTCCAGCAGTGTAGATAACAAAATTTTGTAGTATTACCAGAGAGATTTCCTTCATACGAGGGTTGGAACTTAAGTAGTGGCAACTATTTATTCACAACCGATACAAAAGAGTTACATGTTTGCATCTGTTACTGCCCTTCGAAGTAGTCACCAGCGTTGTGTAGAACCAGTTGCCAGCGATCTGGAAGGCGTAGTATACCGTTAGCAGAGCTTGTACTGTTGATAGTGCGAATGGAGCTGTCTACTGCCTGTCGAATCTCTGGAACAGTTCTGAAATGAATGCCACGAAGTGTTTCCTTCATCTTCGGAATCAAATCAAAGTCGCAAGGACTTACGTCTGGGAAGTATGGTGGATGGTACAGTACTTCCCAGTCCCATCGACCGAAAAGACCAGCCACATCTTGTGCTGTACGCATCTGCACATTGTCGTGCAAAATGATGGGTGGGTTGCGCAGAAAGTGTCAGCGCTTCTTTCGCAAAGCTGGTCGCAGGTGATGCTCCAAGAACGAACAGTAATACTGTTCATTGACGGTCTGCCGTGGACGAACGTAATGCGTTAGGATAGCACCATCACAGTCGTACACGAGAATCACCATACTTTTCACCATACTGGGGCTCTGACGCACTTTCGACTTTCCTAGGGACCCATAATGACGCCATTCGTTGGACTGACGTTTCAGTTTTGGCTAGTTCGATGTGGCCCATGTCTCATCCAGTGTTACGATACGGCGTAGGAAAGCCTCTCCTTCGCGCTCATAGCGCTCCAAGTGCGTCTGAGCAGCGTCGTGGCGCATCCATTTCTGCATTTCCGTCAAGTCATGCGGAACCCATCGTGCTGCAATTTTTCGCATGCCGGGGCGTTCCTTCAGGATGAGCAGCACAATCGTATGCGCTAATATGGTTTCGTGGGGGAGCTCACGAATCCACTAACGCAGCATCAGAGACGCCAGGTCGACCTGTCCGATGCATGTCTGCCACAGTTTGCCGAAGTTCATTGAAGGCTTTTACCCAACGTGCCACTGTCCTGTACGGCAATGCCGATTACCCGCACGCTTCGTGGAGACCTTGATGACACTGTCGTGCTGTACGACCTCTGGCACATTCAATCTTGATGCAACTCCGTTGTTCCTGTTTCGAATATATAGTGACACCGTTACGTTAGACTGCTCGCTCACAGGTGACTGTGTTTCCCTCGATTGTGCGCACGCCCGTGACGTGGGACGGGCGAGTCCATTTGCTCGATGGTAAGGTAGGTATGTCAACAACGTGTGCTATCAGCGACTATAGTAGATTCCATTGCATAGTGTCTCCACGCCAGTGATACCACTATCTAAGTTACAAGCTACGTAATTATTACAATATACACTGTCTCATAAATGGACAAGCACTCGGCAGGCTGAGAAAACGGAAGGGAACTTCACGGGCTCAAAGATCACGTGATGGTTTTTCAGTAATTACTAACCGATTCAAACTTACAAATATCTTCCCAGTATGAGTCCACTTAGCCGGCCGCTGTGACCGAGCGATTCTAGGGGCTTCAGTCCGGAACCGCGCTGCTGCTACGGTCGTTGGTTCAAATCCTGCCTCGGGTACGGATGTGTGTTAGGTTTAGTTAGGTTGAAGTAGTTCTAGGGGACTGATGACCTCAGATGTTGTCCCATAGTGCTTAGAACCATTTAAAACTTTTTTTAGTCCACTTATATGACGCTAGATCCCCAATCCCCATCCCCCCCCCCCACCCCACCCCTGCCTGTTCAGAATGTATGCACTTATTTGGTTGGGACGTGTGTCATACAACCGTTGTATCCTCCCCTGAGGCAAGCTGTCCCACAACTGTTGCATCTTGTCCTTGATATCCTGGTTACTGGAGCTGGGATCGCGGACACATCAGAGACCTTGCTAGCAACATAGCATGCACAATGTGTGGGTGAACACTGATCTGTTGAAAAAGGGCACTAGGATATTGATGCATGATGACACAGGGTGCCGTTTGAAAGGGGCCAATTTCAGCCCCCTTTCATGTAATTGTCATTTACAATATCTTGTGTCTTAGCAGCCCTGTTCCTTCTACCTCTTCTTACATTCATATCCTGTGTTTGGAGAAAGAAGTTATAGGAACCTATTTATTTTACTTTGTTTTTCTGACCAGCAACCTTTCCATTTTCCGTAATCCACATCACGAGTAAGCTCTGAAATATGTGCATGTGTGGGCAATTCATGTGTATTTATATCAGAAGCAGGCAGGTAGACTTATTTCTTTCCTGTGCAGTGTATTGAGAATCTTCCATTGCATCCCATCAAGAATGACCTGCACGACGGTGTTGTCTAGACCAACGGACTCACACCCTCTGGCGTTCTGAGATTGGTCATGCACCCAATGTGTGAGGTCTAGGGATTTTTCTTTGAATTATTTTCAAAAATTTGTCCGGTAAACCGTAAAGTGGTATTTCCGAAGAACAATGGTCTTTCTATAGAACTCATCCATTGAGTAAGCATCAGGTGGCTTTTTAGCGTCTTCCTGATCTGTCCGTTGCTCCTCCATCCAGAAAACAAGCGGTAGCAAACAGGACGACTAGAAAGTTGTTTGAAGAAACTGTTCCAATGGACGTCGTTGTGACTATATGTTGCTCCTCGGAGTACGATTAGTATATGTCAGTTCTGGTCGGGGTTTGTAAAACCTCTTTCGTTCTGTGATATAGGTAATTATTGCGTTTTCTTAAATTAGCAGTCTAGAGATTTCTTTCAAAAACTGCCGCGCCGGACTTTCCTTTTCCTCAGTTTAACGTGAATTTTGATGATTTCATACTATGGGCTAGGTCTTGTGCTGCATCACTGTTTCCAGCATTATTGTTAGTTCGTTAGAGCACTTGTCCGTATGGTTGCTAATTGAGTAACGCTCTTTTGTATCGTGTGAAGTGAATAACTGGATAGATGCTTTTGAAGCACGAGTGTTATTATTGTAGCATTTTATCGTAATAGAAAGTTCATGTAAACTGCATAGGTCATTCTACATATCGATCGGTTTCAGTAAAATATCGTTACAGTCTCTTTTTCACTCTCCCATTTTAATCGTATTTACGTTTCGTGTAGAATAATTCATGTTGCATTTGTATGTCTAAGTAGTGCCAACTGGCACGTGGCCTGTAAGTACATCCTGTTTCCAACTGGAAAAATGGCCAGTCATTAAGTTATCATATCTCTGAACAGGTTAAATGGCTATATATATATATATATATATATATATATATATATATATATATATATATATATATATATATGAAACAGACACTACTGACGACTGACAGCCATATCAAAACAGGAAATTTATATGCAGATTGCAAATACGGGACCACCTCAGCTGTACAGTTTACTGGACTAATGTATTTCACACCAAAGACAAGGCAGCCTGACGAGGAAATTAAGTAAGTGCCTCCCTGTGCGGAAATCACTTCATTGTGCGAGCTCTGTGGAAAGCAGACAGATGTTTGGTCCCTGCATGAAGCGAGTTCAGGTAGCCGAAGTTATTAAGGTGACCGCTCGTGTAAGGCGGGAGATCCGGGTTCGAGTTCCTGTCCGGCGCATATTTTCACTTGTTTCCAGTAAATTGTACAGTTGTGGTGCTCGTATATTCTGAATTTGCAAATACGTTTCCTGAATTAGCCAGTTGCATTACGTTTTTAATGGCTTTTTCATAAAAAGGTGTCCACCCACACGAAGTACATCCAGTTGAATCATACTCAATTTCGTGAACTGAATGGATACCCATAGGCTGTAAAATGTTGAATAGGTTGGAATTTATTGAAATTATTAAGCCTTTAGTAATATGGTGGATTTACACAGTGACAATTATTGGACTATATGAAAAAAAACGCAAGCTAGTTACAAACTACGGCGGCAGCACACTTTATTCAACATGTAAACGTCACTACAGATATTCGGATTTAGGTTGTGACATGTTCGATATGCCTGCCATCATTGGCGATGATGTGGCGCAGACAAATAGCGAAATTATGCATGACCCGCTGAAATGTCGGAACATCGATGCTTTCGATGACCTTCTGAATGGCTGTTTATAGCCCAGCAATGGTTTTTGAGTTATCCTTGTACACTTCGTCTGTAATATAGTCCCCACAAAAAGAAGTCGCATGCATTCAGATCCAGAGAATATGGCGGCCAATCGAGATCCATGCCAGTGGCCTTTGGGTACCCCAGTGCCAGAATGCGCTCCCCAAAGTGCTCCTCCAAGACATCAAACACTCTCCTACTTCGATGCGGTCGAGTTCCGTCTTGTACAAACCACATCTTGTCGAAATCAGGGTCGCTTTGAATAGTGGGGATGAAATCACGAACCTTTCGGTAGTCGCCATGCCATAAAGGAATCCCACACCGAGTATCTCGTGACTGGGCACTGCACACCACAGTGGCACCCAAGGGTGAAGAGACTTTCCGTTTGCGAAATGCCGATTATTAGTCGCCCAAATGCGCCAGTTTAGCTTTTGACGAACCCTTCCAAATAAAAGAGGGCTAAACCAAAGCATATTCTTATGAAAGTTCGTCAATTCTGTGGATGATAGTGTTGACGAAACAGAACCGCTGTTCCATGGCCCTGGGGCTCAATGGTTGATGGGTTTGAATTTTGTATGGGTTCTTCAGCAACAACCGTCACAATCCTCCCGGTTGATTCCCGCCTATTGTGCACCTCGTCTGATCAATTTCCTACGGCTGGTTGGGATACATTGCGTGTCTTCTCGATATTTTTAGATGTTTTCACCCTTTTTTGTACGACCGATATCGCCAGCACTGTGATCACCAACACTACCCGTTCTTTCAAAGTTACGAATCAAATACTTGATTGTTAGCACACTTGGAACGGTTGTCTTCAGCTTGAACTCGGTCGCAAACTTCCTGTGGGGCGTACTTGGTCTTCACAAGCGCTATAGCTCAGACACGCTGTACCGTGACATTTTCATGTGTAAATGGCCAACAACAAGGTGCGTGCGCATGCGCGTATTAATTCCTGTCATGCCCTGCGGCCAAACGTGGAGTTTAAACGTCCTAAGCAAACCCTTCAGAAGTTGATTTTATTCCATATAGTTCAATAATTTGAACCCTTCTTTAAAACTAATGCGGGATGGTATGTCACTACTGTAGTTTTCGGTCATGTGAATGTGTTGTGCGACTCACACGATGATTACCGCGATGTTGCGACTCGAGTAAGTGTCGGCATGGATTTGGGAAATTCTCGAAAATTTTTAGCAGCTATGGCCAGAATATAGAAGGTAAGAGACTGGTGGACACATCAGGTAGTGGGAACTGGCAATGTTGCTATTAAGCAAACGGTTTTGCAAGGCATGTTTACGACGCCGCTCGCAAGCGAGGAAGCACGACCTGGTGGGCACTATATACAGGGTATTACCAAAAGGTACGGCTAAACTTTCAGGAAACATTCCTCACACACAAAGAAAGAAAATATGTTATGTGGACATGTGTCCGGAAACGCTTACTTTCCATGTTAGAGCTCATTTTATTACTTCTCTTCATATCACATTAATCATGGAATGTAAACACACAGAAATTGAACGTACCAGCGTGATTTCAAACACTTTGTTACAGGAAATGTTCAAAATGTCCTCCGTTAGCGAGGATACATGCACCAACCCTCCGTCGCATGGAATCCCTGATGCGCTGATGCAGCCCTGGAGAATGGCGTATTGTATCACAGCCGTCCACAATACAAGCACGAAGAATCTCTACATTTGGTACCGCGGTTGCGTAGACAAGAGCTCTCAAATGCCCCCATAAATGAAAGTCAAGAGGGTTGAGGTCAGGAGAGCGTGGAGGCCATGGAATTGGCCCGCCTCTACCAATCCATCGGTCACCGAATCTGTTGTTGAGATGCGTACGAACACTTCGACTGAAATGTGCAGGAGCTCCATCGTGCTTGAACCACATGTTGTGTCATACTTGTAAAGGCACATGTTCTAGCAGCACAGGTAGAGTATCCCGTATGAAATCATGATAACGTGCTCCATTTTGCGTAGGTGGAAGAACATGGGGCCCAATCAAGAGATCACCAACAATGCCTGCCAAAACGTTCACAGAAAATCTGTGTTGCTGACGTGATTGCACAATTGCGTGCGGATTCTCGTCAGCCCACACATGTTGATTGTGAAAATTTACAATTTTATCACGTTGGAATGAAGCCTCATCCGTAAAGAGAACATTTTCACTGAAATGAGGATTGACACATTGTTGGATGAACCATTCGCAGAAGTGTACCCGTGGAGGCCAATCAGCTGCTGATAGTGCCTGCACACGCTGTACACGGTACGGAAACAACTGGTTCTCCCGTAGCACTCTCCATACAGTGACGTGGTCAACGTTACCTTGTACAGCAGCAACTTCTCTGACGCTGACATTAGGGTTATCGTCAACCGCACGAAGAATTGCCTCGTCCATTGCAGGTGTCCTCGTCGTTCTGGGTCTTCCCCAGTCGCGGTCGTAGGTTGGAATGTTCCGTGCTCCCTAAGACGTCGATCAATTGCTTCGAATGTCTTCCTGTCGGGACACCTTCGTTCTGGAAATCTGTCTCGATACAAACGTACCGCGCCACGGCTATAGCCCCGTGCTAATCCATACATCAAATGGACATCTGCCAACTCCGCATTTGTAAACATTTCACTGACTGCAAAACCACGTTCGTGATGAACACTAACTTGTTGATGCTACGTACTGATGTGCTTGCTGCTAGTACTGTAGAGAAATGAGTCGCATGTCAACACAAGCACCGAAGTCAACATTACCTTCCTTCAATTGGGCCAACTGGCGGTGAATCGAGGATGTACAGTATAGACTGATGAAACTAAAATGAGCTCTAACATGGAAATTAAGCGATTCTGGACACTTGTCGACATAACATCTTTTCTTTATTTGTGTGTGAGGAATGTTTCCTTGAAGTTTGGCCGTACCTTTTTGTAACACCCTGTATATATGTGTCGAAGCGGGTGTACAGTAATCATGCGCAACACGGGGCACTGACGTGCTATGAAAAACCCATGCCTTGCAGTTACAACAGCTTCTAGCAGTTTGTATATGGGGACCGAAGCGGGCTAGGAAAAGCTGACGTTATAATTGTTAAGGAACAGTCCACTCGACCCTTCCAGCTGGACAATGTCAGAGGCATAAAAGAAGGAGAGCCCAGAGGCCCATGGCAGGCAGCCGCTCCGCCATTCTATACACGTCTGGAACCAGCGAGAACGACGACCATCTGATGATGAAATTCGGCGGCCAACCGGTCTGCTGGATCAACCGTCAAGCTCTACTGTACGGATGCGCCACAGACATGTCGAGGCGGTTCCGAAACACGGCTCTGTACATGTGCAGGTATCAACGCGGTTTGCAGCCCCCGCTCTCTGGATGACGTCGTCCGACGGACTGCAAGCTGGCTTCAACAAGGCGAAGCCGGGATTCCATCTAGCGGCCTCCGAGGTCTGAGGCTGTCCACATCACCTGCCGAGCTGCCCTGGACCGGCGATTGCAACTGCTGAGGCTCCACCACAACGACTTCGGCTTTGTCCGTGGTGACAACGAGGAGCACTAGCAGGGCACCCAGCCAAAGTTCGGAGGGCCGGTTCGGCCGACATATGCTATCAGCCACGCCGCCTGGGTGGGTACACGACCCATTTCGTCTGCAAGGACGGAGTAGCCGTCTGCATTAACAGCAGATTCCAGCGATGGTCTATCCGATGACGTATGCGGTTGGATAGAAAGTTTTCTCAAGACAGAGAGCAATATGTCGTCCTGAATGGAGTGACTTCAACAGAAATAAGCGTAACATCAGGTGTTGGGTTGGGTTGGGTTGTTTGGGGGAAGAGACCAAACAGCGAGGTCATCGGTCTCATCGGATTAGGGAAGGACGGGGAAGGAAGTCAGCCATGCCCTTTCAAAGGAACCATCCCGGCATTTGCCTGGAGCGATTTAGGGAAATCACGGAAAACCTAAATCAGGATGACCGGACGCGGGATTGAACCGTCGTCCTCCTGAATGCTAACATCAGGTGTGCCCCAGGGCAGCGTAATAGGTCTGCTGCTTTTTACGATTTACATTAACGATCTGGCTGATGGTATTGACAGCTGCATTACACTGTTTACCGATGATGCTGTAGTCTACAGGAAAGCAGTAACACACGAAAGTTGTGAACAAATCAATGAGGGTTTGCAGAAAATATATGAGTGGTGTAATGACTAGCAGTTATCTCTCAATATTAGTAAGTGTAACCGAATGCGTATAACAAGGCGAAAATCCCCATTAGTGTACGAGTACAAAATAAATGCCCAGTTTTTGGAAGCGGTAACACCCGTCAAATATCTGGGTGACTATTCAAAATGATCTCAATTGGAATGCTCCGATTACACAAGCAACGGGCAAGGCGAACTCTAGATTGCGGTTTATTGGTAGAACCCTGAAGCGATGCAGTCCTTCAACAAGGGAAATAGCTTACAATATGTTAGTTGGTCCAGTCTTAAAGTACTGTTCGTGAGCCGTGGTAAAAACTACTGTTTTGAAGAGCGCGCCGCAGCGCGTAGTGTGAAACAGTTCCGCTCCGTTTCTGGCGGTGGCGCCGCTGTGGCGATCGTAACTTTGGTGTCTCCCTCTGGTGGGAAAGCGGAAAGGTTGCCTGTTCACGTGCATTTAAGGGGCACTATGAGCTCGCCAGTCAGTCAGTCTGGGTCTGTCTCTCGTCCGCATTTGTTATGAAGTTAGTGTCTGTCTGTCATTCGGAGTGCTAGTATGTCCGTCGTTCGGATCAACCTTTAAAGCCGGCAAAATGAGAGTCTTTCCACTCCGCCAGTAAGAGAAAGCGAGTGGTCGCACGGTCGGGGCTTAGTTCCTGCATCTGAGTCTGCGCGTTATGCCGCCAGTCTGCTCGAGTTTGCTCAGGCAATGGTCATTGGCGGTTGGATCGATCGGTTGGTCTGTCGCGCACTGAGACACAACATGACTTGTCCGTCTTGAGCGTAGGCTCATGTGAGGTCGCCACGTGAGTCCAGTGGGCCGCGGCGTATTTCGAGGGGTTGTGACTTCACGGTCGACACGAGAGCAACAGGAGTCAACCCACGACATCAGTCTGGCCGGTGCGAGCAACGACGCCGTGAGACGGGAGATCGGCGCGCCTTCCTGTGTCCGTTGAAGCGGTTGGCAGCGGACGGTTCGGGAGAGCGATTTGGGGATGCTGCGCCAGGTCTTCTCGAGAAATCGCAGTTTATTGGAAGTTAAGTGATTGGTGATATGTAGTCTGATTTACTCTTGCTAAATTCTACTTGTTTTCTTGGTGAGGTCACCAGCCGTTTTGCTTTGGGGTCGTCCCACCATTCTTCTCCGTTTGCCCACCCGCGGGAAGAAGGTCGTTTATAAATCGGGTGGTTCGATTTTCCCTTGTGGAGTAGGGGCGTGTTAGAGCAACCTGCGGTTCGGGTTGTTCAGTAATCTCCCTATCAATCTACCGTACGTTAGTAACTGCCTCTGTCATGTTTGTCGGATTTGGTGTGTTAGCGGATTTATTGCTTGGAGTGTAACGGCCTAATGCCTGAAATATGTTTTGATCTTTGGAAACTTTGATATTATTGCCTATGATCTCGAGAGGCGGTATCTGTGTACTGTAGAGCATCTTAACTACTGTTTGGCCAATCTTGTAGAATTTTATATAAGATTGCATTTCATGGGCTTTTATTTAAATGATCATTTTAGTATATAAAGTTGCCACCCTTTCACAGTAAGACTTTTCTTAGAAGTTAAGATCAAGTTGCACCTTTGGTGGCAAGGTTAATATTTTAATTGTTAGTGTTTTGTACCATTTCCATCCCTCCTACGGGGGGGGTGCATAGTTTGTGCGTTTGTGTAAATTGTTAAAACTCTTAAAGTTATCTGGTGTGTTGCAGATTTGCACCAGTGTAGTCTTTCAGAAGCTGTTGTGAGCGGTCGTAACTACGGCCGTGTCAAAAGGGAGCAGCAAGGTTCTCTGCCCGGTAGCTCATCCAGTCAAAACTTGTTTCTTTCTGGCTCTGAATAAATTGTAACTTCGATATTTAGAGGATGCTTTCTGATTATAATTTTAAATCTGTTTCTTTTAAAAAAATGACTTTAGGCGCTATTAAAGTGAATAAAATTCCCATTTGTTAGAAGGAATTTGGTTATGATTTCATCAGTTACTCCCTGGCAACTACTTCCTTGCTTACATAGTGTGATTAAATGTGTTAATGCTCTTGACGAATCGCTAGTAAATAATTAAATTCTTAAGAATATTCTTTGAAAATAAATCACGGTTCAGTTCGTCTGTATGGGACCCTTACCAGTTGGGTCTGATTCAAGAGGTTGAGAGGGTCTAAAGAAGAGCGGCAAGTTTCGTGACTGGTACATTTAACCATGGCGAGAGCGTTACAAATGTCGTAGAAAGTTTGAAGTGGGGCACACTTGCAGATATACGGAAGGGGCTGCTCACTAAATTCCGATCTTCGCCGAGGATGTAGAGCATATATTATTACCACCAACTTTCAAATCGCGTAATGATCACCATTCAAAGATAAGGGAAATCAGAGCTCGTACTGAGACGTTCAGACAGTCTTTTTTCCCTGGCGCGATCCGCGAGTGGACCAGGGGGGGAGGGGGGGCGGGAATTTGACTTTGGCGCGAATTCCGCCACACACCGCTTGGTGGCTAGCGGAGTATATATGTAGACGTAGATGTAGATGTAGGCTGTTCAGCAAATGTTGCTGCGTATGTGCCTACATAGCAAGCGCCTGGTTCATGAACCTATGCCGCCTGCTGTTCATTGGCGACGAAGCGACGAATGCTGGAATTTGCATGCCAGTAACACAACTGGACGTCCACTGTGTGAGGCGGCGTTTTCAGGTGAATCACCTTTTATGTTCCATTAGACATGTGACCTTTTGCGTATACGATGTAAAACGTCTGAAAGAATCGAAAGACCATCACGTATGCTATCTGATAGACTCCACAAACGGACACATGCACCGTGATGCAGTAAGCAAAACTGTGATTTCTCTGAATAGTCGATGTGGTGCCACTACCGTGTCCAGTGTTGTCTCTGTAACGGGAGCCTCTCTGAGAAATGCAATACTCCAGGCAGTCGGCGCATTGTCCGTGCAAATACCAGTCTTGCTTCAAACGTGCTTGCCTCCGGATTCACAGTGCGTGACGTGGCTCTGCGCTCATGCTCGTCCGACTAAACAATGCACTGAGGCAACAAAAGCCATGGGAAAACAATACACATATATACAGATGGCGGTAGCATCACGTACACGAGGTACAAAAGGACAGTGCATTGGTCGACCTATCACTTGTACTCAGGTGGTTCATAAAAAACGGTTTCCGACGTCATTAAAACCGCACTACAGGAATCAAAAGACTTTGATTGCGGAGTGGTAGTTGCAGCTAGACGTATGGGACAGTCCACTTGGAAAACCGTTAGGAAATTCAATATTCCGCGATCCTCAGCGTCAATAGAGTGCCGAGAATACCTTATTTCTGGCATTACCTGTCACCAAAACAATGCAGTGGCCGACGGCCTTCACTTAATGGGGGTAGGACGTCAAACGGGCCGACTTGGAGCAGGTGAGGCACCACAGGACATTTTAATTTCCAGTGTCTATACTTTTACAAATACATACATAAAACTTCGTCAGAATGACCAGGAAGGATTCAGGATTCGCACCCGCAGCAGCGGAAGTTCAAAGACATAACAAAATGATTTTTTTACATGTGAAATTTCATCATTTTTTTCACTTACTAATGGCATCATTTGTTACTATAGGTACACTTTTCTTCATAAGTAAGAGAGATGGTTCGATGAATTTTGCACAGCATACAAACCATACTTAAAGGTGTATGAAACTCTAGAAATTTCCAAATCTATTAAAAACTGTGGTAAAAATTGAGGTAATTAACTACAAAATATGTGTTTTTTCTAAACATGAAGTTTAAAATACAACAGATCATTCGTTTTTTCATAAATTAAGTAAATTCTAGAGTTTCATACACCTGTAAGTATGGTATGTACGCTGTGCAAAATTCATCGAAGAATCTCTCTAACTTATGAGGAAAAGTGTACCTATAGCAACGAATGTAGCCATTAGTAAGTGAAAAAGTGATGAAATTTTACACGTAAAAAAAAATTATTTTGCTATGTTTTCGAACTGCCACTGCAATGAGTATGAATCCTGAATCCTTTTTGGTGATGCTGACAAAGTTTTATGAATTTATTTGTAAAAGTATAGACACTGGAAATTAAAATGTCCTTTGATGCCTCTCCGCTCCAGATCGGCTCGTTTAACGTCCTACCCCCCTTAACGACCGAGGGCAGAGGCGTTTACGTAGAGTTATCAGTGCTAACAGACAAGCAACACTGCGTGAAATAACGGCATAAATCAGTGTGGGACGTACTACGAACGTATCCGTTAGGAAAATGCGGCGAAATTTGACGTTAGTCGGCTATGGCAGCAGACGACCCAAGCGAGTGCCCTAGCTAGCAGCAAGACATAGTTTTCAGCGCCTCTCGTGGCCTGGTGACCATATCGGTTCGACCCTAAACGACTGAAAAACCGTGGCCTAGTCAGATGGGTCCCGGTTTCGCTTGGTAAGGGCTGATGGTAGGAATAGAATGTGCACAGACCTCAGAGAAGCAGTGGACCTAAGTTGTCAACAAAACATTGTTCAAGCTGGTGACGGATTCACTATGGTGTGGACTGTGTTCATATGGAATAGACTGGATCCTTTGGTCCATTCATTGACTGGAAATGGTTATGTCCGGCTACTTGAAGCCCATTTGCAGTCATTCGTGGGGATCATGTTCCCAAACATGTCATCGGACCACAGTTTTTCGTGGTTGGTTTGAAAAACATTCTGGATAATTCGAATGAATGATTTGGTCATCGAGATGTCCTGACCGGAATCCGATACAATATTTATGCGACATACTCGAGAGTTCAGTTCATATACAAAATTCTGCATCGGCAACAAAATTATGGGTCGCTGTAGAGGCAGTATGGCTCAGCAGGAGACTTCCAACGACTTTTTGGGTCCATGCCACGTCGAGTTGCTGCTCAACGCCGGCAAAAAAGTAGTCCGACATGATATCAGGAGGCATCCCATGACTATTATCACCTCAATGTACATCGGTGCTCTTCGCCACTAGTCGAGTGTGACAGCCGGGGTGGCCAAACGGTTCTAGGCGCTACAGTCTGGAACCGCGCGACCACTACGGTGCCTCGGGCATGTATGTGTGTGCTGTCGTTAGGTCAGTTAGGTTTAAGTAGTTCTACGTTCTAGGGGACTGATGACCTCAGATGTTAAGTCCCATAGTGCTCAGAGCCATTTGAACCATTTTTGAACTAGTCGAGTGCGGGCGTTGAAATCGTTCATGGCATAGAATACCACCGTCCTTGACTCATCGAATCGATATTCGCCGAATCAAGGAACGTTATTCGTGAGTGATTAACTTTTGTCCTGATGGGCCACTATTCACTCCCTGTCGAATTATGATACCTTCTAGTAGACATTTATCGTCCTAGCCCGGGGCAGAACTCGAACTTTTGAAAACTGCCAACATTGTAACACGATTTACAAATGAGAAACCCGCTGTGTAATCTTTCTCCACGTACCGAATGCAGATGGCAATAGCTACTCCTACCTGCTGCGTCCAGATGAGCAGGAACGGTAATCTTTTTTGCATATCCAGGCACATCAGTTTGATGTAGTTTTAAAGGTCAGCAGTGTACAAGCTCTTTGATATAAGATATTGGCCAGAAAATGGTCATTTTAATGACAACTGAAGTGCAGCCTCAGTAAATACACCTTGATCAAAAGTATCCGGACACCCCCAAAAAAATATTTTTTCCTATTAGGTGCATTGTGCTACCACCTACTGCCAGGTACTCCGTATCAGCGACCTCAGTAGTCATTAGACACAGTGAGAGAACAGAGTGGGGCACTCCGAGGAACTCACAGATGTCGAACGTGGTCAGGTGATTGGGTGTCACTTGTGTCATACGTCTGTATGCGAGATTTCCACACTCCTAAACATCCCTAGGTCCACTGTTTCCGATGTGATAGTGAAGTGGAAACGTGAAGAGACACGTACAGCACAAAAGCGTACAGTCCGACCTCGTCTTTTGACTGACACACACCGCCGACAGTTGAAGAGGGTCGCAATGTGTAATACGCAGACACGTATCCATACCATCACACAGGAATTCCAAACTGCATCAGGATCCACTGCAAGTACTAAGAGTACTATGACAGTTTGGTGAATGGTCGAGCGGCTACTCATAAGCCACACATCACCCTGTTAAATGCCAAACGACGCCTCGCTTGGTGTAAGGAGCGTAAACATTGGACGATTGAACAGTGGAAAAACATCGCGGGAGCGACGAATCACGGTACACAATGTGGCGATCCGGTGGCAGGGTGTGGATATGGCGATTGGCAGGTGAACGTCATCTGCCTGCGTTTGTAGTGCCAACACTAAAATTCGGAGACGGAGGTGTTATGATGTGATCGTGTTTTTCATGGAGGGGGCCTGCACCCCTTGTTTTGCGTGGCACTATCACAGCACAGGCCTACATTGATGTTTCAAGCACCTTCTTGTTTCCGATTGTTGAACAACAATTCGGGGATGGCGACTGCATCTTTCAACACACTCGAGCACCTGTTCATTATGCATGACCTGTGGCAGAGTGGTTACACTACAATAACATCCCTGTAATGGACTGGTCTGCACAGAGTCCTGACCTGAATCCTATAGAACACCTTTGGGATGTTTTGGAATTCCGACTTCGTACCGGGCCTCACAGACCGACATCGCTACCTCTCCTCAGTGCAACACTCCGTGAAGAATGGGCTGCCATTCCCCAAAAAACCTTCCAGCACCTGATTGAACGTACGCCTGCGAGAGTGGAAACTGTCATAAAGGCTAAGGATGGGCCGACACCATACTGAATTCCACCATTACCGATGGAGGGCGCCACGAACTTGTAAGTCATGTTCAGCCAGGTATCCAGATACTTTTGATCACATGGTGTATTTTTCCACGCGTGTTTGGGGTACCGGAAACTAGCGACGTTACACAGCACGATGATGTTTTTTGCCATTTATGAATTCACTGCCTACTTCAAAACCGTGCCAAAGATATTTTTCGGTTATAGTGACTCTTTTACTCGTAAATAATTAGATTTTAATTTTATTTTTTTGCAATTTATTGTGAAATGGCCAGCCAAATATCCGAAGCGGTATGTATCCGGCATCGTGCGCTTCTTGAGTTTCGCAAGCGTAGTAACGCAACAGCTGCTACCAAAAACATTTGCGATGTATATCCAAGTTCATTCGTTGTTCGGGAATGAGAAAGGTGGTTTTCTAAGTTAAAATGAATTTTGATCTTTCTGACTCGTGTCGATCAGGAAGACTAACAACTTTAGACAATGACATCCTAATGGGGGGGGGGGGGGGGGATGGAAGCGAATCCTTGTCAGACATTCGAGGAACTGTAAGTCAGTCTTAACAAACCCAGGTAGACCGTCCAACAACTTTTGCAGCAGACTGCAAAGACACGCATCTTATTTCTTCAGCGGTGCAATACAGAATCTTCTACGATAATTCGAAACGCAAGAGGCAGTGGCTGTCTTCGAATGAATCACCACGAAGTACAGCTAAACCAGGTTTCTACCCTCAATAGACGCTTTTGTATGTTTGGTGGAATATTGGCGAGGTCGTTCGTTTTGAAGTGCTGAAACCAGGACAAACAGTGAGTGCAGTTGACCTTTACAGTGAAGAGTAAATCTTCATTTGAAAAGTACAGAGTGATTGCCAACAGTAGACGTATTACTGTGCAACATGTAACGGGACATCCTTCTCTAGAATTACTTTTCCTCAACAATAGTTGGCGATACCGTATTATTGTTTTTTTTTTTTATAATTTTGGACAGGTCAGTATTATCTCAGTTGCTATTCTGAAAACTTTCATATAATTTTATACACAGTACGTTATATTTCAAGCTAAAATTTATGAGAAGGAGTTACTTTATAAAATATTTTAGTTTAAAGAAACATTTGAAATTACGAACTATTTGCACGCTTAAAATTTCTATTATTAATTACGGAATCCTGTACTGTTTACTATGTGTATTTCTGAATTCATTTATGAAATAATAATCGAAATTAATAATGTAACGAAAACTAGTAGGACTTCATTTGTTAAGAAAAATTGCAAGCTCTTTGGAATTACGACATTTCCGCAGAATGTGAGAGTCTTAAGCTTATCTCTGATGTGATCGGACGTATTTTTGTATAATAGGTGCGAACAATGTATTTTCGGCTTTGTTAATGCGAAAATTCATAATATTGTATGATATACTAAAATGTGAGAAAATCAGTGGATAAGATATTTACTTCATGCGACAACAATCTTCCAATGTATTTAGTTGAAACCAACCGTGAAGACCTGATGTTAGATTTTCAGCTTCAAGAATCAGATCTCTAGACAATATACAGGCACCACCGTTTAAGACAGCAAAGTTAGATTCCGTGCAATATTTCTGAGCACACCAGTTACACCCAGCCAGTTTCGCGGTTGCGGCTGCGAAATAGAATGGAGGCCACAGGGGTGTCAAAGCACTGAAAAGAGTGAATGCAGCAGTTCGCATAGCGCAAGTTACAGGCAGAAGGGGCCCACTGGCGCAACCTGGGTGTTACGAGTACGTGACTTGGAGCGGCACGTTAGCGAAACAGAGGAGCACAGCCGCATATCAATAGGTGTTGGTTTTCTAACGAGTGGCATTCAAGTGTGGCAGCTCTCCTGGACAGCAGGGCGTGTCGTGTCACACCACAGCACCAGATGGGGCGCCAGCATTTCAGTCAACTGTGGGTCACTGGTTCGCGAGCGGCCGTGGACGACGAAGGGCCCTGACTCCATAGGACGAGCCCCCGGTTCAAATGGTTCAAATGGCTCTCAGCACTATGGGACTTAACTCCTGAAGTCATCAGTCCCCTAGAACGTATAACTACTTAAACCTAACTAACCTAAGGACATCATACACATCCATGCCCGAGGCAAGATCCGAACCTGCGACCATAGCAGTTGCATGGTTCTGCACTGAAGCACCTATAATCGTTCAGCGACCGCGGCCGGCACAGCATGATGTACCGTATGCTTTGCAATCCAGGAAGTAGTAGACTATTTGTAGTTTTTCGTTTTCTTGTTATGTATCATTGAGTTCGTGTAGATTAATTAGGCATTGTATTTCATATGCTGTATGTGGTGTCACCGCCAGACACCACACTTGCTAGGTGGTAGCCTTTAAATCGGCCGCGGTCCGGTAGTATACGTCGGACCCGCGTGTCGCCACTATCAGTGATTGCCGACCGAGCGCCGCCACACGGCAGGTCTAGAGAGACTTCCTAGCACTCGCCCAGTTGTACAACCGACTTTGCTAGCGATGGTTCACTGACAAAATACGCTGTCATTTGCCGAGACGATAGTTCTGCATAGCCTTCAGCTACGTCATTTGCTACGACCTAGCAAGGCGCCATTATCAGTTACTATTGATATTGATTCATGTACCGTCAAGACCGACGTTCTTCATTAACGGATTAAAGATAAGTATTCCACCAGCTACGTCCGTTTTTCTAAATTCTGATTTCCTTGTCCTGTTCCAGACCTCACGCCAGCCTGTGTGAGCTAAAACGCGTGCCTTTCGGCCTCCTTCTAGCCAACCTCCTGCCAACCAAAACACTGTATGTGTTTTCGAGTATTGTGGTCCTTATGTGGACAGGATTCTCTTTGAAAAGGAATGAAGGGTGATGGTGATGCCTGTCCTCAGGTCACTGGAAAGGGGAGCAAGTTGGCAGAAGTAAAAACTGAGGAGGTATTGCGATCTCGGCTGTTAACAGCTGATACGCCGAGATGACAAGGGAAGAATTACGGAGCTGCCATAGAGGGAATGTAAACTGTATGTCAAGCCTGGATGATAAGCACCAATCCAGACATTTGCACGGTGCATCTATATTTAGCCAGGAGGAAAGAAATAGACCGTCCATGGGACATTGTGGAGCCAAAATTGAGCTTGCAATGGGTCGGGATGCTTTGGATTTTCTCCACCTACGACAATTTGATAGTAGTAGCAAGTTGTTTTGAGCAGGGAGTATTTGCAGAAGCGAAACGTATAGAACTCGAGGGAAGCGGAATTTTAATCAATGGAACTGCGTGTAACAAAATAGGACCAACCTTCCATCTGCCAGCGTCAATTTCAGGAGTCACACAATTGAATGTTACACAGCCACAGCTGTACTGGCCAGAAGCAACTTTAGAATTTTGCCAAGGCAGAATTGATATATCAAAGCCTGGAGCCAGGTCTGTTGAGATCCGTAAACCAGTTCATTTTAGAGCAAGATGGGTGCACATCAGCCGAGCAGCTTGTTCAATATGTCGCTCAATACAGGGAAAGGGCCGGCCGGTGAGACCGAGCGGTTCTAGGCGCAACAGTCCGGAACCACGAGACCGCTACGGTCGCAGGTTCGAATCCTGCCTCGGGCATGGATGTGTGTGATGTCCTTAGGTTAGTTAGGTTTAAGTAGTTTTAAGTTCTAGGGGACTGATGACCACAGCAGTTAAGTCCCATAGTGCTCAGAGTCATTTCAACAGGGAAAGGCAACGACAAGTAACGATTGTTTTGAGCACCTCTGTGCCAGGTGTCACCACGGTCTTAACATTGTTATGTGTTGTTTTCATTCTGATCAGATGGAGAGCTAATTCTAAGAAGGAACTGACGGTAGTCCAAATCCCAGTGGATTAGATACTCAGGGCGTAAGACAGGTAGGTACGGTGTTGCTCGAGCATTAAGTGGAGTGGTCATTCTATAAGTAATTTTTTACGTTTTGTCTCATGTTATGTGTTTTAAGAGGACTGGACCACATCTAAGTTTTCTAGTAGTAATAGTGAATATGTCATTAGTATGTGCCAACCCAAATAGGTTTAAGAGTAGTTGGAGGTCGACCCGAGGACCAGGGCTTTCCAAAGGGGGGATAATGTAGCGGCACCACCAGCTAGATTCAGTACAATATTTCTGAGCGCACAAGTTACAGCCAGGTGTGGGCCTGTAGACAGTAAGTTACGCTGACCAGCAGTTGCGAAGTAGAATGGAAGCCACAGGGCCGTCGAACCAGTGAAAAAAGTAAACGCAGCAGTTTGCATGGCACAAATTACAAGCAGGAAGGGACCCACTGGCGCAACCTAGGTGTTATGAGTACGTGACTCAGAGCAGCGTGATAGCAAAACAGAGGCACAGGTGGGGCATGTCACACCACCGGCTACATGCAGCAGCAGATGCGGCGCCAGCATTCCAGTCCATGGCGGGTCGCTGGTTCGACCCTCTGAGCCCAACGCAGGGTCCATAGCTAGCCAGCGGTGGGCCACTCTGTGGCTTGCTTCCGCGAGCAGTCTTGTTGGCTCCCAACACACGCTGGAGGCATCCCAAGGCGAGGGCTGCAGATTTGGCTGTCGGATCACAAGCGCTTGTGTCGCCCGCGATCTGAACCACGATGGCAAAGAAAGAGGGCCGCCCTGTGGCTCCCAGCAAGTGGCGCTAAGGCAATGGGGACGAAGGCCGCTGAGTCGGCTGCCGGTGGATCAGAACTCCATGGCCGTACATGGCTGGCACGCCGCAGTACGTTGCAGTGGTCGCTGAGGTAGCCCTTCCGCGCCAAGCTGTTTTGCAGACAGCGAAGTGGCGTCCTCAGCATTGTGAGATCCTATGACGTAGACAGAGAGGAACGTGGCACTGTAGCTGGGAATAAAAAAAGACTTGAAGATCATGGCCGAGTTTTAATATGGCGCATCCTGACAGTTTCCATTCACATCCTACATTCCTCCACCGCACGCCAATATCTACATGTGGCATTGAAAGCTACAAGGAGAAGAACTGGAGCCATCTCAACATGACAAAGTAAGTAAACTTGAAAGTTTATTGTAATATTTGTTCCTCTTAAATCTTCCTAAAAGACTTGCTTATTAATTACTTGGACTGGGCATTGTTTAATGTGGACAATAGATGGAAGAAGGAAGGAGGGGGGGGGGAATTGCAAACACGATTGGGCAAGACCACATTGCGCAAGACGAACCCTGGAAAACGTTAATCAACTGGGGTGGGAGATACTGCCTCACCATACTCGCCAGGTACTTTGACATCGGATTTCCATTTGCTCCGATCGCTAAAGCATTTTCTAAGTGGCAAGAAAATGTGAACGTGATGATGATGTCTAAAATGCCATCTACAGATATTTTGCTCAAAGTTAATCGATGTTTCTCGAGCTGGCATTGGAAAATTGCACACTAGACGTCAAAAAATTGTTGATAACGAGGGTGATTAGATCATTGTCCAAAAATAAAAATTTGTTACGAGGGACATTTCATAAATAACGGACAGCATTTTTTTACTTAGACGTTTATTATTTTTCAGTATCTCTTTACAGCTTTTCATTAGTCTCCCTACTTCTCTATAACTGAATCCGAATGTCTCAGAAGTTCTAGTATTCCTTCGAGGACGCCACTTCTGTTCATCCGTGGGATAGCTCGCGTAACAGTGGTAGAAAGCTCTTCCAGAGAAAGATAACGACGTTCACGCACAGATTTTTTCAGCTTCGGGAACAAGTCGAATTCTGGAGGACCCATGTCCGAGCTGTATGGAGGATTCGGTAACACTTCCCACCCGTATTCGCGTAGTTTTTCGACTACAACGCTGCCAGCTGCCAGCATACGGGCGTGCATTGTCGTGGAGAATGAGCGGGCCAGCCTCGAGCAACGGAGGTCGAGTTTTGTGCATTTTTGTGCGCAAGTTTTGCATGATGTTACGGTGATACACTGCTGTGACACGTTTCAACATCAGACTGTATCTGTCATGATGATTCCTTGGTAACCATAAGAAAAAATAGTCATTTGCTTGTGCTTCGATTGAAAACGTCGAAATTATTTGGACGTGGGGAATCTGAAGCTCTCCACTCAGTGGTCTGTCATTTCAACACCGGTTCAAAGTCTGTAATCGACGTCTCGTTAGTAGCGACGTCCGCTGCTCGTGGTCTTGCGGTAGCGTTCTCGCTTCCTGCGCCCGGGGTCCCGAGCTCGATTCCCGGTGGGGTCAGGGATTTTCTCTGCCTCGAGATGACTGCGCGTTGTGTGTCTTTCATCATCATTTCATCCTCATTCCCTCGCAAGTCGCCGTAGTGGCGTTAGAGAACTTATGGAGCTGCGGCCGAACCGCCACGCGAGTGGTCTCCCGGCCACCAATGCCATTAGTAGCGACAATGCGACAAAAGAATACTTGATCTTCGCGGGCGAATCGTCGTTTGAGCAGGGTTGCGCTATTTCTGTTTCTCTTCAATAGTCAAACAGTGTGGATCCATCTCGCAGAAATTTTTCTCGTCTTCATATCATTCGTCAGAATACGGAATACTGATGTTGGGGGAATTCCCGTGACTCCAGAGAGTTCGTCACAAGTCGCACAGGCATCTTCTTCGAGAACACCTGCCACAAGTTTCACACTTCGTTCGTCTGTTGACGTTTTTGGTCTTCCAGGTCTTGGATTATCGTCTGTGCTCATACGACCACCACGAAAGCGATTAACCCAACGTGGAACTAATACGATCCACTGGTAAATCCACCACAAACCTCACTCAACACACTGTGGATTTCTGTCGTCATTTGGCGCTTGAAGTTTCGGTCTTGATGTACGACCTCTGGTATTCAACAGCTACAGTATCCAAGACATCTGCAGGATCCATTTCTACCTCTTGCCAGTTTTATGTTAGAGTACACAGTGGAACAAAGAACGTGCTTCTCCTCATGCTCCTAAGAACAACTGACGTGATTTTAATTGTTGTTGCATCAAAGAATCCACAGAATTACCAATATGTGTAGTATTTATCTGTTTGAAATTAATGTAAAACACGAAACTACTTTCCATTCCCACTAACAAAGTCTGACCGAGATGACACGTGGCGCTGTTGGCACCAATCGTTTCTCTGTATTCATGGAATATCTCGACTCAGTATCGCGTGGCCGCGGGTTTCCTCTTTGGTCGCTTTTAGGATATTTAAGCGCACGACGCTGTAGCAAGAGCGCTGGTTTTAGGTCGGTTGGTTGGCGCTACGGAGTGCAGTATGGTTGTCGGGAGTTACTCTTTGTTCATATTCTGCCTCTTTCTGTCGCGTAGGCAATGGCGCTGCGGAAGGAGACGTGCGTGCTGTCAGCGAGTGTACACTGCGTCCAGTGAGAGGGCGATTGTCTCGTCTGTGCTGCTAAACGATGTAAAAATGTGAAAGTGGCTTCGGAATGCATCAGCCTACAACCGGATATTGTATAAAATCGAAAGTGGGAATTATTCAGGTTCTTAAAGTCCTGCTGTATATATGTATATTGAATTTTGTGCTGTTTGCGGATAATAGCTCTCCCAGTGTTTAAACGTCAATGTTATCTGCTTCGCCGGCCTCGGTGGCCGAGCGGTTCTAGGTGCTTCAGTCCGGAACCGCGTGACTGCTACGGTCGCAGGTTCGAATCCTGCCTCGGGCATGGATGTGTGTGATGTTCTTAGGTCTAAGTAGTTCTAAGTTCTAGGGGACTGATGACCTCAAATGTTAAGTCCCATAGTGCTCAGAGCCATTTGAGCCATTTATCTGTTTCGTATCGAGCACTGGAGCACAACTTATTGAACAGTGGTTACCAGTGTGAACGAGGTTTGCCTGTCTTGGACGCACTTGACATACGGGCAAGGAGTGTATATCGGTGAGTGTTCGTTATCTTTTCTGGCTCTCCGCTGGTATTTAGATAATGTGTTCAGAGGTAAACAAGCAAGGCCTTTATGGTGAAAATTTATTGTGTGCTAGAGTCCTGTAGTAATTATTGAGTGTGTCTTTATGGAATATGTATAATACAATTAATGGAATGTGAATGGTTTGTGGGTCCGTTGTGGCCGTATTCCTGTTTTGAAATTTTTCTGATGTTTTAAGGGTTGTGTTACTCCGGATACTGCCCAGTTGCTCTGTGGTTTTAGTTTGTTGTGTTAGTGGTATAGTCAGCGGTGCGCGACGTCCGTTGTAGCTGGCCGTTTAACTGGCGGACGACGCCTTGGCGGCGGCCAGTTTCAATTATAACCGATAGCGCGGTCGCTGTGTTTATCAGTAGACTCCAGTTCTTTGGCGAATATAAATTGAATGTTTTATTATATGTTCCATTCCTTCTTCGCCGTTCCTTTCAGCTTTCATTCAGGTTCGATCTGAGTTGTAGTTTCCGCACACCTCTGATGTGCCTTTACTTGTCACTGAAATTTTGTAGTATCTGAAAGATGCCTTTCATTGTACTGGGTTTCTTATATTCAGAAAGAGAAATTGTGAGTTGTTTCCGTTGTTGTATCTTATAAGGTGCCCTGTTTCTGTGGGAGTTTTTCTCAGTAAACGATTCATTGTTTGTATGGTTCTTAAGATTTATGTAATGCAGGGTTTTTAAATTATTTATTGTTTGGAGTGCGCTTTGACGCCCGAAGACATTTTGTCTGTTTAGTAATATTTCAAATTCTAGGTCAATTATGTATATTGTTCTGTGGTAACAGCAGTTTGCTGTTGTCATGCGATTGTTAAATAAAATCTGTTGGAAAGTACAAGCCAGAGTTTGTGTTTCATTGGTAATCATTGCCTTGTCTTTATTGAGTTGAATTATCTTTGAGCGTGCGTCCCACATCTCTGATTAGATTAGATTAATTATTCATTCCATAGATCCATAAAAGAGGGAATCCTCCTGGGTGTGGAACATATCAGATTACAAAAATGTAAATAGAAAAACTTGAATTTCATTAATTTTAATGATCCTCAGTCAATAAACAGTACAATTATGTACATGAACTAAATTTACACTTCCAATATTTACAGGTTTAATATTTACTTCTGCTTTCATTAAACCCATCATTCAGACATTTGCTAGTTTCTTGGCTATTACAACCAAGTATTGTCAAAAATTAACGTAAATTATTAATTTCAGTGATTCTCAGTTAGGAACAGTCAGATTATCTACAAGATTTAAAAATAAACTTCTACTAGTTACAGACTTAAGGCTTACATCTGCTTTCCATACATCCATCATTCACACAGTAGGTAGTTACTTGGCTGTTACAACCAAGTATTGTCAAAAATTAAAGTATAATAAATTTCCATTAAAATGGTCTACTGCACTTGTTGAGAAACTCATGGATGGAATAGTAGGAGTTGGCCACCAAACATTCTTTTAAATTATGTTTAAATTGTGCTTTGTCTGCAACTAAACTCTTAATGGTTGCTGATAACTTATAGAAAATATGCATTGCTGAATACTGGGCTCCTTTCTGGGCCAGAGTGAGTGATTTTAAATCTTTATGTATATTGTTCTTATTCCTAGTATTGATACTGTGTACTAAGCAGATAGTAGGAAAAAGAGATTTATTATTTACAACAAACTTCATTAAGTAATAATTATACTGAGAAGCTGTGGTTAATATTTCCAATTCTTTGAATAGGTTTCGACATGGTTCTTGGATTTACACTACTCATTACTCTTATTATACGCTTCTGTACTCTAAAAATATTTCTTTGATTGTGGAGTTACCCCAAAATATGATACCATATGACATAATGGAGTGAAAATAAGTAAAATATGCCAGTTTTTTTATATTTATATCTCCTATGTCTGACATCATTCACATTGCAAACACAGACTTGTTTAAGCGCTTTAGCAGTTCGTTATTATGTTGCTCCCAACTGAATTTATTATCAAGTTGTAATCCCAAGAATTTCACACTCTCAACTTCTCCTATTTCCATGTCATCATATTTTATACACACACCAGAAGGAAATCTCTTGGAAGTTCTGAACTGCATATAGTGGGTCTATTCGAAGTTTAATCACAGTGAATTGGCTATGAACCACTTATTAATGTCAGTAAAAATTTGAATAGCTGCCCTTTCTAAATTTATATTTGATTTACTGTTTATTGCAATGTTTGTATCATCTGCAAATAAGACAAACTTGGCATCTGGTAATGTAACAGATGACAGGTCACAAATATGCACAAGAAACAGTAGTGGACCTAGTATGGAACCTTGGGGAACACCACATGTAATTTCTTCCCAGTCAGATGATGTCTGATTGCCTACTGCTGAAGTGTTACGTAATGACACCCTTTGTTTTCTATTAGTAAGATATGACTGAAATCACTTTGCAGCACTACCAGTGACTCCATAATATTTTAATTTACTTAAAAGAATGCTGTGATTCACACAGTCAAACGCCTTTGACAGGTCACAGAATATGCCAGTTGTCTCTAATTTATTGTCCAATGAATTAAGGACATCTCAGGAGATGAGGTGAGGAAAGCTTTCTTTAAAGTCTGTGAGGAAAGTGCTCGAAATTATAAAGTGGATAAACCTGTCGCATCATTGCGAATAGAGGAGTGTCAAGTACCTGTAGCGACGAAAGTGAGCAGCAAGGTGGTGTAGGTGGTGACGACGGAGATGAAGGCGGAGACGACGGTCAGGTCGAGGGTGAGTGCCCCCAGCAGCGTGGAGGCGGGGCGGCGGACAGACACCTGCAGCGCCAGCAGCCGCGCCTCCCGTTGCGCCGCGCCGCCCCCGCTCCGACCCCTCAGCAGTAGCTGACAGCACAGCCGCGCCGCGCGGCCGCTCTCTGACGTCACCAGCTGCGTCGGCACCACCAGTAACGCCAGAGTGGTCAGGCTTAACGTCAGACCGAACCAGAACTGCCACACACATTCAGTGTCACCAGCGCACTTCGGCTTCGTTGCGATAGAGTACACCGTTTCCACTGTACACGACGATATGTTTGCCAGCGACAGTATCAAGACATTTTCGTGAACAGATGTTACCACCACTGACAGCTCGCACAGTGATGCGTACGCTCGAGCTACTCGACGCACTGAGGACGGCGGGAAACCGGAGCCTGTGAGTGCCGTATGTGACGTGACACTCGGGCCTCGGCGTACATCTGGTATCGTCCTTCTGCGGAGTGTACTGCTCCGTTCGCTTAACATGCTGACCAAACATAGGTTCAGTAACGACAATCTGTGTCGTATAATCAGTTGCAGATTTGCAAATCTTACCATTGTCATTATAACTGTTCCAAATGCGTTCAAGCTTAAAAACGTCTTTAATGTGTTACATAAGCTAACATCTCCATTTAACATGACGATGAACAATGAACAATAAATGGCGAGTAATGAGTAGAGCTGAAACCTCACCAACTTTTCTGGTGATGATCTTACCGCTCCTAGATGGTCCACCAACGACCGGTCAATCGACGCTAACAACTGGAGCATTTTTCTGTACTTTCTCACACTGAGAATAAGATCGGAAACCACTGAAATAACCGTCGTTAGTGACTGGAGCAAAATTCGTGTATACATGATGATATCCATTGCAGAATATTCAAGAGACAGGAAGAAAAAGTATGACGACGCGCAGGCAGAAAACATCTGTATTGTACCAGAAACGGCTGCAACGACAAAACCCGGTCCCGATCCCTGAATAGTTGCTGTCCGTGTATCAACCGTAAACGGCATCAGACCAAATATTTGGCATGCGACGTGAAATGGCTTGCTGGCCAAGAGGTGCTGCCTTGTCAGCTCTGTTGCAGAGGTGTCGAAACCGTTTCCTGGCGACATCTGGAAAGAAAGAATAATTTTACAGGAAAGAATGTCTCCATTTCCGTTTCTTATTACTTTGTACATGAGAGAAATGGATACTTATGCGTGGCAATGTCTATGCAAGGCGCCGGCCGAAGTGGCCGTGCGGTTAAAGGCGCTGCAGTCTGGAACCGCAAGACCGCTACGGTCGCAGGTTCGAATCCTGCCTCGGGCATGGATGTTTGTGATGTCCTTAGGTTAGTTAGGTTTAACTAGTTCTAAGTTCTAGGGGACTAATGACCTCAGCAGTTGAGTCCCATAGTGCTCAGAACCATTTGAACCATTTTCCATGCAAGGCAGTGTGTTGACGGTAAGAGAACTTTTATTAATATTATATTCCTTTACACACACCTAATGTCAGCTAAGACACTTCTTGCTGTTAAAAGTGTTTCTGAAATTGAATGTACCTAATACATTCTAAACAGACTTGCCTTTTACGATATCAACATTGATTTTTCACGTCATGTGAAACTGTCTAGTTGTTAATAAAGTCAAATTTTTACTTGTATTATAAACGTAACAGGACACAAATGAAAGCCGGCTACTGTGGCCGAGAGGTTCTAGGAGCTTCAGTCTGGAACCGCGCGACGGCTACCGTCGCAGGTTCGAATCCTGCCTCGGGCATGGTTGTGTGTGATGTCCTTAGTTAGGTTTAAGTAGTTCTAAGTTGTAGGGAACTAATGAGCTCAGCTGTTAAGTCGCGTAGTGCTCAGAACCATTTGAACACAAATGAAAAAAGTTACCATGATGAAGACGCAATAAGTAATGACTGTTTCTCCTCGGTGACTGAAACTGTTTGTTATCAGAGTGAAATGATAACTGTCACACTCTTTGCAACACACTTTGAATTGCAATTTGGGCTATTTTTGTAATAAATCTAGTCTTTGCAAGATCGTAACAATGCTCTTCACCTAGAGATACAGGGATCTTCCCAATTATTTAAGCTTTTGTGTCAGGGTGTTCGGAAATTCACGTTACGAGCTTCTTGGAGTTGTAGAGGGGAGTGAGTACATAATATTTTAAAAGGGAAGCCATGTCTGGAAATGTGATGTTTCCGTTCTACGACGGTTTCAATCCAGATGTTTTAACTCATCCACATCTGCTACAAGAATTTAATTAGGCATGATACAATTATTAGGTAATAATTCGAAAGAAAACATAACAAAACATCGATTTATCATTGAAGCACACTTAAACATTACATGTTTACATTATTCCAAGACACAAAAGAAAGCAGTATAATGTACGTACAGAGCAGTACTGATGCATTACAACAGCAGCTCGATGTGGCGACCACCACCGTTGTTACAGACATTGTGCCCACGAAGCATGTTCTGGTACACACACTCCACCCCATCTGGTGTCTCTTCATTTTATGGTACAGCGGCCAGAAATCGTGCCAGCAGGTTTTCCTCTGTCTCTACAGGAGTCTCGCAGCAATGCAGCCGTTAAATGACATCAGATGACCGCGTGACGTAGTACACATCATCCTGTATATTCTTTTGCATACCAGGACAAGCAACTCTGAGACTTTTCGTTTTCCATCAGTATACTTGGACGCATTAGAACGGAAACGGTACGCTTCCGGACATGGGTCTACTCATAATATACGTTCTCGCTCCACTCCAGAAGCCCTAGAAGTTTGCAACGGGAACTTCCGAGCACTCTTCATAACACAAGACACAATGTTCCACCATCTCCTTTTCCTAGGGCTCTGTAGTCAAGAAAACGTACCTAACGCACTTTATCGTAGGCTTGAAAAACAGTGATACATCTACGTACATACTGGCTGTTTCCAATGTATCATAACACTATAAGCAACATCCTTCCATCCATTATAATGAAACAACGCATTTTTCAGCAGCCAACGAAACAGAGGTCCTGGTCACAGAGCTTGTTCGTAGGTGAGCTTACTTATTTAATACTATCGTAATCACCCAATATAGCAGTAACCCGGACGATGTCTACAAGAAAAAAAAATTAAATTGTTGTTCCAGTAACAACTACTGAAAATTTTTATTTCATATCCGGTCTTGTTGTTGTTGTTGTTGTTGTGGTCTTCAGTCCTGAGACTGGTTTGATGCAGCTGTCCATGCTACTCTATCCTGTGCAAGCTTCTTCATCTCCCAGTACCCACTGCAACCTACATCCTTCTGAATCTGCTTAGTGTATTCATCTCTTGGTCTCCCTCCACGCTGCCCTCCAATACTAAACTGGTGATCCCTTGATGCCTCAGAACATGTCCTACCAACCGATCCCTTCTTCTTGTCAAGGTGTGCCACATTAGTTATGCGATCAACCCATCTAATCTTCAGCATTTTTCTGTAGCACCACATTTCGAAAGCTTCTATTCTCTTCTTGTGCAAACTATTTATCGTCCACGTTTCACTTCCATAAATGGCTACACTCCACACAAATAGTTTCAGAAACGAATTCCTGACACTTAAATCTAGATGTTAACAAATCCTCTTCTTCAGAAACGCTTTCCTTGCCATTGCCAGTCTACATTTTATATCCTCTTTACTTCGACCATCATCAGTTATTTTGCTCCCCAAATAGCAAAACTCCTTTACTACTTTAAGTGTCTCATTTCCTAATCTAATTCCCTCAGCATCACCCGACTTAATTCGACGACATTCCATTATTCTCGTTTTGCTTTTGTTGATGTTCATCTTATATCCTCCTTTCAAGACACTGTCCATTCCGTTCAACTGCTCTTCCAAGTCCTTTGCTGTCTCTGACAGAATTACAATGTCATCGGCGAACCTCAATGTTTTTATTCCTTCTCCATGGATTTTAATACCTACTCCGAATTTTTCTTTTGTTTCCTTTACTGCTTGCTCAATATACAGATTGAATAACATCGGGGAGAGGCTACAACCCTGTCTCACTCCCTTCCCAAGCACTGCTTCCCTTTCATGCCCCTTGACTCTTACAACTGCCATCTGGTTTCTGTACAAATTGTAAATAACCTTTCGCTCCCTGTATTTTACCTCTGCCACCTTTAGAATTTGAAAGAGCGTATTCCAGTCAACATTGTCAAAAACTTTCTCTACAAATGATGGGAATGTAGGTTTGTCTTTCCTTAATCTTTCTTCTATGGTGAGTCGTAAGGTCAGTATTGGCTCACGTGTTCCAATATTTCTACGTAATCCAAAATGATCTTCCCCGAGGTCGGCTTCTACAAGTTTTTCCATTCGTCTGTAAAGAATTCGCGCTAGTATTCTGCAGCTGTGACTTATTAAACTGATAGTTCGGTAATTTTCACATCTGTCACCACCTGCTTTCTTTGGAATTGGAATTATTATATTCTTCTTGAAGTCTGAGGGTATTTCGCCTGTCTCATACATCTTGCTCACCAGATGGTAAAGTTTTGTCAGGACTGGCTCTCCCAAGGCTGTCAGTAGTTCCAATGGAATGTTGTCTACTCCCGGCGCCTTCTTTCGACTCAGGTCTTTCAGTTCTCTGTCAAACTCTTCACGCAGTATCGTATCTCCCATTTCATCTTCATCTACATCCTCTTCTATTTCCATAATATTGTCCTCAAGTACATCGCCCTTGTATAGACCCTCAATATACTCCTTCCACCTTTCTGCTTTCCCTTCTTTGCTTAGAACTGGGTTTCTTTCTGAGCTCCTGATATTCATACAAGTAGTTCTCTTTTCTCCAAAGGTCTCTTTAATTTTCCTGTAGGCAGTATCTATCTTACCCCTAGTGAGATAAGCCTCTACATCCTTACATTTGTCCTCTAGCCATCCCTGCTTAGCCATTTTGCATTTCCTGTCGATCTCATTTTTGAGACGTTTGTATTTCTTTTTGCCTGCTTTATTTACTGCATTTTTATATTTTCTGCTTTCATCAAATAAATTCAATATTTCTTCTGTTACCCGAGGATTTCTACAAGCCCTCGATTTTTTACCTACTTGATCCTCTGCTGCCTTTACTATTTCGTCCCTCAAAGCTACCCATTCTTCTTCTACTGTATTTCTTTCCCCCATTCCTGTCAATTGTTCCCTTATGCTCTCCCTAAAACTCCGTACAACCTCTGGTATAGTCACTTTATCCAGGTCCCATCTCTTTAAATTGCCACCTTTTTGTAGTTTTTTCAGTTTTAATCTACAGTTCATAACCATAAGATTGTGATCAGAGTCCACATCTGCCACTGAAAATGTCTTACAATTTAAAACCTGGTTCCTAAATCTCTGTCTTACCGTTATATAATCTATCTGATACCTTCTAGTATCTCCAGGCTTCTTCCATGTATACAACCTTCTTTTATGATTCTTGAACCAAGCGTTAGCTATGATTAAGTTATGCTCTGTGCAAAATTCTACCAGGCGGCTTCCTCTTTCAATTCTTACCCCCAATCCATATTCACCTACTATGTTCCATTCTCTCCCTTTTCCTACTATCGAATTCCAGTCAGCCATGACTGTTACATTTTCGTCTCCCTTCACTATCTGAATAATTTCTTTTCTGGTCTTATGAGATGTCAATTCCCTAGTGTTAATAACAATAACTGCGAAATTTCGTAGTATAACAGAATTAAGTATTGTATGGAACATCAAATGGCCAACTGGGTCGATTCACCAGGCAGTTGTTGCTTACAAAGTAATACACTGATCAAGCAGAACATTATGACAACCTACCTAATAGCCGGAACGTTCACCTTTGGCATGGATAACAGCGGCGACATGTCATGGAATGGAAGCAGTCAACACCACGTCTGCACACACAAGTCACCTGATTCCCGTGAACTGCGGAGAGAGTGGGCGATGAGCTCACATCCCAGATGTGTTCGATCGGGTTCACATCTGGCGAGTTCGGGGGCCAGCGCATCAACTGGAACTCGCGACTGTGTACCTCCAGCCGCTCCACTCACTCCTGCCCTTGTGATATGACTCATTATCTTGTTGAAAAAAGCCACTTATGTGCCTGCCGCGGTGGCTGAGCGGTTCTAGGCGCTTCGGTTCGTAACCGCGCGACTCCTACGCTCAGGTTCGAATCCTGCCTCGGGCATGGATGTGTGTTATGTCCTTAGGTTAGTTAGGTTTAAGTAATTCTAAGGGACTGATGACCTCAGATGTTAAGTCCTGTGGTGGTCAGAGTCATTTCAACCATTTTTGAGCCACATATGTCAGGGAACATGATCGTCATGAAGGGTCGTACGTGGTCTGCTATCAGTGTACGACGCTCCTGGCCCGTCACTGTCCCTTGCGCGAGCTCCACGGGACCAATAGATGCCACGTGAGTCTTACCCAGAATATAATGGAGCCTCCGTCCCACAGTACAGGTGTCAAGGAGCTGTTTCCCTGGAAGACGACGGATTCACGCACTCCCATCTGCGCGATGAAGAAGGTATCGGGATTCATCATCCCACGCAACTCTCTGCCACTGCGTCAACGTCCAGTACCGATGTTCATGCGCCCATTTCAGTCGTATTTGCCGATGTAGTGGTGTTAACATCGGCACCTGCAAGGGCCGTAGGCTGAGCAGACTCATCCTTAGGAGTTTTCGGTGCAATGTGCGTTCAGACACACTTTTACTCTGCCCAGCACAAAAGTCTAGCCGGCCGGAGTGGTCGAGCGGTTCTAGGCGCTACAGTCTGGAACCACGCGACCGCTACGGTCGCAGGTTCGAATCCTGCCTCGGGCATGGATGTGTGTGATGCCCTTAGGTTACTTAGGTTTCAGTAGTTCTAAGTTCTAGGGGACTGATGACCTCAGAAGTTAAGTTCCATAGTGCTCAGAGCCATTTGAACCAAACATTAAAGTCTGATGTTAGTTCCGCCATAGTTCGCTGCCTGTCCTGTTTTACCAGTCTGTCAGCATACCGCGTCCGACATCTCTAATAAGGCGTGGCCCCCAACCCCACGACGTCTGGACGTAGTTCCACTTAGTTTTTAGTTGAAAACACTCACCACAGCACTCCTCCAACACCCGGCAAGTCGTGCAGTTTCAGAAATGCTCGTGCGGAGCCTCCGGGCCATCACAACCTGCCCTCTGTCAAACTGAGTAGATCGCGCAACTTCTCCTCTCTACAGACAGACAGCAGGCTCACTGCATGCACCGTGTGTGCGTCTGACAAGCAGTTACTCCTCGCCAGGTGACACTGCTATCACCTGGACGGTTTTATATCGATAGTAGATGTTCCAGCTGATCACTGTAAGCAGAAACAGAGTTGAAACGGACGGTATGTTGTCATAACACTACGCACACTCAAATTGGTAATTAACCTAATTAAACAGTTTAGCGTAACAATCACGAAAAGTAATGATTTAGAAACACATTAATTGATTCAATACTTTACTGCGATAAGGACTGTCAAAGTCGAATATGCATTGGAGTATATATAGTTCGATCAAGCTCTACAAATTCTGATAAGCACTGTCTCTGATTTCGTTTCGATGTAATTATGAATGTACAGCCACTTACTTTCAGGACGCTTAGCCTTCACTATATAGTTCATTTCTACTACAATTAGTTTCTCTCCATTCGTAATTATATGTAAACTCATCAAGTGTTGTTGTGCGAGGTGCTGGGATGGAGAAGAGTTTGTATCTCTTTAATTCAGACGTATTTTGCATGAGAACGAGACATCCACTCGACCCCCTCCTTGTCTACCACCTAATTAACAATGCGCACAACGGTAACGGAAGAAAATGATGGTGGACCCTGCTAGCTGGTAAAGTAAGGAGTGCACACTCACTATAATTTAATGGAAAATCGTAATCTACTCAGAAAAAAAGAGAACTTTATCATAATAAACAACAGGAAATGGGATTCTGCATATATCTACGAAATGATATGCGGATTAAATACACTCCTGGAAATGGAAAAAAGAACACATTGACACCGGTGTGTCAGACCCACCATACTTGCTCCGGACACTGCGAGAGGGCTGTACAAGCAATGATCACACGCACGGCACAGCGGACACACCAGGAACCACGGTGTTGGCCGTCGAATGGCGCTGGCTGCGCAGCATTTGTGCACCGCCGCCGTCAGTGTCAGCCAGTTTGCCGTGGCATACGGAGCTCCATCGCAGTCTTTAACACTGGTAGCATGCCGCGACAGCGTGGACGTGAACCGTATGTGCAATTGACGGACTTTGAGCGAGGGCGTATAGTGGGCATGCGGGAGGCCGGGTGGACGTACCGCTGAATTGCTCAGCACGTGGGGCGTGAGGTCTCCACAGTACATCGATGTTGTCGCCAGTGGTCGGCGGAAGGTGCACGTGCCCGTCGACCTGGGACCGGACCGCAGCGACGCACGGATGCACGCCAAGACCGTAGGATCCTACGCAGTGCCGTAGGGGACCGCACCGCCACTTCCCAGCAAATTAAGGACACTGTTGCTCCTGGGGTATCGGCGAGGACCATTCGCAACCGTCTCCATGAAGCTGGGCTACGGTCCCGCACACCGTTAGGCCGTCTTCCGCTCACGCCCCAACATCGTGCAGCCCGCCTCCAGTGGTGTCGCGACAGGCGTGAATGGAGGGACGAATGGAGACGTGTCGTCTTCAGCGATGAGAGTCGCTTCTGCCTTGGTGCCAATGATGGTCGTATGCGTGTTTGGCGCCGTGCAGGTGAGCGCCACAATCAGGACTGCATACGACCGAGGCACACAGGGCCAACACCCGGCATCATGGTGTGGGGAGCGATCTCCTACACTGGCCGTACACCACTGGTGATCGTCGAGGGGACACGGAATAGTGCACGGTACATCCAAACCGTCATCGAACCCATCGTTCTACCATTCCTAGACCGGCAAGGGAACTTGCTGTTCCAACAGGACAATGCACGTTCGCATGTATCCCGTGCCACCCAACGTGCTCTAGAAGGTGTAAGTCAACTACCCTGGCCAGCAAGATCTCTGGATCTGTCCCCCATTGAGCATGTTTGGGACTGGATGAAGCGTCGTCTCACACGGTCTGCACGTCCAGTACGAACACTGGTCCAACTGAGGCGCCAGGTGGAAATGGCATGGCAAGCCGTTCCACAGGACTACATCCATCATCTCTACGATCGTCTCCATGGGAGAATAGCAGCCTGCATTGCTGCGAAAGGTGGATATACACTGTACTAGTGCCGACATTGTGCATGCTCTGTTGCCTGTGTCTATGTGCCTGTGGTTCTGTCAGTGTGATCATGTGATGTATCTGATCCCAGGAATGTGTCAATAAACTTTCCCCTTCCTGGGACAATGAATTCACGGTGTTCTTATTTCAATTTCCAGGAGTGTATTACAATGAGATTTATTACACATCAGAGCATAAATGCACATGATTGTTTACACACACACAGTACGTTAAAGGATAGGGTATACTGAAATATTATGAGAATAAGAGTTGGCCTGAGAACAAGGGGCTCCTACTCTCTGTGAGGCAATAGGTTGACGATAAAGACTGAAGGTCCTCATGAATCAAATATTAATGTTTCGATTATCCGCAGTATCGCAATTAGTAGTGAGAGCTCAAATGGGATCACATGGAGAAACAAGCAAGGTGGACTTGTAGCAAAGCGAGCGTGCGTGCTGCTGATGGATTCACTAAAAACTGATAAGGTCCTACAATGCTGGAGCCGCAAAATACTGTACCAGTACTGAATTCTCCAGCACGTCGTTGGTAGGCAGCGTCCTGTTAATGTAGGTGCAACTTCTCTTGTCAACCCCTGGCCTCGAAGGCTGTCCGAGAATTCTCTTTCAAAAAAGAGCGACCAAGTCGCAAGACCGTCCGACTCCGACGAAGATCAGGTCCCGAATTCTCCGCCCGCGCAACGTAAGAGCGAAGCCAACATTGCTCTACTCCCTACTCTCCTCGAAAACTGCGAATCAGCATTCAGATCTGATTCCAAAATTACCCCACACTGTCTCAGAGCATCATCCGCGCCATTTGCGACCGTTCCCTCAAATTTCGAGCAGGGCTTTATGACGTCAACTAGCCTCAGTTTAAGTTGACCAATCATGCCTCTGTTATTCAGCTGAGGGCACTGAACTTGCCGTTTGACCGGCTACAAAAACAACCTGCCTAGATCACCGGCCATCCGGCGCCAGACAGTCACACCCAGCAGGGCACAGTCCACAAGTTTTCTCCGAATCAAGAGGACAATGCAGTCAGTCCGTGCCAGGAATCTTCGTTCCGGACACGCCAGTACGGTAAACGTACAGGGTGTTTCAAAAATGACCGGTATATTTGAAACGGCAATAAAAACTAAACGAGCAGCGATAGAAATACACCGTTTGTTGCAATATGCTTGGGACAACAGTACATTTTCAGGCAGACAAACTTTCGAAATTACAGTAGTTACAATTTTCAACAACAGATGGCGCTGCGGTCTGGGAAACTCTTTAGTACGATATTTTCCACATATCCACCATGCGTAGCAATAATATGGCGTAGTCTCTGAATGAAATTACCCGAAACCTTTGACAACGTGTCTGGCGGAATGGCTTCACATGCAGATGAGATGTACTGCTTCAGCTGTTCAATTGTTTCTGGATTCTGGCGGTACACCTGGTCTTTCAAGTGTCCCCACAGAAAGAAGTCACAGGGGTTCATGTCTGGCGAATAGGGAGGCCAATCCACGCCGCCTCCTGTATGTTTCGGATAGCCCAAAGCAATCACACGATCATCGAAATATTCATTCAGGAAATTAAAGACGTCGGCCGTGCGATGTGGCCGGGCACCATCTTGCATAAACCACGAGGTGTTCGCAGTGTCGTCTAAGGCAGTTTGTACCGCCATAAATTCACGAAGAATGTCCAGGTAGCGTGATGCAGTAATCGTTTCGGATCTGAAAAATGGGCCAATGATTCCTTTGGAAGAAATGGCGGCCCAGACCAGTACTTTTTGAGGATGCAGGGACGATGGGACTGCAACATGGGGCTTTTCGGTTCCCCATATGCGCCAGTTCTGTTTATTGACGAAGCCGTCCAGGTAAAAATAAGCTTCGTCAGTAAATCAAATGCTGCCCACATGCATATCGCAGTCATCAATCCTGTGCACTATATCGTTAGCGAATGTCTCTCGTGCAGCAATGGTAGCGGCGCTGAGGGGTTGCCGCGTTTGAATTTTGTATGGATAGAGGTGTAAACTCTGGCGCATGAGACGATACGTGGACGTTGGCGTCATTTGGACCGCAGCTGTAACACGGCGAACGGAACCCCGAGGCCGCTGTTGGATCACCTGCTGCACTAGCTGCGCGTTGCCCTCTGTGGTTGCCGTACGCGGTCGCCCTACCTTTCCAGGACGTTCATCCGTCACGTTCCCAATCCGTTGAAATTTTTCAAACAGATCCTTTATTGTATCGCTTTTCGGTCCTTTGGTTACATTAAACCTCCGTTGAAAACTTCGTCTTGTTGCAACAACACTGTGTTCTAGGCGGTGGAATTCCAACACCAGAAAAATCCTCTGTTCTAAGGAATAAACCATGTTTTCTACAGCACACTTGCACGTTGTGAACAGCACACGCTTACAGCAGAAAGACGACGTACAGAATGGCGTACCCACAGACTGCGTTGTCTTCTATATCTTTCACATCACTTGCAGCGCCATCTGTTGTTGAAAATTGTAACTACTGTAATTTCGAAAGTTTGTCCGCCTGAAAATGTACTGTTGTCCCAAGCATATTGCAACAAACGGTGTATTTCTATCGCTGCTCGTTTAGTTTTTATTGCCGTTTCAAATATACCGGTCATTTTTTAAACACCCTGTATAAACTGCGGCGACACTCAGGCGTCTCGCAGGTCGTTTCGCCCTGCATACAATAGGCGAAACTCGACCGACGTCAGTCGTTCCCGCCAGACGCTTAAGCCTATTGTACGAAACCCTCAGAATTCAGGGAAGTGCAATCCCCAAACGGAAACGCAGTGTGCCGCGTCCTCCGATGCTCGCCTCGCACAGGCCAGCCAGGGAAGTAAAACAACATGTTTAGGAATCAAGTAAAAAGTATTTTTTGATCTCTCAGTACAAATACTCTCATTACAATAACCTTATTCGGTCTGTTACTACCGTGTAGTGACATAGAACATTAATAAAATTGATGAAAATGAGAGGAGACAAGCAAAAGTGGGCATGGAACCTCTCAGTTGTGTTGAAAACTTAAGCAAACAGAATGGACTCGTTAGAGCGCAGTTGACTGATAACTTCACTGGAGGTCAGGTGAGTTTGAGAAATGAATGAAGTGCACCTGCTCTTCAAGGAAGCAATAATGGCAGGTGGGTCAGTGTCCATATAGGGTCAATGACCGCTGTAAACTGTCATCCGCTGAAAAAGAGTATTATTTCTGACGTATCTTGTCAATTAGGGCTTGCCATCCCATATTCTCTCGGAGTCGGCTGATGTATTTTTGTTGTGTTCGGCACCAACACAAGTGTTAGAATCATAGAAAAAATTAATCTGACTGCTAGAGGATGTCGGAAAAGTTAGAGTGATAATAATGTCTAATTTTACAATCACACAACGACGAACTTACGCTTAATCATTATCGATGCACCGAACAGTGATACTGTTTGTGGTGTTGGAATTTAGGATAGTTATATCGTTGTCAGTACAAAACAGTACAAGACAAACTACAGTTTCCTAAGCTACTTGCCAATAATTACGGTATTGTACACTACTGCACAATTCTCTCTCTAGATATTCCCTCCATTCTCAGCTGCCTAACAGTTATGTATCTTCTCCAGATCGAAGTTGAACACATGGGGACAACACTGTAACGTTTCAGCACACATACAGAAAACATATCAAAATGAAATGAAAATGGTCAAATGTTCAAATATGTTATGGAGTTGCTATCTTTGAATCATTCACTTACGATCCGTATGGTTCTATCATACCAGGGTGACGGTTCCAACAACTGACTGTTAGCACTGAAGGCCAGTCATATCTCTTAACGCATAGGGAGCTTTCAGTAGTATTAACTGGGTAATCGATGCACTCTCCCCGCAGCTTTCAGCTTAATGACACCCAGCTGAGACATTCCCAGAGTACTGGCGAAATCGTAAAAGATGTTTATGTCGGAAATAAAAGACTCGCCACTGTAACCTGTCATTTGTTTCGCTCGCTGAATGGCAGGCAGGGAACTTTAAATTTTAAACGGAAGGTTGGGCCCGAAGCGAAGCGGCGTCACCATAGTAGCAAAGCGAGACAGTGGCACAAATAACTACTTGTAACTTCAGTAAGTTCTCAGAAAATTATTTAAAACCGTTGATTTACCTGGTTAGGTGTTAGTGGTTTTTGCTTAATGTATAGTTTAATATTTTCGGGTGTAAAGTCAGCATGATGGTTTGTACAACAGCGCTGATATTATTTACTACACTACTGGCCATTAAAATTGCTACACCAAGAAGAAATGCAGAATATAAACGGGTATTCATTGGACAAATATATTATACTAGAACTGACATGTGATTACATTTTCACGCAATTTGGGTGCATAGATCCTGAGAAATCAGTACACAGAACAACCACTTCTGGCCATAATAACGGCCTCGATAGGCCTGGGCATTGAGTCAAACAGAGCTTGAATGGCGTGTACAGGTACAGCTGCACATGCGGCTTCAACACGATAACACAGTTCATCAGGAGGGGTGACTGGCGTATTGTGACGAGCCAGTTGCTCGGCCACCATTGACCAGATGTTTTCGATTGGTGAGAGATCTGTAGAATGTGGCCAGGGCAGCAGTCGAACATTTTCTGTATCCAGAAAGGCCCGTCCAGGACCTGCAACATGCATCGTGCATTATCCTACTGAAATGTAGCGTTTGGCAGGGATCGAATGAAGGGTAGAGCCACGGGTCGTCACACATCTGAAATGTAACGTCCACTGTTCGAATTGCCGTCAATGTGAACAAGAGGTGACCAAGACGTGTAACCAATGGCACCCCATACCATCACGTTGGGTGATACGCCAGTATGGTGATGACGAATACGCGCTTCCAATGTACGGCTGGTCCCGGCGGAGGTTCGCGTCCTCCCTCGGACATGAGTGTGTGTGTTTGTCCTTACGACAATTTAGGATAAGTAGTGTGTAAGCTTAGGGACTGATGACATTAGCAGTTAAATCCCATAAGATTTCATAGACATTTTAACACATTTTTGAACACGCTTCCAATGTGCGTTCACCGCGATGTCGCCAAATACGGATGCGACCATCATGATGCTGTAAACAGAACCTGGATTCATCCGAGAAAATGACGTTTTGCCATTCGTGTACCCAGGTTCGTCGTTCAGTACACCATAGCAGGCGCTCCTGTCTGTGATGCAGCGTCAAAGGTAACCGCAGCCATGGTCTCCGAGCTGATAGTCAATGCTGCTGCAATCTTCGAACTGCTCGTGCAGATGGTTGTTGTCTTGCAAACGTCCCCATCTGTTGACTCAGGTATCGAGAAGTGGCTGCACGATCCGTTACAGCCATGCGGATAAGATGCCTGTCATCTCGACTGCTAGTGATACGAGGCCGTTGGGATCCAGCACGGCGTTCCGTATTACCCTCCTGAACCCACTGATTCCATATTCTGCTAACAGTCATTGGATCTCGACCAACGCGCGATACGATAAACCGCAATCGTCATAGGCTACAATGCGACCTTTATCAAAGTCGGAAACGTACTGGTACGCATTTCTCCTCCTTACACGAGGCATCACGACAACGTTTCACCAGGCAACGCCGGTCAACTGCTGTTTGTGTATGAGAAATCGGTTTGAAACTTTCCTCATTTTAGCACGTTGTAGGTGTCGCCACCGGCGCCAACTTTGTGTAAATGCTCTGAAGAGCTAATCATTTGCACACCACAGCATCTTCTTCCTGTCGGTTAAATTTCGCGTCTGTAGCACATCATCTTCGTGGTGTGGCAATATTAATGGTCAGTAGTATATATTTCTTCCTTCGAATATATCACAGTAAGTGGAGAGCTCGGAACAACCAGTTGCTTAGCCCGGAAGATCTCCAGCTATTAACCGCCGGATTTCTACCTTTGGGGTCGTCTGAGGGAGCTCGTTTGTGGCGTTACAACTGGGAACGTAGCACAACTACAGCAGCGAACTGAAAATGGCTGCTTAACTGTTGACAATAAGATGAACGGATCCTGCAACATTCCGAGAGCTGAAACAAGTCGAGCACGTCGCTGCCTTCGTCTACATGGACATAATTTCGAACATGTCCTGGGGTAAACGTGCAATACGTAGCTGAGTCGAATTTCGGGTCCCTTCGTCTCGTCGCTCTCTGAAAAGAATTAATTTTGTGTTGTTTGTGTCGTACTTGTGATCCCTACAATAAACCAATTTCAGACAAAACTTTAACGTTTCACTCTTATTCTGACGCATACATTACATCCAAGAATTGTGAACAGTTACTTTTGTATATTGGAGTTACATGGCCTACATCCGTTCTAATATTCATTAGAATATTGCGTAAAATTTCGTAGCACACGGTGAAGAACTTTCGCAAATTTAAAATACTGAAGAAACAAACATTTACAGTCTTATATAGATGTTGTTGTGGTCTTCGGTCCTGAGACTGGTTTGATGCAGCTCTCCATGCTACTCTATCCTGTGCAAGCTTCTTCATATCCCAGTACTTACTGCAACCTACATCCTTCTGAATCTGCTTAGTGTATTCATCTCTTGATCTCCCTCTGCGATTTTTACCCTCCACGCTGTCCTGCAATGCTAAATTTGTGATTCTTTGATGCCTCAGAACATGTCCCACCAACCGGTACCTTCTTCTTGTCAATAAATAGCCTACCTGATAACGACGTCCTCTTGAGTAGTCCCCGCCCGGAGATCCGAATGGGGGACTATTTTACCTCCGGAATATTTTACCCAAGAGGACGCCATCATCATTTGACCATACAGTAAAGCTGCATGCCCTCGGGAAAAATTACGTCTGTAGTTTCCCCTTACTTTCAGCCGTTCGCAGTACCAGCACAGCAAGGCCGAAACAAATATTTACAGTTTTATATAGATATCCCCAATCATTATTATGTATTTATATGTTATTTGTAGCAGTCCAGTAAGTATGGAGAAGCACGTGTCTATTTGAATGAAACATTTTCTGGAAATTTCAAAGCAATCGGGAAGAACTTTCGGAGATATACGTTTTTGAATGAACGGTTCCTTTTTTATTAACATAAATTAAAGAAACGTATATATGATGCAAGGTTGATTTATACTGAGAGATTATTATTTCAATTTATCGGGGATGATGAATCGTGTTTTTAATATCCTTCCACTGGCGGTTTACATAGAAGTGTAAAAGGGGAATTAATTCTTTTGTTCACTGTTCATGAATCATTCGACAATAATTTGTCATAGAACCATGTAATGACACAAAGAAGACGTCGGAGAGATTTCTATTTTAGTTTGTTAGAATTAGCCAGTGCGTTAGTGCTGGAAGGACAACCCGACGTAGAGGTTGTTACAGTCTGTTTTTTTGTTTTGTTTTTGTTTTTTGTTTTCAGCCTATAAAGCTGTGATTTCTTGTGCTGTAGCATTGGCGGTTTGCAAATTAAGGACATGAGATGTGCGATATTACTGCAGGGTCATCCAGTGCACGGTTCGTTCTGCTCACGTCGCAACGGGATTTGTGCTTGTAATGTAATTTTTGGGAGCTAATTGATGCGGTGCTACGCCGACTGCTTCCTTAGGGAAGTGCTACACACATCCATTGTGTCACAGTGTGTAGCGCAGTAACGTCATCTCCGAGCGACCGTCTTCCTCAGTCGTTTCTCCCGGTTCGCTTGTGTCAGCTTAGAGAATTGTGGAAATGGTGCGATAACAAAAATTTCAAGTTAGTCTACATATAATCTAGTTTACCAAAAAGTGGCCTACTATCGTGACCACATAATAGAATAGTGGAGAACATTCAAATGTCTTCTCGTAACATACTCTTAAGGCGGCCACACACGTAACTGCATGCCTGACAAGCACACATCCACAAATATGCTTTGGCAGACTTTCCTAAGCGTGTATAGGACACTTTTGTGCAAGCCTCTCGGTTGTACCACGTGGTTACAATGACGTCGATAGTGTTCTGAGTGCTGCAGCGCGGGCTGTATACATCGCAGGACGCTGCGACGTCAGAGGTATGTTCATTCAGCGGACCGCTCGCGGAGTACGCTGAAAAAGATAATGGTTCCATTTTCAGGCTCAAGGTGAAAATGTGGCGCTGTAAGCGGTCAGAATGTGAAAGGTTTCATGTTTTGACATCATTATGGTGTTTCTAGCTTGGCGACGCCTGTTGGTTTCTTTTGTGAAGTGACTGTTGGTGTAAAGGGTACAGAAGTTTGTAGTTTTCCATACGAAATGCAATGGCTATTGAGAAGCGTGCACTTCTGGTAAAGGTGTTTTATAAGAACGTCAGTAATAGCAGCGCTGCATTGCGGGAATACCGCCGACAGAAACAGCTGTAAAGAGTGGCAATAAATAAACTGTAGAATATAATCAAGAAATTTGAAGAAACAGGTAAATTAGCTGCTGCAGCAAGCAGACTGATGCGGCCATTCTCATGACACTTATTGATGAAGTTGTTGTAGCTGTAACCGCTACATAATTGATGAAACTGTTGTAGCTATACGGAAATGCATCAAATTATTCAGGCAGTGCACGAGCCGTGTCACGGGAACTGTCTCTCCTCTGGTCAACAGTTCGAAAGATTTTTCGGCGCATTTTACCCTGGTATCTCTACAACATTGATAATGTGCACCAAATGAAGCCGTATGATAGACTACAGACCAGTGACTTTGGCTTTCGTGTTTCTTTCACGCATGGAAATGAATGACAAGCGGCTGGGGAACATTCTTTCGACGGACGAGTCAGATTTTGCTCTGTACGGTGCCGTGAATGCACAGAACTGCCGCATTTGGGATTCTACTCCGCCACATGTTGTGCAGGAACATCCACTGTGGTCACCTTATGTGACTGAGGGGTGTGGTTTTCATAAGCTCCTTCAATTTCGGTCAGTTTTCCTTGGAGGAGAAGACACGTCGTGGGTCTGCTAGGTATACAGTCACATCGATACGCTATAAGGACCTCTTTGTGGAACATGTGATTACAGCGCTGCATGAACACAACTGTGTGCAGACCGCTATTTTCTTGCATGACGGGGCGACACCACTTGTCGCTTGCCAGGTGAAAACCTTCGGTAACGATCGCATCTCCTCTAGGCAATTTCAAGATGTGTGGCTTTCCAGATCCACCGAACCAAATCCATTTGACTTCCTGCTGTGAGTATATCTGAAAGATCGTATCTATTCGGGACATATCCAGTCTCTGCCTGATCTTATGGATAGTACGCGATGAAATATCGCTCTGATTGTGCTGGATACGCTGCGAGCAATTGTTGTCTGTGCCGTGTTAAAGATGCAGCACGTTGCTGAGTAGGCAGACCGTATTGAACACACGTTGTAACTTGCGACCATACCCTAATAAACGTGCCAGCATCACCGTTATCAAGTATTCGATCGTTCTCTCGCGTCCATCGGCCGTCGTAATTTAATATATTGTTATGGTTATTATTACACTCCTGGAAATTGAAATAAGAACACCGTGAATTCATTGTCCCAGGAAGGGGAAACTTTATTGACACATTCCTGGGGTCAGATACATCACATGATCACACTGACAGAACTACAGGCACATAGACACAGGCAACAGAGCATGCACAATGTCGGCACTAGTACAGTGTATATCCACCTTTCGCAGCAATGCAGGCTGTTATTCTCCCATGGAGACGATCGTAGAGATGCTGAATGTAGTCCTGTGGAACGGCTTGCCATGCCATTTCCACCTGGCGCCTCAGTTGGACCAGCGTTCGTGCTGGACGTGCAGACCGCGTGAGACGACGCTTCATCCAGTCCCAAACATGCTCAATGGGGGACAGATCCGGAGATCTTGCTGGCCAGGGTAGTTGACTTACACCTTCTAGAGCACGTTGGGTGGCACGGGATACATGCGGACGTGCATTGTCCTGTTGGAACAGCAAGTTCCCTTGCCGGTCTAGGAATGGTAGAACGATGGGTTCGATGACGGTTTGGATGTACCATGCACTATTCAGTGTCCCCTCGGCGATCAGCAGTGGTGTACGGCCAGTGTAGGAGATCGCTCCCCACACCATGATGCCGGGTGTTGGCCCTGTGTGCCTCGGTCGTATGCAGTCCTGATTGTGGCGCTCACCTGCACGGCGCCAAACACGCATACGACCATCATTGGCACCAAGGCAGTAGCGACTCTCATCGCTGAAGACGACACGTCTCCATTCGTCCCTCCATTCACGCCTGTCGCGACACCACTGGAGGCGGGCTGCACGATGTTGGGGCGTGAGCGGAAGACGGCCTTCCGCCGACCACTGGCGACAACATCGATGTACTGTGGAGACCTCACGCCTCACGTGTTGAGCAATTCGGCGGTACGTCCACCCGGCCTCCCGCGTGCCCACTATACGCCCTCGCTCAAAGTCCGTCAACTGCACATACGGTTCACGTCCACGCGTGTGATCATTGCTTGTACAGCCCTCTCGCAGTGTCCGGAGCAAGTATGGTGGGTCTGACACACCGGTGTCAATGTGTTCTTTTTTCCATTTCCAGGAGTGTATTTTTTGATTGTTGCCGACTTACGTGGTGGGCCTTAATAAAAATTATATTTCATTTAATTTTGATTTTACGATTAAATACTTTCCTGAAGTTCTCCATTTTAGCAATATTAATCTTAAATTATTTGTTACGTTAATGAATGTTAGACTCGCTGAATCTTAAAACATGAGCATATAAGTTGTACAATGTAATAAACTTTTCATATTAATTTCCTCGGCTAGTCAGTTCACTTTAAAGCAAGAAATCTTTAGTTATTAATTAAAATTGCGGCCCACACACGCGCGAGAGTATTTTTCTTACCTCCGTTAACCATTGTATTGTAGTCAGAGTCCTGGCTCTGGGTCTCGGCTATGCTACTGAAAATAAGAATCTTAAAGCTAAGTATTTTCTGCAACGTCGGGCGGCTGTGGCGAAAAATTAATATTATGTTAATAGCGGGCGAGTTTTCCGCTTCTGCTAATTTTTCATAAGTTAATATCGCCACGTAATGGCGTCGTTGGCTGCATCGGCCGCTGCGATTGCTGAACTGTAAATTACTTGAATGCAGGTTAATTCAAGGAAGGCGGACATGAAATCGGGATCACCTCTTACAAATTAAAAGTGCACAATAATATTAAATCAGTATATTATATGCTTAACTCATACAAATATGCTTACATTTGCCAGAACTAGCAAGATGTCCCTCTATACACATTCAAGACAAAAGAGGAAGTGAAGACGACTAAAAAAATTAACAAAAGAGCGTATCTTGTCGTCTCTTTAGATCATTTTGTCATAAATTATTTCTTTGCTTTTGAAACTTGGACAGAGAGATTATTATTTTACGGCTACATGATAAAAATATATTATTCAATTTATAAATACTGTTTTTTAAGTCTTTTCGTAATATAGCACTGGGGACGCTATAGTTCCTCTTTTTCTGCTTACAGCGCCATATTTTCTTCTGGTGGCAGATAATGGAACTATAATTTTCTTCAGCGTACTCCACGAGTGGATCGATTAATGTCCGCACTGCAGCACGGGGGTCAGCGTCCGTTTAGTTATAGCCACTGGTACAAGCAGCTTGACGCTTGACCGAATTTTGATTACACGTGCTCGTGCAGGTGTTTAAGCGTATGCATGCTTGGCTTGTGTGTGAAGAATAGGGACGCTTGTGCAATTTTAATATTTCTGTGTTCCTGCTAAGCCACATTGTCTAAAAAGGTTCTACTATAATGTAGGAAAGTCAAAGAATACAATGTTACATGCAGAAAAAGAGAAGAAAAGAACAGCAATACCGTGCAATAGTTTTCGTAACGTATCTACTGCGAATAGTTAGTATGGGTATAATATCTTCGTTTCGTTAAGCAGTCTTTACTCCAAATATCACGTTTACTGTTTGTTTTCTTCGTAACAGAAGCAAAAAGGCTGTCAAAGCCAGCGCATCGTTATCTCAGCTCGACATTTCCTCACGCAAACGCGCTTGCCCATGGATGCTTGTCAAGCATGCAGTTACGCGTGTGGCCACCTTTACTTTCAAACATCATGTCCAATAGATGTGTCAAAAGTCGATGCAAATGGACAATCCATGCTACCATTCTTCTTGAGCCGAGAATAAGATGCAATTTAAAAGTATAACTCAATGAAGGGACAATGCTACCCATGACGTTATACAGAAGCTCAAGATTTAACCAGCGACTACCAGTTAAAGGGGATCCACAACGTACAAAATAAAGGCCTCCGGTGGATACTACAAGTGCCTATTACGTTCACTAGGAATGACTGTATACACCTCCAGCTGAGCGTCAAGAATCTATGATACCAAACTGAGGACAGAGAACGAAATAAACAGTACCCGTCATTTCACGCACCACATTAGGGAGGCAGGCACAAGGTACCCCCTGACAAGGCACCGTTTCAAAGTGTCGAAATAATTAATTGAGTAAATTAAAACATTTGAAATGTTTTAAATTGAGTGCTTGCATGGAGATGGGAATTTATCTTACTAAGATAGGGAGAGGTAGAAGGACATCAGGCGGCCCCTGAAACACCTTCTGAAGAGATTGAAGAAACAAAACAAGTACTCAGTCCTCAACCGTACAGTAAAGATATAGAATGAAATTTTCACTCTCCAGCGGAGTCTGCGCTGATATGAAACTTCCTGGCAGATTAAAACTGTGTGCCGGACCGAGACTAGAACTCGGGACCTTTGCCTTTCGCGGGCAAGTGCTCTACCAACTAGGCTACCCAAGCACGACTCACGCCCCGTCCTTAGAGCTTTAATTCCGCCAGTACCTCGTCTCCAGGTCCCGAGTTCGAATCTCGGTCCGCCACACAGTTTCAATCTACCAGGAAGTTTCAGTAAAGATATACATTGAAGCGCCCATAAAACTGTTGCAGGCATGCGTATTCAAATACAGAGCTATGTAAACAAGCAGAACACGGCGCTGCGGCCGGCAACGACTATGTCAGACAACAAGTGTCTGGCGCAGTTGTCAGATCGGTTACTGCTGCAACAATGGCAGGTTATCAAGATTTAAGTGAGTTTGTACGTGGTACTATAGTCGGTGCACAAGCGATCGGACACAGCATTTCCGAAGAAGTGGTGATTTTCCCGTACGGCCATTTCACGAGTGTACCGTGAATATGAGGAATCCGGTCATCTCAGATATCTCTGCGGCCGGAAAAAGATCCTGCAAAAACAGGACCAAGGACGACTGAAGAGAATCGTTCAAGGTGACAGAAGTACAATCCTTCCGCAAATTGCTGCAGATTTCAATGGTGGGCCGTCAGCAAGTGTCAGCGTGCGAACCGTTCAACGAAACATCGTCGATATGGGCTTTCGGAGCCGCGGCCCCACTCGTGTACCCTCGACGACTGCACGACACAAAGCTTTACGCCTCGTCTGGGTCCGTCAACCCCGACTTTGGACTGTTTATGACTGGAAACATATTGCTTGGTCGGACGAGTTTCGTTTCAAATTGTATCGAGTGGATGGCCGTGTACGGGTCTGAAGACAACCTCGTGAATTCTTGGACCCAGCATGTCAGCAGGTTAGAGCTGGTGGAGGCTTCGTAATGGTGTGGGACGTGTGCAGCTGGAGTAATATGGAACCCATGATACGTCTAGATACGACTCTGACGGATGACATGTACGTATGCATCCTGTCTGATCACCTGCATCCATTCATGTCCATTGTGCGTTCCAACGGACTTGGGCAATTCCAGCAGGGCAATGCGATACCCCACACGTCGAGAATTGCTGCAGAAATGCTCCAGGAACACTCTTCTGAGTTTTAACACTTCCGCTGGCCACCAAATTCCCGAGACATGAGTATTATTGAGGATATCTTGTATGTCTTGCAACGTGCTGTTCAGAAGAGATGTCAACACCCTCGTAGTCTTACGGTTTATGGACAGCCACGCAGGATTCATGGTGTCAGTTCCCTCCACGCCATGTGGTGTTGCAGCACTTCTGCGTGCTCGCGGGGGCCCTACACGATTTTAGGTAGGTGTACCGCTCTCTTTCGCTCTTCAGTGTGGAAACGTAACAGGGTGGTGGGACATCAGCACGGATATGGAAAAAAAAGTTAGTAAGACACAATCTGATTGGAGTGTCGTTAGCAGTCAGTGCTGCAGCGGACTTTCTGGAGTGTTTACGAGGTGCTGTTTGAACTGCTTGCTGTATTTTTAAGGTAAGATGCCTGGACTGCCAGGCGCCAGTGCTGACGGGTACAGGCCTATCACGTGGGACCAGCCCGGCGTTGTGAGGACACGATTTGCTCAGGCGTCAGCTGAACTCGCAAGCAGAACTCACGGCCTCCACATTGCCATACATTGACGACATAATAACTTGTACGTTGTTAGGCTTAAGGCTTTTTGGAGCCATCAAGGGCACTCCACGAAGGAAATCTGAAACACAATGCAGAGAGTAGGCAAATGTGGTAGCAGTTAGGATACCAGAGGAAAATACGAGGGTGAGTCAAATGAAAACCTTAAATTTGTAATAACAAATCGAAATTTCGCGCCGTTATCCTGTAAGTTGGTAAGCGTGCTACAAACAGCGTGCAGAATGGCATGTAGGTGGTAGCAGAGTGCAGATGAACACATACCGTCGCAGTATCACTATAAAAATCCATCGTTTTCGGCAAGGACTCCAACATAGGGCCACTTGCCAGTGCTATTAACAGCAAATGCAGATATTTTATATTCGCGCGTGGTAGCCAGATTTCGTCACAGTGTTTAAAGCAATACATAAGCCTTGCCTGCACATTTGTAGTAGCTTCCTCTTTTCCCAACTGTAGCTTATGTTCTTCCTTTATGTTAATTAATTACTACATCGAGATTCATAACGCTGACACCAACAAAGACGATGTAAGCTGCACACAGAAATGCTATATTAACAAACTTCTCTCTATCTCCGCAATACCATCAGGCAAAAACGTCGCTCAATTAGAACTGGTACCCACAAATAATATTTCCCACAACAGCAGATCTGTGTGGTAGGTCAGCCGGCCGAAGTGGCCATGCGGTTCTAGGCGCTGCAGTCTGGAACCGCGAGACCGCTACGGTCACAGGTTCGAATCCTACCTCGGGCATGGATGTGTGTGATGTCCTTAGGTTAGTTAGGTTTAATTAGTTCTAAGTTCTAGGGGACTGATGACCTCAGAAGTTGAGTCCCATAGTGCTCAGAGCCATTTGAACCATTTTTGTGTGGTAGGTCACGGCTGCTGTCGTAACCGAACCATTGTGAACGCCTAAACCGTGCGCCACCCGCCAGTCCGCATCCCGTCGCTGCAGTGTGCGGGAGGTCGTGTCTATGACTGCTGATACGTCACGGTTGACGATAGCTCAATCTGCCATCTTGAAAGCTCCTCCCATCGTAATCCATCCGTTGTGAGAATATTCGAAATATTATTGCTTATAAACCAACTGCTGCCACTCTTCCAAAACCACACGTTTGTCTGGCCTCTCAACATATACCCATCCATTGTGGCTGCACATACGATACGGCTATCGCTGAGGTACGTAAATCTCCCCACAAACTGCAAGGTCCATGGTTCATAGGTTGGCGGTGGGAGGGGGATTCTGGTATTCTTTCAAATGGTTCAAATGGCTCTGAGTACTATGGGACTCAACTGCTGTGGTTATCAGTCCCCTAGAACGTAGAACTACTTAAACCTAACTAACCTAAGGACATCACACACATCCATGCCCGAGGCAGGATTCGAACCTGCGACCGTAGCAGTCGCACGGTTCCGGACTGCGCGCCTAGAACCGCGAGACCACCGCGGCCGGCATTCTTTCATATCCATTGTGCATTCCGACGGAATTGGGCAATTAGACTGGACAATGCGACACCCCACACGTCCAGAATTGCTACAGAGTGGCTCCAGGAACACTCCTCTGAGGTTAAACACTTCCGCTGGCCACCAAACTCTCCAGACATGAAAACCATTGAGCATATCTGGGATGCCTTGCAACGTACTGTTCAGAAGAGCACTCCCTTGTAATTTTACGGAACTGTGGACAGCCCTGCAGGATTCATAATGTCAGTTCCCTCCTGCAGTACTTCATACATTAGTCGAACCACACCACGCCTTGTTGTGGCACTTCTGTACGATCGCGGGGGTCCTACATGATATTAGGCAGGCGTACCAGTTTATCTGGCGCTTCAATGTAAATCAGTTTGTTCAGTTAGAGATGCAGTAACTGAAGCAGCTTACAGAACTGATGAAGGGGCTCATCCAAACCCAGATGGCAGTAAATGAGTTACGGAATGAGATTGCTCCACCAATTGCACCGCCACAAGCAGCACAGGTTTCGCTACTGCCTACATTTCGACAATTTCAGGAAGGAAAGGAAAACTGGTCGGAATATTTGCCACAATTTGTAGCACACCTGGTCGCTCACCAAATGCAAGGTACTGTGAAGCAATCTCCTTTTCTATCCACCGTTGATGCCGTTTACCGCATTTGTGCGAAATTATTCCCTACTATGACGTCAGAACTAGTTAGCTATTAGGAGCTTATTCAAGCACTGAACAAATATTAGGACGATAAGATCAATGTGGCGGCTGTCGCATTTAAATTCTGTAGGCTCAAGGAACAACCAGGTCAAACCTACAGGCAGTGGGTGAGAGATTTGCAGGGTCTCACAAGGAAGTGCCAATTCAAGTGGGAATGTGGAACATTTTATAGTGACTTGACGATTCGTGACGCTATTACATAAAACGTGGCAGATAGTTGAATCCGTGGACAGATTTTAAAATATCCTGACGTCACGCTGCAACAGATTTTGCTGATTTTCAAGATTCGTGTGGCAGTGCAGTTAATAGTTTTCAAGCAGGCAATATTTATGGCGAAGCCTCAAGAGACAACATTGCGATGCAGCACGAATAGCCAACTTCGAAGGCAAACACACAGCGGCCCAATCGCGTGTGCCACAGCTCGCAACGCAAACAGCCTGGTCGGAAATCTACCGGTGTGAAATCTTGTCCACACTGTTTCAGGTCTCACAAACGTGACCTGTGCCTTCCGCGCTACGCGATTTGTTTTGCGCGCGGCAAGAACAGCCACGTTCACGCTGTTTGCCTGCAGGTGACAAAGACTTCCGCTCAGAACAAACGCCCAAATAGGCCGAACTTTCAAGTGCATGTTGTTTATTCTTAGCTGAGCCGTGATGCTAGTGTAGAACGTAATAGTGAAAATGTGCAATACAAAGAACTAGTAGTTTCTTCAGCGCAATACTACTCCAATTAATTTTTTGTGCATCTCGTTAATGTTGACCAAAGTGTGCAGTTTCAGTTAGACATGGGTGCTCGAGTGTCATTGCTAAATCACAATATGTATAATCTGTTTCGCAAACTCAAGTTGCAGAAGTCAACAACTACGCTTACAGCCTAGAATGGATAGGATATTCTGAATTAGAATCTAGTAGCTTTCTTGACGTCTATCAAAATTTGCTGAAGACTGTATCATTCCAGGTTCTGCGTTGACACGACAGTGCTAATATTTTTGGCCTTGATTTGTTTGGATTGCGTGTTGTTGACAATATTCTAGCATGAAACTTCCTGGCAGATTAAAACTGTGTGCCGGACCGAGACTCGAACTCGGGACCTTTGCCTTTCGCGGGCATGTGCTCTACCAACTGAGCTACCCAAGCACGACTCAAGCCCTGTCCTCACAGCTTCACTTCTGCCAGTACCTCGCCTCCTAACTTCCAAACTTTACAGAAGCTCTCCTGCGAACCTTGCACAACTAGCAGTCTTGAAAGAAAGGATATTGCGTAGACATGACTTAGCCACAGCCTGGGGGTGGGAGACGAGGTACTGGCGGAAGTAAAACTGTGAGGACGGGGCGTGAGTCGTGCTTGGGCAGCTCAGTTGGTAGAACACTTGTCCGCCAAAGGCAAAGGTCCCGAGTTCGAGTCTCGGTCCGGCACACAGCTTTAATCTGCAAGGAAACTCCGCTGCAGAGTGAAAAATCTCATTCTGGAAACATCCCTCAGGCTGTGGCTAAGCCATGTCTCCGCAATATCCTTTCTTTCAGGAGTGCTAGTTCTGCAACGTTGGCAGGAGAGCTTCTGTATAGTTTGGAAGGTAGGAGGTACTGGCAGAAGTAAAGCTGTGAGAAGGGGGCGTGAGTCGTGTTTGGGTAGCTCAGTTCGTAGAGCACTTGCCCGCGAAAGGCAAAGGTCCCGAGTTCGAGTCTCGGTCCGGCACACAGTTTTAATCTGCCAGGAAGTTTCATATCAGTTCACACACTGCTGCAGAGTGAAAATCTCATTCTGGAATATTCTAGCAGTTTCTTCGTTTGACTCACGGGACAGCGTTGCTCAGTTGTGTGACTAATTTAAAAATTTATATGCTTAAGGGTCCGGTAAAGCTACCAGTTTTGTTGCTCATGCATCGATGAAAGAGAATGCACTGACCCGCTTTTGCAGGGCTCGCGGGGAACCATAAGCGCTCCGAGAACATGTTGCAAAGGAACTTGCATAATGAGAGGAACAAGGCGTCATTGCACCCATCACGGCTAGTTTGTGGTCATATCCGTTAGTTTTCGTGAAAAAACGTTCAGGAATATTGAGGACGTGCGCGGACTTTAAGGCGACAGTGGATGCTCAGACAGTATTTGATCCACTCCCACTGCCGTGACCTGATAAGCTTATGGACGGCTTAGGAGCAGGACGGTACTTCTCCCTAATCGATTTGTCCAATGCCAACGTACAGATTCCACTAGCTGAACCGTCACAGGAAGTGTTTTTGATTGATACACATGTGGAGCTCTACAGATTTCTTCACTTGCCTTTCGGTAGAGCACCCGCTTGCCTTTCGGTAGAGCATCTGCACCAGCGATCTTTCAAGACCGTCTGGAACAATTAACTGCATCTGTGCCTTCATGTAAAAGTTGTGTGACATTGGAGTTTCCGGCTGCACGGCAGAAGAGCACCTCAGTAATTCGTGTAGCCTATTCAGAGTGTTGTCAGATGCAGGCCACAAATGTAAAAAAGACAGTTGTGTCTTTTTCCAGAATGAAATTGAGTACTTAGGCCCAATGGACCAGTTCCCAAAGTTTTCATCCAACGCAGTTGCACCTGCGGGCTATTCGTGGCCTCTAAGCTCCAAGAAATGTCTCTGAATTGCAATCAGTACTGGGGAAAGTGACCTACTACATCTGCTTCATTCCTCATGCACCTCAAATCGCGGCGCCCGTATGATGTCTTCGAAGCAAGAATGTAGCTTTCGTATAGTCCCACGAAAGTGACATTGCCTTTCAGAAATTGAAAGTCGCTTTGTTCAACGATCATTGTCTGGTCCCTTTCGATCCTGGAAAAACAGTTGGCCATGGATGCATCCTCGTTCAGCACTGGCATGATACTCTCACACAGAATTGGTTCTGCAGACAGACCAATAGCTTTTGGCTCAAAACTTCTCAACGACGCTCAGAGCAATTATTCGCAGATAGAGGAGGAGGATCTTGCAATCATTTATGGAGTGACAAAATTTCACCAATACCTGTATGGAAGGAAATTCTACTTAGTCACTTACCACAAGCCGCTGCAGTCACTTTTCAGCCCGGCAAAGCCTATTCCAAAATGCACTGATGGGCTCTTATTGCCATAATATTTACAGGCCCACATCCAAGCATACCAATGCAGACACACACTCGCATCTTCCCGCCAGACCGGATGCAGACTTTGAAACATCGAAGCAGTAAGTTGTAATATCGATGCATGGGAGTTGGATGTTCTGGGCCAGTTCCCCTTAGATCACTGGAAGATCGCGTCTGCGCAGGCTGGCCTTGCTCAGTGAAATAAATCATTAGCTTGGCGATCCGCCGATTATTTGCATGTCAGCATGATTTTTCAGTGCTATGAGGTGTTATTTTGCTATGCACTGAATCAGAACAATCGCCTGTGGTGATCCCAATGGTTCTCCACAGATATGTTACACAGCTTGCTCCACCAGGGTCACTGGGGCATTGTCCGCACGAAACAATTAGCTCGGAGACGCTGCACTTGGATCGGCGTGGACGCTCAAACAGTACAGATGACGGCACAGTGCCATGATTGCGCAGAACACCATCAACTCCTCATCAACGTTTCTTTGATTGGCCAAAACATCAAGCGCCTTGGCAGCACCTGCATTTGAACTTTGCTGGACCCTCCTGCAACATTAGTTGGCTGATTGTCGTCGACACATATAGCAACTTTCCTGTTGTCATGCCCGTGAATTCAACACATTTCACACTCCAGTCTTTGCAGTCCATATTTTGGTTTAACGGTCTTCCAGAGTTGCTAGTGATTGATAGTAGACATCAATTTGTGTTGGCGAATTTGACGATTTTTGTGCAACCAACGATATTCGTCACATCGCCAGCGCGCCCTTTCACCCTCAATCAAACGGGAAAGCAGAGCACTTCGAGTACACTTTCAAACGGCAGATAGACAAGCTGCGCATCCACCACACGCAGGAGCAAGCTTTGCTGCTCTTCCTCTCGACTTACCACTCCCAACCCCACAACGGCCCTTCGTAGTGGAGTTATTCCGTGGACGGCGTCACCAGGCACCGATTCAGCTGCTCCACACACAACAGTGACTGGCGCCTACATCACCCACACAGGCAGTATACAAAGTTAACCAACAATTTTTTTTTCAGACTGTACGGCAGATGGAAACCTAGGAGCACGCCAGTATTGTAAAACCATTAGGCAGACCCATCTTTCTTGTACAGGATCCAGGAGGTTTGGAGCAACTACGGCAATGGAACAAACTTCGTCCTTGTAATTTGCGTGACCCTGCAGCCGAGTCTTTGTTTACAGATTCGTTGCCTCCCCAGATGATGCAGCCTGCACTCCATCCGGCGACCTGCAGTCCTGCGTCGCAACTACCAGGCCCCAAACCCAAGGACCTGCACCCGATGCCTCAGCCAGCACCAGCTGGACAACAGACGTCCTGCAGTGATGGTCCACTCCAAGCTGAAGCCTACCAAGGGGCTGCCATTCCACATCCTGACGCCATTGCAGATGAACACTATGAAGACTGCACTCCACTGTCAGATGCAGAGGTGTGCCCTCCACCTCAGTCCGAGGCAGTCTCAAGCGAAAGCTGGGGCATGAGTGTGGTCTTGGCACCAGCTTCAAATTCGGCTCCTGTTCTCTCATAGCTTGCTGCATCCCCTCCTTCCCCAACCATCGTAGCAGCAATCGACACTAGACGATGTTGGTGAGGAGGTTCCTGAGTGGAGGAGTGTTATTTCCTTACCAACGGACACGACAGTTTTAGCTGGCACCACAAGTTCACTGCCAAGCACAAGTCTGAACCAATCAGCAACCTCCGCACCGCCACCAATGAGATGGGCTTCCTTGTTGTGAGAAGTGGAGGCCAGTTCATGTTCAGCATTGGTGTGTGACAGTTCGAGTGCAGAGTTACAGGGTCACTATTCGTGGCTACAGCTACAGCTAGTGGAGATCAGCCTGTGAGACGAAGTCTACAAGTGGAGTCGCCTGTGGCCTACACATGCAGACAAGTGTTTACTACAGTGATTGACAGTGTGGTGCCCAGGATGGACAGAGCCTTCCTAACACTGTATTCAGTAATGCACACATTGACAGGCCACTGCTTGGTTGTATCTGTTGGCAAGCACATCCAGTGAGTTGCTGTACAACTTTAGTTAAGTATTGCAGCGCAATAAAGTGTATATTTGTGTGTAACTATTCGTTTGCACTGTTATAGTTCCTCCGTCCACCTCAGAGCACCTAAAATGTGTGCGAGCCAATCTACCCAGATGACCCGTACACATCATTAGAGCCTGCAGTAGACTCAAATTACTAAAACTAATAATTGGCCAATCTTGGATTTAGCACTCCTATGGTATCCTACACACCTACAAATCCTGTGTATGGCACCTGTTAAAAGGAGATGTCTGTATCAATGATGAGCATCTGATTACATTTAAGCACAGTTTGACAGGCACAAATGCGTGTATTGTGCAATGATACCATCTATTAGTATTTTAAAGATGTTTTGCTGTGACTTGATCAATAAATGACCTCTGTAAGCTACTCACGGCCAATTCCTATCCCTTTAAATGAGTATAAAATCACTTATACATTTATTCATATGTGGACTGACAACTCCACATCACCTGAAAAGAATAAGGCGGGAACTCGGAAGGTACAGCTTAGTCATTTGGCGATGTGACTTACATTATCCTGACCATAACATACAGCTGTGACTCCTCATAGACATCATACTCAGGCAGTAAAACATAATAATGCACACTAAAATAATTGTAAAATATCTATTGATTAGTACTGAAGAAAAGCATCAAATGGGACCATTAGCATGACCAAGGTAAAGAAATTGGAAAATTAAAGTAATATTTTGGTTTATTAAAATAATTATTACAAGAAACCCTGACATAAATTAATACATGTACCTTATGCTACATTTAATACAATTACATTTGGCTCTACTCCTGAATTTGCAATATTAAGAAAATAAAGAAATATTTCCAATTGTTTGGTGTATAAAAACAATGTTTTACTAACTCCCAGTCACACATTAAACATTTCATGTGTTTGTAACCAACTCTAAATATTGAGCTCAGCCTAATCGTCATTCTGCTACGTGGTTCATCAAAAAACCTAATCAGCTACACTGCCACTAGATATTTGGCAAGCTGTAAGAAAAGAGAAGCACTAACACCTTACCTCAGATAACTGAGCAGAATCCATTTAGAGGAGCAACATGTGCTGTTCAAAGTCTCCTTAAAAAACATGGCTTGCTCTCTCAGAACCAACATTGCAGCCATTCTCAGTACCAATACCAGTATCATGCAATCCTTCAACAGAGGCAACTGAATCATCAGACCACAACTGGTCTGATACAAATAACTTCTAAGTGGTCTCTTCTGGGTCAGCACTGCCTGCTCTCACCAACTCACAGTAACATGCAGTTCTTGCACAAAACTGCTCAGCGCTGACTACCTCACAATAAAACTCATAATAACATTCACTGCATTACGTAGCAATCCCACTTAGGACTGCACTCATCTGACAAAAGGCTGACTGCCTCAGTACCGCTGCTTCCATACAACTGCTTCCATACTCCATTAGCCAATCTAACACCTCCTGTCATCTCCATGGTTTCTATAATTTTTTTATGGGTAAGAACTTCAAAATTTCTCCAGTGCATCTTAAATATATGTTTTTATCCTTTAGTCCTTAGAAATTAAATTTCATCAACAAAGAAACACAATGGCATTACTGTTGTCATACAAACACCAACAACTTTCATCCTTTTTATACTTTTTAAAACCATTTGTAATCTTTTCATATTTCAATGTTATTTTATTTCATCTTTGTTATGGTTTCAAAATCTCTTGTCAGCTGTAGAATAGAATGTTGTACCGCTGACAACCTACCACCATCCCATCCTACATGGAGTAAGGGGAATAAAATGACAATCAATACATTGAAATACGTATTCTACACCCTTTAAATATACTCAATGATTTTCTTTACTATTTCTTTGTCAATTTTTGGTTCAGTTTAATATATGCAGAAGTACCTATGCCTGCAGTTTTTGTAATGAAAAGATGTAATCCAGTAAATTGCCACAGTATCTCCATTGTAATTAACATTAGTGTGGTGATAATCAAAATTACTACATTCCATGAAAAAGATACTTACACATCAAGGTTCATGGTAAAATTATGAAAAATATAAATGGCTTGAATTGGAATATGACATTCTTAAGTCACGCATGGGAGACATCTGTTTTTGCCACTGGACAACAAGAAACTAAACTAATCACATTATGCCTGCTGAGAAGTCAGTAGGGACATTGTAATATCGAGAAAGGAGGAAAAGAAGCAGTAGTTATGTTTGGCCTGTGATAGAAAGCTTATGAAATGTCACAATATGATGTGATGCTTTTTGCAATAGGGTTTCTTGTGTTACAGCTTTTTTAAATTTTTTGCAGGAAATGCATTTGAAATAATATTAACTTTTGAATATTAAATGTTGTCAGCACACTTACAGATACAAAAAAATTACATAAATGAAAATTATTATAGATTACAATTTGACAGCTTTCTCATTCATTTTGATAATATTAGTACTAGAGAAAAATAGTGTTTATTAAAGTAATTGTGAAAGTTTTCTTATTTATTTTAATTTTTCAGTAATATATTTGTTGCCAAATAAATGTCTTCAAAATTGTTGTTAATGTACAGTTAATAATTATGGAAGTTTTGGAGTTTCTGTCCAGCAGTATATTTTAAGTAACAAACAATTGATCAGTTTTATCATTTTCCCAAAAAAACTGGTATATCAAAAAAAACGCAAGAACGTGAGCAGTTCCTGGGTAGGCTCCTATATTGTGAAATGAGGTAATTTTTTGTTGTATTCACATGCATTATCATTAGTAAACGTCTAGGACTTTTTAAACATAAATCTAGGTGAATGAAGGGTACTTTGTAGCAATTATAGAGTAACTACAGAAGTATTCCTTAATTTTTGGATTGGTGGAAGTTACTTTACCAGTAAATGTTTAATTCAAATGATTTATCACCCCATATAAAATATGCTGTAACAAATTCCTTTTTTTTTTACTTATACTGTACTACTGCATTGAGGGTCGTGTTTCTTGTGATGCAAAATTGGAACTTGGAATTTGGCTTTTTTAGCTTCATACAAAATTTCAATAAAATGTCGATTTTACATAAAACTAACTGATGTTAACGTTTACATTATACTCTATCACTCTGCCAATTGAAAAAAATAACATGTAGTTACATATCAAGACACCTAGCGCCAGAAAATCTTCCATTGTGAAAATCATTCAAGTGTCTGGCTCTATTGGACATCTCCATTCTCGAAACAGCTGAGCATCTCTTGACCAGAATATATGTAGCCTCAGAGTGCATGATGATTGTTGTTGAGTGCTGATATTAATCCAACTGGTACCTTACAACTAGTTTGAGGTGTTTTCAGTAACTGTGGCATTGTAACATCAATATTTCAACATTAGTACTGAAACAGTGTGAGTAATTTCACCATTAACTACACAGTGATGAAAATGTAAAAGGAGAGGTACTGGTTACGAATTTGTTTCTAGGGAACAGCTTCACAACAACTGACGGTTTGCTTACAAGTATTAACAGTACATGCAGTGGGATGCTTCATGTATCACAAGTTTCTGACAGAACTTAACTGAACACATTCACATTTGAAGGAACACCAGAGTAATTGTAAGGTAAAATTTCCTTTAATATCACTTTGAAGAAAGAATTAAACACAGTTATTTTGATACATATAATATTTACACACACAAAATATGCCAAGGTTCTGCAGACTGGTTATTTGTGTTTCACAGACATTGTTGTTCTCTTTCTAATGGTAGCACGATGACCAAAGGTAGGTTCCAGCATTGATGCATCATGTCTGTGGAAAAGAAAATATCAACTCAATAACGCTGTACACTTCAGAAAATATGTGGTGTAAACGTTGTGAAAAAAAGGTCTGTCCAGAGATAAAATTTTAAAGCTGTCTTGCAATACAAAGTACCACTGCAGCATCAATGCATTAGGAAGAGACATATAAAATTAGGGTTGTTAATGAAGAAGGTGCTTCAGAAAACAAATTTAATAATACAACACAATTTCCAAGTCACAAGAATGAAAACTGTACACATAAAAACATAAAATTTCCGAATTCTCTCCTTCAATGGCTTTCAAATTTTTATACTGTTGCAGTCGATTATGCGCATATTTTTGTTTTGTACACCTATTGGAGCGCCACCTGTTGAAATTTAATGTAAACATACACACATATATATTATATAACAGGGAAGCACTCTTAGCAAAAATTGTTAGTAAATTTTTACACAATACTCCAGTACTAATTAACATATCTTTTCCCCATGCATTAGATTTTTACACACTACTATATTTAAATAATCAGATGGACATAGGCTATATATTTTTTAAGCAACGGTACAAAGTGTTTCTGTTTAAACCAACTGCAAGAAATAAAATACTGTTCTGTACTATGAAAATGTGTGGTCTTGTTTTATTTCCCACAGTCAGTTTTAACTGTGATAGCAGAGCTAGAGGTGAGGGAAAGAGAAGAAGCACAGTGAGAGTCAAAGGAAATTGACATAGACAAGGGGAATGAGGAAATGGACACAGAATGAGAGAGGAGGAGATGAAGAAGGCAAGGGGGTGATGGACAGAGAGAAGGGGACGAGGACATGGACTTATAGACAATTCCCATACATATTTAATAACTGCAAAGCATTGCAGCACTCGCTAATGTTTCAATATACTAAGGGAAAACTCAAGTTTTCGATGATCTAACACGGACTAGTGTAACTACCACTAAATAAAACGATGTTTCAACCAATGGCTAAAGCTGTGGTAAAACTGTGCAGATAATACACTATGTTGAATAATAACTCAGACTTGCTTTGTTCAAAAAATTCACTACCTACAAAAATCTTAGTCCGGTGTCAGATTTTAATCAGTCATGAGCTGCTGAAATACGAGCCGCTGATGGTCTCAAAAGTAGCGACAGCAGCTTCAGTTTCTAAGTCACAACGTCAGCCCTGAACGACTTTCGCACCCGACACGGGAGGCAGAAGCACTGTGGGACTGGATCGAGCCCAACATTCGGCAATCGCTTCCCGCGTGGGGTGGTGTGTGACAGGGTAGTGGGACAAAGAGTATAAAGAAGATGCGATGTGCAAAGACGTTCCACGACAATTAGCACTTGAAGATGATGGCACGGTGTGTTGTCGAAAGATCACATTTACTGTACCTGGCTGGAAACGTGAGAGCAACACAAACACCGGATGCACCAGGAAAACTTTAAGTCACTCAATAAATATATCGCCAGCAGTAAGAAGGAACTCAGAATTAGAAATTTGCCTCCAGTCATATTTAAACTTTATTTACTACATGTGAGACATTCCCATTTCCTGTGGCTTCACATTCAGGTGCACAGTGGCGAAATTACACAGATGTGTTCACTGAAACACATTTTTCGGTACATAACATAATCTTAAATGGATTATTAAAGATTAAACATTACTTAATTATTCATTAAGTACTTCTTAAATTTTGTACAATATCCAAATAAAAATATCAGGATGCCCCTACGTAATGTGGAACTGACCACTAGATGCCACACACGTTGGACCCATATACATAACAGGAGACGAGGAGTAATGTGTTGTCAGGAGAGAAGGGGTAACAGAAGAATGGGTCTGCCAGGAGAGCACAGTGGGTTCAAACGTGGATCACCCATCTGATGTTACCTGAGTGTCAGGTCAAAGAGCGACATTTCAACACTTCTAAATCCGTTCAACTCAAGTGTAGCTGCTGTGATTGTGAAGTGGAAACATGAAGGAACAAACACAACTAAACCAAGGCCAGGCATTCCTCGCATACTGACAGATGGGGACCGCCGAGTAGTGCAGACTGTGGATGTAAAAATCGCGTTAATTCAGTGGAAGGAATGACTCGTTAGTTCCACTTGCTACCAACAGTCCAAACAGCACAATGACTCTGTGTAAGGCGTTAAAAAGAATGGGTTACACAATGGTCTAGCAGCTCTGCATAAGCCATATTTCCTCCAGTCAATGCTAAGCGACACTTGAGGTTTTATAAAGACACTGAATGACTGGAAATGAGTGACCTGGAGTGATGAAACACGCTATACCGTGTTGCAATCCGATGAGAAGATTGGGGTTTGGCAAATGCCTTGAGAACATCACCAGCCATCATGTGCGGAGACAATAGTGAAGTACAGGGGTGCAGTGTTACGGTATGGGGGAGTTTTTTGAGGTTATGGCGTGCTCCTCTTATTACACTGAAGAAAACGGCAAGTGGACAAGTATATGGGCACAATTTACAGAATTCTGTACTGCAGACAGTAGAGAAACAATTCAGAGGTGATGACTGTTTTCATCAACACGACGATGCACCCTATCATATTGAAGAATCTGTGAGGCAACTATTTGTGGACACTAACATTCCTCAAATGGACTGCCCTGCCCAGAGTCCTGACCTGAACCCAACAGAACACCTTTGGGATGAGTTAGTATTCTGCTACATCTACACAGCAAGAACCAACTCGTTTTGACACCTATTGGTTTATTAAGAAAACTACAATAAACCACTAACAGTAACACACTCTTCAAAACCAGAAAACAATAAGGATCCCTTCTGCAGATCAAACAACAGCTAATTCCTATAATCAGAGTTCCCATTGATTCTATACCTGTACAACTGTTCCACATCTAACAATTGGTAGATAGCCTAACATGACGGAAGCAACATAACATAATCATTGCGGAAGAGAGGATGGTCGAGGTGGCACACCGCTGAACCGGCTGATCTTCTCCACACTGGATGAGTCAAGAATTACTTGCTGAATGGCCAGGCGCAGGTTATCTAGCCCTGGGCAGAAGGAACTATTTGCACGCATGTGATCGCCAGGAAATATTTCATTGATCATCGCGTCCCCTTCCTCTGCTGCTGGTTGATGCCCTCTGATGGATGTTGACCGCACCTACGTGTTTGTTGTCGACTGTGGTACTTGCTTGTAAACACACTAGCATCTGTCAGACTTTGCAACGGAGTCGGCAACCCGCATCACAGATCTGTCTGCGGAGTTGCCACTGCAGTAGGCGTCTGTGGTGACTGCAGCTACTTCGCTCCAGACCACATCGTCCAACATCACTACCTTCCCTGGTTTCGGATCTTGAGGAGCAATGGGCTGCCATTCCTTCACAGATAATCAGACCCAGGAAGGTCATGAGGGGAAGGGTGGACATGCCCAGTAGCAGTGACTGCTAATAGGTGGCCAGATACTTTTCATCAACATATGTGACATTTTTTGGACATGACGTCTTATAAATGAGCTCATGGATACTTTTCTAAACAAAAGTTTAGCATGAGAATGGCAGTTAGTATTGGCTGATGGGTATTATGAGTCTGTTGGTGTTTCTAGGATTTGCCACAAAAAAGCAGATGCATGCAGTGTCTGAAATAAGGTGCATATATAATTTCGCCATTTGCTTCAATTTGAGTGATGTAGCTGTTGAGTTTGTGGGATAAGTAAATTTTATTTGTTTCTGGGACTCAGAGATGGAGAATGATGTAACTTTCAGCACAGATTTATACTTTTAGGTATAGAAAGTAATATTATCATACTACGATAAATAATTAAGTGGCCTAATGTTGACTGTGCAATAATAATGAAAATAAGCTCATTCATGGCACTTTCGGTTTCCACCATGTTTAATGTGCAGTGTCAGTCGTGCAGTATACAACATACCAAAGTTGGGTGGAATGGGCCATATAGGTAATTTTTTGTTTTGTTTTTAAGGCACAGCGTTAAGGTTGAAGAAGATGATTGACAGTGAGGGCTGAGGAGATTGGTTTGAGACTACAATGAAGCAAGTTATTTCATGTGTTTTGGAAGGTGAAATGACTGAAACGGCTGTTACCAATACTTATAATGTTCCAACAACTACACTCCAAAGGGGATTACAATCATCGTAGAGAATCAGCAGACATCTATGACATCTCAAGATAGAGTTCTTAAAACTGATATTGAAGAAACTTAGGAAGCAAAGATTAAAGCACTGTTTTAGAGGCACTCTTTTAGAGGCCAGGTTAAAGCCGGTAGCTAGAATTGAATTTCAAAAGTTGGCTCATAGTTTGGCGGAAAATTTTAAAATGTCTTAAGAATTTAACATGGAAAAGAAAATGGAAGTAAAAATTTCTATCAAAACTTACTGAAGAACCATCCAGAACTGTCTTACAGAAAACCTCAGTCCACAAGTTTAATGCATTGTATCAGATTCGATGAAACACAAACTGAGAGGTTTTTCAATCAGCTGCTTTTTGAGTATCTTGTACTTTTGATACATAAACAGATTAATTTGTTTGTGAAGCACAAAAATGTCTTTTTGTTTAAACACCTATGCTTTGTTGTAAGGGCTACACTAACATCTTTAATTGTATGTCTTAGAAAATCTTCTCCCTCTGTGTATCAGTAAAAAAAATGTTCAAGTGAAGGTTTTATGCAGTTTGAAGCAGTAACAAAAGTTTCATATCAATTTTGGCTTAAGTGGCCTGCAATACCTGCTGTTTGCCTATAATTAGAATAGATTCTAACACATGCAAATGAGTCAAAGAACAAACTGTATACATAGCTATCTCAGCAACAAGGACATACTATATACAAGCAGGAGCATTTTGAATGCTGGTAAAATCTGCTCTTAAAGTTTAATTCAGTTTTCTCCAAATAAGATGAATTGCTTTTCCTGCAGCTATGTTTGTAAATACCACTGCCCTCCATCATGGTAAGAGTATTCAATGATGCATTTGACTTTCATCAACATTGATGAGAAAACGCATTTTTCTGAATACCGTTGCAATTTTCTGCACGATTGCTTCTAATGGTATAAACTTATCTATGTATTGATTACTGTGTTTAGTGTACATTTCATTTCTGAATGTAACCTCAGTCTTAATGGACAGCTCGACTGTGAACGGTCCGCCCCCAATAGTTGAGTGGTCAGCATGACAGAATATCAATCCTACGAGCCTGGGTTCTATTCCCGGCTGGGTCGGAGATTTTCTCCGCTCAGGGATTGGGTGTTGTGTTATCCTAATCGTCATCATCTCATCCCCATCGACGAGCAAGTCGCCAAAGTGGCGTCAAATCGAAAAACTTGCACCCGCCAAACAGTCTACCCAACAGGAGGCCCCAGTCACATGACGACTGTGAACTTTGTCGGTAGCTCCTGGTTCTTGACAAAACTTTGAGAGTCTGTTTCATATAGGCATGCTTTGTTTTATTGTAGTGAAGAGTATGTCTTATCCTTGCTTCTGGCAACACCATTCCGCTGAAAATGTAGTCAGTTCCTGGGCAGATGTGTCACACAGTGTAAGACGGATTCTACAGAATATCACACAACTTCTCACTCAGTCTTCCTCTGTTTGTAAGCCCAGCACACTCCTTTGGGCTATTCTGATCTTCCCTTTCGGTGAATTCGTTCTTTCATCATCTTGGAACCATGCTAGAATGACACTAGTCATAAATTGTTTTCATGATAATCACTTGCACCCCCGATCTGAAGGCCACTGAAGATTGCCATCCCAGTTTGACTTAACGCAACATTTCAGGTAGTAAATCGCCTCTTATGTTAACAAGCTGACCATAATGGATGTAACAACAGACTTTTCTCACAGGGCTGTTGCTAGTACAACCATTACAAAATTTTAAATTATGTCAAAACATGAGTTCAAGAAATGTTTGCTTTGGTACATCTTTCCTAGAAACCAGGTTTCCAATTCCCTTTTAAAAACTTTTTCTACGTCAGCAATAGCGATGTCTGCCAGGAGGCTAGATAGATTGTTCCTGAAAAGCAAGACCATATTTCTTTTGTTAAATGTTGTTACTAAATCTGAAGTAATTCTGCCTTTATGTCTACACTCTGAAAACAATTGTAGAATACATCATAGAGAGTACTTCTCTCTGTATAAGTTATCACAGATTTTTCCCATTCCATTCTGGTGTCGAGTGCAGGCAGAATGGTTGCTTTTACTCCTCTATGCAAGCAGTTTTATGGACTTGTCTTTGTGAGCCCCATGGGAGCGTTACGCGCGCAAATGCATTATATCGATAGATTTATCACTTTAAGTTGATCCTTGAAACTTACTAAATATATTTTGAGGGCTTTGTTTGCGTCGATCTTCAAGTATTTGCCAATTAAGTTCTTTCAACATCTCATCGACACTCTACCTCAAGTCAAACAAATTTGTGACCATTTGTGCTGCCCTTCTCTGTATACATTCAATATCCCCTGTTAGTCCCATCTGGTATGGGTAGCATACCATTGAGCAGTATCCTAGGATGGGTCACATGCTTGGTCTGTAAGCAGCCTTATTTGTATTGTATTTCCCTGGTATCCTACCAACCAAGCCAGCCGCCCACTTTACCCATGACTGAGTCTAAGAGAGCCTTCCAATTCATATCCTTACAAAGTGTTACATCCAGGTATTTGTCTGCGTTGAACTGCTCAAACTAACACCCATTGATGTGTAGTGATAGGATACTACTTTCTTCCATTTTGTGAAGAGTAAAATTTTACATTTCTCAACATTTAAAGCAAGTTGCCAATCTTTACACCACTTTGAAATCCTACCAACATTTGACTGAATATTTCTGCAGCTCTTTTCAGGCAGTACTTCTTTACAGGCAACTAAATCATCTACAGAAAGTCTGAGGCTAATATTAATATTGTCTCCAAGGTCATTAATATAAAACATGAGCAGTAAGAGTCCCAAAACACTTCCCTGGGGCACTCCTGAAGTAACCGCTACATCTCTCAATGACTCTCCATCCAAAGTAACATGCTGCGTCCTCTCTACCAAGAAATCCTCAATCCAGTCACAAACTTCGGCTAATACAATATACGATCGTACTTTCAAAATAATCGCGTGTGTGGTACTGTGCCAAATGCTTTTCAGAAGTCAAGAAATATTGGATCTACCTGACTACCTTGGCCCATGGCTTTGTGTGACAAACCTATAGAGTCCGCACAAAACATGTTTGATTTCCAAATGCGTGGACAGAGGAACTCACAAATTTGGAAGCACTGTGGGTTATGCACAAAGTTTTAGAAATTCTCAATACCATCACGAGAAGAAAACTGAGATTCTTTGACCATATAATGTGCAATAACAAATACAATCTGATGCAACCAACACGTCAAGGAAAGATTAATGACTAACTTGCTCCATCACGTACAAGTTTATTCTGGGTCAAGAACCTAAGCCACTGGTTTGGACTGAACACAGAGCTACTGGTCTCGAGTATTCTTGGGGGATAATGCACTTGCAGAAGAAAAATTAGAAAAAAGAGCTTTGAGACAAAGATAGTTGAGCTTTGTGGCCTTACATAAAGAAACTCAAAAAGTTTTGTGTATGTCTTTGCAAACGATTTTTTATCAGGTGCTGGAGAAGTATTGAAACCTTACGACAGAGCTCAATGCGCGGCGTGATATGCAGAAACGCAGTCACCCATTGGTGCCCAAAGAAATTACTGACGTGTATTTCAAAGGTAGCCACCAGACCTTAAGATGATCAAGCTTGGTGTGGAAAGCTCCCAGCCACTGGGAGTGTAAACAGAGATTCAGGTACTGGTAGAAAACGCACATCTGTTGAAATGGCACAGCAGATCAGGGAGACCTTCCAAAGAAGCCCATCAAAGTCAGTTTGCCGAGCATAAGGAGAGCTAAGCATCCCTCGCTGAGTAGTTCACAAGGTGTTGCATCAATGATTTCGCTTCCACGTTGGTAAAGCCCAAACTGCGCAAGCACTGAAGGTCAACGACGTTTAGCTTCGCCACGAATTTACTACCAACCGATTGGCCATAGCTCCTCTGGCTTTCCTCACGTGATGTTACGTGAAAGACATTGAGTAGGCGTTGCCTGTAAGTCATCTTGGCGAAGCTCGCAGAAAAATTGTGGATACAACAGCCTGCATCACCCTTGCTTGTGCAAACGTGTGTTGAGATGGAGTATCGTCTAGATATTTTACAGTTTACAAAAGGAGCCCACGTAGATGTATATTAATATTTGGTACATAACTGTTTAAGTTGCTTTACATGATGCTGTAAACTGCATGTATTTATGTACTACATTTTTTTATTGCACTGGTTCTTTCATGTGGACACAATATTTTTCATTAAATCAATTACTCCTGATGTCTTGGGAAACGACAGATTTCTTCTTGGTTTACATTTAACGAAATTGTTTCTGTCCGCCGCTTCCACATCACACATGCTGCGGTGTCATGGCAGCGTATAATTGTTGACCTGAAATGTCAGTAAGTGATTTTCTTAAATTAAGCTCCAAATTGTCAGGGGGGAATTATCCAGTTTGACCGAGTCAGGTGGTGCAATGGTTAGCACACTGGACTCGCATTCGCGAGGACGACGGTTCAAATTCGCATCCCACCATCCAGATTTGGGTTTTCTGTAATTTTCCTAAATCACTCCAGGCAAATTCCGGTATGATTCCTTTGAAAATGCACCGCTGATATCCTTTCCCATCCTCCTGTAATGCGAGCTCGTACTCCGTTTCTAATGGCCGCGCTATCGACGGTACGTTTAACTCTAATCTTCCTTCCTTCCTTTAGTTTGCAGATCTTTAGTACATAGTTCTGCAATTTTTGAAAACGTAATTTAAAAAAAGAAATTAAGTCTGAAGTATTCTGTTATAATTGGAACCAATATTCTCATTTAGAATACACTATTATGCGTCTGACTCATGTTTTATCGCTGGAAGACGATACGGGCTAATTTGCCACCGCCTGACACCCCATAAATATCTTCTGTTTTTTCCCATTCATCTTCAGGTAAAGGTGAGGACTTTACCCTTATAACATGTTGGTGGCCGACTTGCAGTTTATATGTTTACAAAAGGAAAATTACAATTTGACATCCCACTGACATCGAGAGCACAAGTCCGAGCTAATACAGGGATGGGGAACAGAATCCGTCGTGCCCTTCCAAAGGAATCCGTCATTTTTTCGGACTGATTTAGGGAAATCACAGGAAATCTAAATCTGGATAGTTGGACGCAGATTGGAACCGTCGTCCTTACAAATGCGAGTCCAGTTATGTTTAGCGAGTCCTTTTCTGGTAGCTAAAATACGATAATTTCCAACGTGTTATTTTGGTGATCAGTGCATTAGTAATGCAGCGGGCTGTCTCAATGACACTTTACATGATTTGGTAATACACTAAATTGCAGTTTCCGGAAGAAAATGTTTACTTTAGATTCCCCACATTTTTGTCTGTATCTGCAGTCTTGGTGTAGTGATTCCGATTTGGTTTCTTCGATTGAAAAAGTTCAAAATTGTAAGTCTTCCTGCCGAGATACATAACTGATTCCTGCACCTATATATGCTAACACCAGAAGCTGCATACGGAGGACTATGTTGGACAAACTGCAGGAGTAATACCATCGGCTTCTTCTTGATGGATTGCTGACTGTTTGATAAGAGACCGGCTTACATCGTATCTTTTAAAGCTGCCTCATTGACCCATTGGTAATCATCTCCGTAAGTAGGGGGATGTCAACATTGCTATTTTTTTAACAGTGAAATTCAGTGCAACTTTTGAGATTGCTACTACTTTCACTGTAATACTGACGCAAGCCTTCACTTTAACAAAAAAGAATGTCACGAGATATTACAGTCAACATCCACATATCAATGTGAGGACCGCAAAGTATAATCACAGTACCTCAAACACCACAAATGTGAGACGTAATTTCACTGTCTTTCCATTAAGTCTTTTCAAGTGAAGTTTCCCAAATCAAGATTATCGTTTATATCACTCTGTCTTACAGAAATATAACTAGTCCATTTGGTAATGAGTAGCGCGTCACCTTCAAAAACACCATGCCTGACCGAGTGATATGTGTTCAAATGTGGCTGATTGATGACTACTCCCAATCTGCATGGCGCGTTTTGATGATACCTCAGCCATCTACATCGACATTTGTTGTACTAACCTTCATACCATTTGGAGCTTAATTTTTACTATATCGGAATGCAGCTAGAGAAGAGAATCGTTCAGCGTGACAGAAGTGCAACCCTTCCGCAAACTGCGGCAGATTTCAGTGCTGGGCCAGCAACAAGGGTCAGCATGTGAACCATTCAACGAAACATGATCGATATGGGCCTTCGGAGCCGAAGGACCACTCTTGTATCCTTGACGTCTGCACGACACAAAGCTTTACGCCTCGCCTGGGCCCACCAACACCGACATTGGACTGTTGATGACTGGAAACATGTTGCCTGGTCGGACGAGTCTCGTTTCAGATTGTTTCGAGCGGACGGACATGTATGGATATGGAGACAACCTCAAGAATCCAGGGACGCTGCTTATCAGCAGGGGGCTGTTCAAGCTGGTGGAGGATGTGGAGGATCTGTAATGACGTGGGACATATGCAGCTGGAGTGGTATGGGACCCCTGATACATCTTTGTTGATGAACTACATTTTCTAAGGACTCTTGCAATGAATCTCAACCTGGTACCCGCCTTACCAACAATTAATTTTATATGATCATTCCACTTCAAATCGTTCCGCACGCATACTCCTAGATATTTTACAGAAGTAACTGCTACCAGTGTTTGTTCCGCTATCATATAATCATATAATAAAGGATCCTTCATTCTATGTATTCGCAATACATTACATTTGTCTATGTTAAGGGTCAGTTGCCACTCCCTGCACCAAGTGCCTATCCGCTGCAGATCTTCCTGCATTTCGCTACAATTTTCTAATGCTGCAACTTCTCTGTATACTACAGCATCATCCGCGAAAAGCCGCATGGGACTTCCGACACTATCTACTAGGTCATTTATATATATTGTGAAAAGCAATGGTCCCATAACACTCCCCTGTGGCACGCCAGAGGTTACTTTAGCGTCTGTAGACGTCTCTCCATTGATAACAACATGCTGTGTTCTGTTTGCTAAAAACTCTTCAATCCAGCCACACAGCTGGTCTGATATTCCGTAGGCTCTTACTTTGTTTATCAGGCGACAGTGCGGAACTGTATCGAACGCCTTCCGGGAGTCAAGAAAAATAGCATCTACCTGGGAACCTGTATCTAATATTTTCTGGGTCTCATGAACAAATAAAGCGAGTTGGGTCTCACACGATCGCTGTTTCCGGAATCCATGTTGATTCCTACATAGTAGATTCTGGGTTTCCAAAAACGACATGATACTCGAGCAAAAAACATGTTCTAAAATTCTACAACAGATCGACGTCAGAGATATAGGTCTATAGTCTTGCGCATCTGCTCGACGACCCTTCTTGAAGACTGGGACTACCTGTGCTCTTTTCCACTCATTTGGAACCTTCCGTTCCTCTAGAGACTTGCGGTACACGGCTGTTAGAAGTGGGGCAAGTTCTTTCGCGTACTCTGTGTAGAATCGAATTGGTATCCCGTCAGGTCCAGTGGACTTTCCTCTGTTGAGTGATTCCAGTTGCTTTTCTATTCCTTGGACAGTTTGTAATCATGCCCATTGTGCATTCCAACGGACTTGGGCAATCCCATGAGGACAATGCGACACCACACACGTCCAGAATTGCTACGGAGTAGCTACAGGAACACTCTTCTGAGTTTAAATACTTCCGCTGGCCACAAGACTCCCCAGACATGAACATTATTGAGCATATCCGGGATGCCTTGTGCTGTTGAGAAGAGATCTTTACCGCCTCGTACTCTTACGGATTTATGGACAGCCCTGCAGGATTAATGGTGTCAATTCCCCCCAGAACTACTTCAGACATTAGTCGAGTCCATGCCACGTTGTGTTGCGGCACTTCTCTCAGCTCGCGAGGGCCCTACATGATATTAGGCACGTGTACCAGTTTCTTTGGCTTTTCGGAGTATATCACGTTGTGTACCATCTGTAGCATAAAATAATTTGTAATCTGCTTGATTTGAAACTACCTGAATAAAATATTTGTAGTAAACCGAAAAATGCTTTTAGTTCAGATAAACGAGCTTCATACCAAACATTTGGATCGTTTTCAGGTTCTTTTTGTTTGCTTTTACTTTATTCCATTTCAATATCATACTCAAAATATCGCCAGTCATATTCAAATAGAGGATCTTGATTTTTACCTAGTTGAGCAGGTAGTCGTACTGTCGGAAAATGGATGATGTGCAGCAGAGCACGAGATCGCTTTTGAAGAGACTTAGACGACCAGCGACATTTGTTTCGACCAAATATGTTTCTAGCAGAATGTTTAGCTAAAACTTCAGTCTCTACATTTCCGTCCTCATCATTCTCATCACTTGCTGCATTCAAGGAATTTGCAGGTGTCAAAACAAGTTAGTCTTTGCTTTCATACTGTTCCGATTCTTAATTACGTCCCCCTTCAATTTCGTTGTCACTGTCTGATCCAACATTACGTCCTACATTGTCCTCAACCCATTTTAAAACAAAACCCTCGAAGTCAGGGTCTCTAACACGAACAGTAGACGAAGACCTGGCTACTGAATCCACAACGCAAAAATTCCAGGTGTGGTCTCAGAGACCGCTAGCTCAAAAGAAGCAGTAATAGTATAGGTCCACGCCACGTTCAAGGGGCCACTGACGTAGGAAACAACTGCAGCTTCGGGAAAGAACAACCAGACAACGCTGCAATCACCTACCCCATCCCTATTCATTAGCAACAGAGTAACATTAAACGCTAGCGGTGTGCGAGACCGCACTTGGGACGACAAGGGTTAAACCTTGTTCGTGGAATCGCCGTTGCACTGTTGAGATAGTCTTAGTGTGGGACGACACACGTAACTTATTTTCTGCTGTCCACTTGTATATAACGGAACATGAATATTCACTACACAAACTCCTATACATTACAAAATTTAATATTAATAAAACGAATCTTATTTACCATTAAACTCAGTGAGTATTCGGGTAGATGTGCTCGCCGCTTTAACTAGCATAAATCGTCCAGCTTATCTGCTGAAGACGAGGAAGTGCGCTGACTTTGTGCCGTGCGAACAGCTTCTGCAGGCTCAAAGAACATGGCTATCAGGTAGTACACTGCAGCCAGTACCAGCAGAGACGCTAATATTCTGCGAGCCACGAACATCATGTTGTCGGTGTCCAGATAATCCATCACGGCGTATCTGGCGGCTTCAACAGCATTCATATATTTGTCACTGCAACAAACGAACATTATATAGTATTAGATAGCCGAAAATTGGTAAGTAGGTTCTGTGTAAACCTGCGTAATTATTTAATTTTTCTTCTAAATACGATGCTCAAAAACAAGAACGATCAACAGCAAAACCCTCAGTGAAAGAAATTATAAGCTGCGACCCAAGCTATACATAATTTAAATTATAGTGTAGAATCTTATTAACAACAACAACATTAGAAATAAAGCGCACAGCCTCAGCTGCCCAGTAACAGGGGAAAAAACTGACCATGATTAACAATAGCCTCCTGTTGCTACTGAACTGCAGATCATGTACAGAAATAATATGCCAACAGGTGGGAGAATTCCTCCGTACAACTTTTCAACACAAATGATCACAAATTTTAAGGTGTCGAGTGCTAGCTTATGAGCCAGTGAGTTCAGTCTCACGTGGAGTTTTATTTATTATGTCGTCTGCTCGAAGAGGTGCTCAAAAGGAACGCGTTTGTGACGCGAATTGTGATCGAGTCGCTTGAGAGTCGCTTCCTGTGTGATGCAGTGTAATGTCAGTGCACTAACAGGTAAAAAGTCGCAAGTGACGGTATTGTAACCAGTTACAGGTGAGTTAACGCCCAGATCACCAGATTAACTGCAGTTCCTCGTTTTCGAGAAACCATGTGTGCTTTCACGCCACCTACTGAACAAGCTGTTAGTAATAAACGTCTCTGACACCATCTGAAATGCACGTTGACGCGTTTTTCTTTCTCTGAATAACTTGTGTCAAACTCAACTGTCAGCAGATATGTCAAAATTACTATTTTTAACAAGAACGTAACATCGGATAAAGGTAGTCACTGGAAGTCAGTTCACAACGCAGTGACTTACAATCGTTATGCTGCCGGAAACATGTAAGTGGATTAAAAATGACGTTCATTACCGTACTCAAAGTGGTGCGCGCCGGAGCTGTGATGTTTGCTTTAGCTTCATTAGTCGGCATATGATCAGAGGTAAACTGTGGAAATTATCACACCTGATTCGGGAACGTAAGAGTAATACCGATATGCAAAAAATAACGTGCCACCAGTCTTTTGTAACACCTCATCGAATAATCGGAAAAATCTGTTCAAATTGAACTCACTCGGCACATTTATAAATTTTGCGGGTTTCTTTTTCCCCGTAAATATCCTCAACTTTTCTCACATATATAACAACGAGCCCTTATCTGCTGTGAGGATTACGCTTATATTATCCTGAATTTATACCATGCTTTGCTTGGTTGTGTTTAAGTGTTTTTCTCACACTGTAAGTTAGAAGCAGTGTTGCAGTATTCCTTATAGCGTTCATTATGGTCTTCCCATTTGTCAGTGGCTAACTGACTGTCGAGTTTCGTATTAAAAATATTTCATAATGACTTAGAAATCAACTTTTGTTAAAAGTAACCAGGCATAAAGGAGAAAATACTTTATTACTACTGGTACGTAGATGACAGAATAGTTTTAATTAGAGGCACTAAATAGCTGTTGGATGAAGTAACCAAAAAATTAACCAGTTGTAGCCATTAACCACGTTTAAGCTTAGACATGAATCGAAAGGCAGTATCAGCTTCCTCGGTGTATCCGTTAGCAGATCGGAGAGGAAACATTAGAATGCGTCCTAAAAAGTAATGCCCCTGAATTTTTTAAACTCTTACAGCGTTCTAAATAAAACAAACGTTATTAACATTGTACAGGGTGGTCCATAGATAGTGACCGGGCCAAATATCTCACGAAATAAGCATCAAACGAAAAAACTACGAAGAACGAAACTCGCTTAGCTTGAAGGGGGAAACCAGATGGCGCTATGGTTGGCCCGCTAGATGGCGCTGCCATAGGCCAAACGGATATCAACTGCGTTTTTTTTTAAATATGAATCCCATTTCTTATTATATATTCCTGTAATACGTAAAGAAATACGAATGTTTTAGTTGGACCACTTTTTTCGCTTTGTGATAGATGGCGCTCTAATAGGCACAAACGTGTAAGTACGTGGTATCTGCTTCGTGATACATTACCCGTGTTAAAATGGACCGTTTACCAATTGCGAAAAGGGTCGATATTGTGTTGATGTATAGCTATTGTGATCAAAATGCCCAACGAGCGTGTGCTATGTATGCTGCTCGGTATCCTGGACGACATCATCCAAGTGCCCGGACCGTTCGCCGGACAGTTACGTTATTTAAGGAAACAGGAAGTGTTCAGCCACATGTGAAACGTCAGTCACGACCTGCAACAAATGATGATGGCCAAGTAGGTGTTTTAGCTGCTGTCACGGCTAATCCGCACTTCAGTAGCAGACAAATTGCGCGAGAATCGGGAATCTCAAAAACATCGGTGTTGAGAATGCTACATCAACATCGATTGCACCCGTACCATATTCCTATCCACCAGGAATTGCTTGGTGACGACTTTGAAAGTCCTGTACAGTTCTGCCACTGGGCACAAGAGAAATTACGGGACGATGACAGATTTTTGCACGCGTTCTATTTAGCGACAAAGCGTCATTCACCAACAGCGGTAACTTAAACTGGCATAATATGCACTATTGGGCAACGGAAAATCCACGATGGCTGCGACAAGTGGAACATCAGCGACCTAGGCAGGTTAATGTATGGTGCGGCATTATGGTAGGAAGGATAATTGGCCCCCATTTTATCGCTGGTAATCTAAGTGGTGCAATGTATGCTGATTTCCTACGTAATGTTCTACCGATGTTACTACAAGATTTTTCACTGCATGACAGAATGGCGATGTACTTGCAACATGATGGACGTCTGGCACATAGCTCGCGTGCGGGTGAAGCGGTATTGAATAGCATATTTCATGACAGGTGGATTGGTCGTCGAAGCACCATACCATGGCCCGCACGTTCCCCGGATCTGACGTCAGCTGATTTCTTTCTGTGGGGAAAGTTGAAGGATTTTGCTATTGTGATCCACCGACAACGCCTGACAACATGCGTCAGCGCATTGTCAATGCATGTGCGAACATTACGGAAGGCAAACTACTCGCTGTTGAGAGGAATGTCGTTACACATATTGCCAAATGCATTGAATTTGACGGACATCATTTTGAGCATTTATTGCATTAATATGGTATTTACAGGTAATCACACTGTAACAGGATGCGTTCTCAGAAATGATAAGTTCACAAAGGTACACGAATCACATTGGAACAACCGAAATAAAATGTTCAAACGTACCTACGTTCTGTATTTTAATTTAAAAAACCTATCTGTTCCCAACTGTTCGTCTAAAATTGTGAGCCATATGTTCCTGATTATTACAGAGCCATCTATCACGAAGCGAAAAAGTGGCCCAACTAAAACATTCGTATTTCTTTACGTACTACACGAATATGTAATAAAAATGGGGGTTCATATTTTTAAAAAAGCAGTTGATACCCGTTTGGCCTATGGCAGCGCCATCTAGCGGGCCAACCATAGCGCCATCTGGTTTCCCCTTTCTAGCTAGACAAGTTTCGTTCTTTGTAGTTTTTTCGTTTGACGCTTATTTCGTGAGACATTTGGCCCGGTCACGATCAATGGACCACCCTGTACACATTGATTCGTCATGTTTACATATTTGCAGCTCTCAGGCGCTAGAGGGCTCCCAATTGTAGGGTGTAACATCGCGGTGTGTAAAATAAGTATGTCTTTGGGTGTAATCGAGATTGTCGGCTGGAGTGGCCGAGCGGTTCTAGGCGCTACAGTCTGGAACCGTGCGACCGGTACGGTCGCAAGTTTGAATCCTGCCTTGGGCCCGGATGTGTGTGATGTCCTTAGGTTAGTTTGGTTTAAGTAGTTCTAAGTTCTAGGGGACTGATGACTTCAGAAGTTAAAAGGTTTAAGTACGTCTAAGTTCTAGGGGACTGAAGACCTCAGAAGTTAAGTCCCTTAGTGCTCAGAGCCATTTGAACCATTTGTAATCGAGATTCGAGTTCTAAGGGTTCCTTACCAGACACGGGCGCTGCGACATCTGCCACAATCCGACACTTTGGCTTCACTGTCGTCACTCATCCTCCTCCATACAGTCCCGATGTGGCCCCACCCGATTTTAATCTGTTTGTAAAACTTTAAAGTACATCTTCGAGGACTTCAATACGATAGTGATGAAGAGGTGCAAGCATAGGTGCTTCTGTGACTCCGTCAACGAAGTTCAACATTTTACAGTGAGAGTTCAGTTGTTGGAAGAAATGCGTTCGTCGCCAGAGTGATTATGTTGAGAAATACATACATAGACATGAAGAATAAAAATGTGAAATGTTAACAACGTTTGTTTTATTTATAAAGCTTGACAATTTTCACATAAAAAAGTTGGAGGCACTAGTTTTCAGCACGTCGTCGCATGTTTAAGATGTAAAGCGACTACAGAGAGTACTTCCAGTCATCCGACACAACATCAAAAAACACATTTTTACTCGGCGTTAGAAAGATTGTTTCAGTTCCCTTTACTGACGAAGAATGAGCACAAGAATACATAATACGAAGTAGACTGCGCTAAGACGCAGCTAACAAGAACGGGACACGCAAATTATGCGGCCCTCTAAAGAAAAATGTTAAACGAGCCAAACGCTGTCAAACAAGATGTCGCGACGAAAACAAATCTTCCGTTGCGCTTATGTATAAAGAAGTGACGGCATAGCCAGATGTTTTCTGAGAGAAAAGGTTAAAGTCTCGGTTCGGACTAATAATTTTCTTGGGCACGCCTTGAAAAGCAGACAGAAGTTACAGAAGGTTTAATACAATGAATCAGCAATCTACAAAATCAGTTGCCGAAATTGCAACAGCAGACATATCCGCTAGATATGAAGACTGTTTAATGTACCCCGCAAAGAACACTGAGACCACCTTCTAACCGTATGACATTCGAACGCAACGAAGTAAACCGTAGGAGAAATTCAGGAGAGCATGAGTGTAGCCCTCATATCAGATGAAGGTTCTCTGTGAAAAGCGCTGGAGGCATTGAAAATATTTACGAAAAAGGAAAGAAATCCAGATAATCTATTAAATGAGGAGAATACGTTCAATCTGAGGGGTTTTTCTGCTTGTTCTATGAAGTAATATAGAATATTACGCTAGTATGTTGTTGGTACATATCTTTATGCCTCGCACGTTCCCAGTCGGATTTGGTATCTTCCCTAACTGTACTCTGATCATACACCTGGCCAAGGAACCGTGGTATATGGCGACTGCTTTTTAGTGGTCAGGCTACACTAATCGACAAGTTTAACAAGAGTACATCTGTACTGTAGTTTACCAATAACTCAAACAGATACTGGAAAGTTCATCACACATTATGCTATATTTTAATGGTTACCTCTCTTATTGTTGCTATTAACACATATTTACCTAACTTCCTGTCTGTTTTCAACCTAAAATATAAAATCTCATCTAGGGCTTCGTTTTTATTTCGTGTGGTCTCTCACATATCTGGATTGTTATTTGAGCTAAGTAACTAAGTGCATGATTTGCTGACTCAGCTACAGGTCCCCTCACATAATCACTTCCCATCCATCTATTAACTTCCTGGCTGGCCGTTGTGACCGAGCGATTCTAGGCGCTTCATTCCCGAACCGCGCTGCTGGTAACAGTCGCAGGTTCGAATCCTGCCTCAGCATAGATGTGTGTGATGTCCTTAGGTTCGTTAGGGTTAAGTAGTTCTAAGTCTAGGGGACTGATGACGTCAGATGTTAAGTCCCATAGTGCTCAGAGCCATTTGAACCATTTATTAACTTCCTCTACATCTCTCACTATATAGGTAGGTGGTTTCCAAATTCAGTAGCCTCAAGACACAGATTGCTGTGACAACTACGTTGAAGGGCTTAGATGCGTAACACATATTCTTCATCTTCTTCTTCAGGGTTGTCGTCTATTACCTAATGTGCGCTACCCGTCTGTGAAATGTGTAAACTTTTTTTGGTGTGTTATCGTATATTTTAACTAGTTGTGCATCGTATTTTCTGAAGTAGAAGGTGGGGAACAGCCTAGCATTTGGCTAAACGAGCGTGGGAAACTACCAAAAAACCACACTCAACCTTGCCACTGCACAGGCCACGGTCGTTAATCCGCACCACAGATTCGATATGCGTGTGATACACTTTCCTGTTTCAGATGCTAGCACGCTGCCATTAGTGTGGCGATCCGAAGGAACCCGATGGTAGTCTGCGTGGCGACTGACTGTGCTGTCCAGCGCAGCACAGGTGCACAGTGAGAATGGTTGACCCACCAGTCGGTGAAGTAGTACTGTAGCACCAGCAGTGTGTCATGCACATGTCACCTGCTCTGCATCATTTTCAAACAATTTTATAGAAACTATTGGTGGGATAACTGTAAAAGATTTTGTTCGCAAACAGTGCTTGGAAAGAACATGCTTATGTCTACCCGACAAAACAAAAGTTGTTTAAAAAATATTGTTGATCATTGGACATTTTGTAGAAGAATAATGTCTGATGGTTTCTGTGATGCCAAAAGTGAAGTAAAATCCGGACCTAAGGCCTGTAGAACAGATGTGACCCAGACTACAGAATGCAGTGTTCAATGAACCTCATACATGCAACAGAGACCTTATTGCATGTGTTCAATAGGAATGGAACTCAACTCATTCCTGGAATGACAACAATGCTTGCAGGAGATTTGACAGATGAGTTGAAAAATGTCTGCTTAATCGGAATTCCATACAAAATACTTAAAAAAGCAAAAAGATGACTGTCCAAACCACTCATTGAAATGTAGAAATGAATTTTTATAAAATAAATTGTGAAATAAAAATATCCTTAAAGAACATTACAGAGATTCCATCAACCAAATATATATAGTAATTCTCATTCAGACAGTATTACTGTTTTGTAGATCTAAAGCTGAGAACACATTGATCTGCAGCAATCTACTTGTCCAGGTGAAAATCGAAAACCAGTATCTCTGACAAACTGTAAGACATTTGAATGGAAAAGGTTCACTCCTTCACTCTCTACAGGAATAGGCACAAAATGTTGGCGTGCTATTTGCTGTGAATTTTCTTTTATTTAATTTTTTTGTGTTTTATAGTTTGCTGAAGTGCAGAAAGAAAATCATTTAGTAAGATTCAGTTCCAACTATTCACTAGCAAAACTTAAGTTGCAGCAGAACAGACAACTTATTTTCACCCAACATTTAAAATTTTTCTCCTTTGAGAGAGGTGTCTTCAGTGATGAGGTTTCAGTAACATACTTCTGTCCTAACAATAATAAATTTTACTTCTTTTTTCGAAACATAACAGAGTTTAAACTACTTAACTTAAGTTTTAATTGTGGCAAATGCTAAATCATTGTCTTTGATTAAACAAGTAACTTAGGACAAGACAGGTTAATAACTTATAAAACAGCTCATTGTTGGTTTAAAACAATTTGTAATCTCTTCACCATGTTATTGCATATCCACACAATTTCTCTTTTGAACAGCTATTGGAAGCCCGTAAAAAACATGGTTCTATTGAAAATCTGTGAATACTTCTATTGTTACGTATTTGCAAAAATGCTTTTACCTTTATGTGTTACCATTTGCCAAAAACTCAATGTGATAGCTTGAACCATTTATGAAGTGTGATGGATATTATGAATAATTCACTACAGCCATAATGTTTGCGCGCACAGGTGGAAGTGAGTGTGATAAATAAGATCCAGTTCGTCAGATTGGAGAAAGAAACAGACCTTCTCTGAAGTCTATCTTTAATGATCTCGTTGTTGATGAGATGTTAAATCCTAATAGTCCTTTCTTCTTCCTTTCAAGTTTGCAGAAACAGTCATGATGTTGGTTACATTTTGTGTATAGCAACTTATATCCTAATGTGCACAAAACACTAACTCAAAAAATGGCTCTAAGCACTATGGGACTTAACATCTGTGGTCATCAGACCCCTAGAACTTAGAACTACTTAAACCTAACCAATCTAAGGACATCACACATATCCATGCCCGAGGCAGGATTCGAACCTGCGACCGTAGCAGTCATGCGGTTCCAGACTGAAGCGCCTAGAACCGCACGGCCACACCAGCCAGCACACAAACTCACAGCGACTTCTATTTTTTGTTACAAACTATTCGAATTTTCTACTGTCACTTACTTACTTTCGAAGTATAGCAGTAACTATGAGCAGTAACACAAAGAGAGGCAGTTTACCATGAAGCTGACATATAAGGGTATAAGTAAGAAAAGAATTCGTTTTATAACAAATAGTTTTCGTAAAATCGTTTGCGAAAGACTGAAGATCAGTTGACGGGCACCAGGCTCGAGTTCTGCCACCTGCTGTGTGGCCGGTGCTTGTAAACTGTGGTTGGTGCTGCCACGCAACTGGCGCTGTGTGCTGCCCCATGGGATAACACGGGGATATTCTTCATGCTGTTTCATGCGACCTCCTGGTTCTATGCTATGCTACATGAACCAGTCTAAACACTGAGATGCACACATGTCATCTATCTCATATATCCCTTGACTCCGTCATTTTTCTTTGCCACTCGATTTCTGTTTACAAATGTTGGAAGTCATTTTATCCCTGTATTTTCATTGGCAGCTGTGTACCTGTGTCCTTCCCATGCCCTTGTCCTACAAGTTCACCCACTGACTGAGTGAACGTGAGTTCTCATGAGAGTAGCCAGTATCTGTTTGCTAGGGCAGTCTTGCGTATAGTGGCAGCTTATGTGGAGAGGCAGAGAGGTTTAGCTGGGCCGTCAGAGCTGGTGTATAGCAGGTAACTGCTGTTACATCGGCAGCCAGGTCCCATGGGTATCTCTGGTGGGTACACCCCACCACAGTGCGAGCATACACAGTTAGTGCTCAGTCTGTGCTACATACACTTTGCTGGAAGAACTGGGTGAAAATGGGCATATTTTAGGAGTCTGTAGATGGAGTTGTTTGAATTAATTAGTCATAAAATTTAACCATTTTTATTTCAGTTTTTTGTATATTATGGGAAAATCATGTTAATTATAGTAGTAGTAAATTCGTGTGTGTATTTAGCGTTGTTTTTGCATTTTTGGTAGTGCATACATTGTGTGTGAGTTAGGTTCACATGTGGCAGAGTAGAAAAAGTTTTACTCTCCCACATAGTTTGGTGGAGTCATTCTCAGGGTATAAAATAAATTCAATGAATGTAATAGGAAGTAGTGTAGAGCTGAGTTTTATGGACTTGTAAATCAATCGCTTCATTGAGATACAATGCTACGTGGTTGGTCGTAGGATTTATGTCCATCCCTTGTTAACTTTTGATTAATCTTCCCACGTTCAGTGCGTAAGTGATGTCTGTAGAAAATTCCAGACTTAAATCGGTTTTCTTTGTGCAAATAATGGTATGTTCCACCATGTGTTGCTCAGAATGCAGCGTACTGTATTCTTTATTCATCATTACATCAATCTGCAGAGAAGAATGAATCTTATAGGCCAAACGACTTTTCATTACTTGAACTTGTGTAATTTAACAGATTTTAGCAGTTTGCAGGCTTGCTCAAATTGATTTTATTCCTTCATTAATTTTTCAGCAAAAGCTTATACTTTCAGTGTTCATGTGACACTTGTGTGCAATACTAAAGTTAATTTCAATTTTATCGTGGAAAATATGGCATTTCTTTGTGTGGATGGTGGCATGTTTCGACCATGAGTTTCTCAAAACACGCTGAAATTTATTTCTCTATTGTTCATTGCATAGACTGGAATCCACAAGTTACAGTGAATGTCTATACAGGAGGATCTTTTTCTTGACTTCTGCTTTCTGTAACTCAATGAATTTTTCGTGGTTTGCGCCCTCTTCAGGGTTGATTTACTATTCTTTCAGCTGAATAAGTAGTGGGCTTGATTTAACTATGAAGTAGGGAGCAGGCCAATGAGTTATACTGATCAGTGCACTTTCATTGTGTATATTTGATCCATCCTTAACTTGTTTAGTTAATAAACCATCCAAAACACAATTTCTGTGTAACAGTCCTGTCCCTATCCTTAATATATTTGTGGAGGAATGAGATAAAACATGTTATTGGTAAAATATGGCATAATATTCTGTTTCTTTGGTGGAAGAAATTGAGGAATGTAAAGTTATCAGCTGCATTTTTCTAGCTCAATTGTCAGATTCAAGTCATACATGTTGCACAGTAAATCACTTAACAAAGTAACGAGAATTAATACATGAAAATGACAGTTTGGTTGACAATGAGACTAAAAAATAAATGTGTTATGCATCATTAATCTTAGAAAAGTAAGTGATACAGGAATTTTTATTTTGCTAATCTTGTCTAGAATGGGACACTTAGTTGGTGGATGCTAAAAATACTTGTGTTGTTTAAACTTATGAAGACGAGGTTCTACTGCTTGCCTTTTTTTGAACTGACACCTTGTGCCAAAATCATACCTTCGTAACTACCTCTAATCTTTTTTTTGGCTGACCATCTCAGGATACACTGTTTTATTCAGAGCAGTAAGTGTTTAACTGTATACAATTTATTCAGTGTTTTAGTTTAATGGAAGTATTGCATTAATAAGATAATGTGTACTTACTAGTTTAAATACATCTGCTTGAGAACAGACACATTCTTAATTGGTTCTGCATCAGGTGTAGTGGTCCCGTCAGCATCATCACAGCAAGGATGCTTCAGACTGAAACAAAAAAATAAAATAAAATGGAGATGCACATCATTTCTTAATTTTGAGATGAGAAAAAGGATAAGGATATGATGCTTGCTTTCCCTGTGGGGAACTTGTTCTGGTCGTTAACTCAGTGGATTAAGTATCCTACATACCAAATGTGTAACTGTATGGTGTAGTGTCATGATAGTGAGGTTGATGACATGAGAATAGTGAGAGGATGAAATCTGCTGCTGACAAAAAGGGTACCACCTCACCCCCTGTTGCTGCTGAAAAATAGTTCATTAGTAGTAGGGAAGTGAGAAGGCACACATAGCTGCTGTTGGTGCTGTACCACTATCAACAGGGCCAGTCACCCTCTCTCCATGAGTTGCCATGGTCAGTACAGTGTGGTATGGAATGGTACAGATGTATGTATGATCAATGTGCTCAACATTCAGGTCATCACTATACCCAATAACTTATTCCGAGATGAATATGGCCAAAACATCTCTAATTGCATTCTAAAACTAATCTGTACCTGCAATGACATAGTCTGTAGCATTATAAGGTCACTATCATCTACATGTACAAAATGCATAAACACAACAAAATATTCTATACAACAACCTATGTAGAGGGTTTGTCAAAATAAAAAAATGCTATAACACAGAGCACAATCTTCTCATCAACATTGTTCAAACCATAAGCTATGTACTGTTAACATGTGGCATACAGAAATGTGTACACTGTGAAATAGTGCATCCACTTGTCTCAGCAAGCACATGTACATCACAGGAGACTGCCACACCCAGAGACATGATAGCATTACTGTTTTCCACATTAGTGGCCAAAGGGAGGAACATTGCGACTGGACCATTGGCGTCAGCGCCATCTGAGCGTGTTGTTTCTTAACCTTAGCTCTTGTCCATGCCACTGGCTAGTAGTCTTCTTGCTGTACGGCAAGGTGGCTGCATGTACAGCTACAGTAAACTGTGCTACGTATTCTCTGTAAAGGCTACGCCTGTGGCCTTATTTTCCCAAGTTTGCACACGGCGTCTGACTCAGCAGAATGACGTTCCTTTCCCCCTGCCTCTTTGGACAGTGAGGCATGAGGGACACAGTGGCAATATTACGTCTCCTGTGCTGCACTGCAGTCAGCATTGTATACGGGTCTTCCTTTGGGTATCCTGGCCTGAGCAATTTCAATGTCCGCCGCAGAGCACGGAACTGGATCCCAGTTGCTTGGCAGAGGGGTTCACAGATGCGAGCGCTGGTAACACCACCGTGCCGCGGCACCACACACCATTCTGCTATCCAACACACAGTTCTGTTGTCCAATTGGAGCTCGCAGCTGCCCTGTGATCTCCGTCGTGCAGCGACAAAGGACTCGCTTCGGTCTCTTGATCTCCGCTTTCACTACGTTTCTTCTCTCTTTGTTTATCTGTAGTGTCGTGTGCACTTGTTCGTTTCCTTGTTGTTTCTCTTTCTGTTCGCACTCGGCGAGTCGTTGTCGATGGCCCCAAGCTGGTCGGCGCAGCCTCAAACTTCCCGATATTTCATCGAATTTAGGTAACAACGTGCATCACAAGTATCAAATTCGCCTCGTAAGTGACTCGTGAGGCTGCGTCCAGGGTATATCATTGAGTAATGGATGGTACGCCTTCTTTAGATCATCAGTGTGAGCTACAACAAAATTGCGATGTTCAGGTAAAATTTGAAGAGACGGCATTTGAAAATGTGGTTTTGTCTATAACTGTTACATCGACGGATAAGTTAACTGCTGTAACACTGTCATCATCAAGCCCTGGTAAGATGTGCTTCGATGGAATCCCAACACCACCGTTTGCGTTAGATAGATAAATAAGTACTCAATTAGAGAGTAAGCAATGTTGTGGTACATCTTTTCCGCTCGCCTGCCGATACACTGAATCCTTGACAGTGTCCTGACATTCAGAAACAAATGGTTGTCGATGCAGCATTCGTTTTTTTCTACTAAGCACCCACTATGGCGGATCCCTTCTGGGGGTTACCTTATCTGAGTCGCAACGCAGCTGGGAAAGTGTTAGGTTTAAAGACAAGTAGTGATTCGCTTCTCATTCAGCAGAATCAGTGTCAGCAGGGTCGGGCAGGAGAGCAGGACGGTCAATGGTGGGGAATCACCACGTCGTTCACTGAAGTGGTTATTAGCATCTGTATTTAGAACACGCAGCTCTTCCGATAAGTAGAGCTCTCCACAACTGACCCATATGGATCCAATGACGAAGATGCGCATATATTACACTGGTGTCCAAGACTTTTACAAATCGCACTTAGGTGCCTGGCAGAGGGTTCATCGAACCACCTTCACATTAATTCTGTGTTATTCCACTCTCGAACAGGGCGCGGAGAAAAAGAACACCTACATCTTCTTCGTGGGCGCTCTTATTTTTACTGTGATGATCGTTTCTCTCTATAAAATATTTTCGCATTCGGAAGAGGAAGTTGGTTATTGAAATTTCATGACTAGGTCCCGCCGCAACAAGAAAGGCCTTTGTTTTAATGACTTCCACCTCAAAACCAGTGACACTGCCCTTCTCTCAACTTTCTCGATGTACTGAACTTTCTCACATTTCCTGTGTGTTCTTTCCAATTTACGATTTAATTGTAATTCCTAGGTATTTAGTTGAATTTATGGCCTTTAGATTTGATTGATTTATCGTGTGACCGAAGTTTAACGTATTCCTTTCAGCACTCATGTGTCTGACCTCACACTTTTCATTATTTACCGTCAATTCACAATTTTCGAATCATACAGATATCTTTTCCAAATTGTTTTTCAATTTGTCCTGATCTTCTGGTGACTTTACTACACCATAAACGACAGCATCATCTGAAAACATCCTAACACGACTGCTAGAGTGGCTCCTAAATCGTTCGTAGAGATACGGAACAGTAGATTGCCTATTACACTGCCTTCTGGAACGCCAGATATCACTTCCTTCTTACCCAATGACTTTCCGTCAATTACTACGAATTGTTGCATCTGACAGCATATCACTAATCCAATCGGTGCATAAGCCTTATGGAAATCTAAAACACGGAATAAATTTCAGATCCGTTGTCGACAGCACTCAAAATTTAGTGTCAGTAAAATGCTACTTGTGCCTCACAAGGACGATGTTTCGTAAATCCGCATTGACTATGTATCAATAGACCGTTCTCTTCGAGGTAATTCATAATGGTCGAACATGATATATGCTCCAAAACCCTGCTGCGTATAGACGTTAATGATGTGAGCCTGTAATTTAATGGATTACTCCTACTACCTTCCTTGAATATTGGTGTGATCTCTGCAACATTCCAGTGTTTGGTACGGATCTTTCGGCGATCGATCGGTTCTATGTGATTGTAAACTATGAAGCTATTGCATCACCACACGCCTTAAGGAACGTAATTGGATACAATCTGGACCAGAAGACATCTTTTTAATAAGTGATTTAAGTTGCTTCACTACTCAGAGGATATCTAGTTCTAAGTTCCTCATGCTGGCAGGTGTTCTTGACTCCAGTTCTAGAACATTTACTCCGACATTTAAGGACGAAGGTAACTTTTGCACGACGTGTCACTGTCAGCTCTCCAAATGCATAAAAACAGCTGTTACAGCATAGTAGAGAAGGTAAGTGAAAGAAATACGCAATGAGACGAAAAGGAATGACACTTTTATTCAAAGACAATAGTTACACTGAGGTCTCCGCAATTTATAATGATCCTCCAGGGCGTTGGAAACGACAGGACATATTTCTTAATATGGTGTTAATCACTACGGACGACAGTACATGCTCTGCAACGTGCTAACACACCAGCCGCATGTCTGGTAAGAAGTTATTGTGATGGGGCGGTTCATTCCTCCACCAGCGCAGTTGACAACCGTTGGATGGTGGATGGTGTATGTTCTGCATTACGGCTCCCCAACGATTACCAATCGAGTTCGATGGAATTTCAGTCGGGAGAACAGCGTGGCAGTCCATTCGTCTAATATCCTCTCATTTCAAGAGCTGTCCACCTTCACTGTTCGATGTTGTCGTGTACTGTCATCCACAAAAATGAACTTAGGGCCGAATGCACCCCTGAAGACGCACGTGAGGAAGGAGTGTAGTGTTACAGTGACGCTGGCAGATGAAGGTACTGTGTTCAAAGATTTGTGATGTTGGCAAGAGCATCAGGACTGGACCAAAGAGCACTGAGATCGCGTTCTTTTTCAACGAAAGCTAATTCAGTCTTTACAGTGATTTTGGATGTATCCTCGTATGGCAAGAGGTAGAAACACATAATGCATCCAGCAACACTGTCTAACATGGTGGTTTTGGTGATACAGGCTTTACGATGGGAGGTATAATTGTGTTTAGGCGCACTGATCTTCAAATCTTTGAACACAGTACATGACACTGTAGTCTTTCTCCATGTGCGTCTTTTCGGAAATGCATTCGACCCAGACTTCACTTTCATCGACGAAAATCGTCGACCGCATCCAACAGCGCAGGCAAGAGAGCTCTTGGAACGAGAGGATATTCGGCACATGGAATGGTCCGGCCGTTTCCCGACGTGCACGTGTGGGATGCGGTAGGGAAACGTGTTGCAGCACGTCCAGATCCATCAACGACCAACCAGCAGCGGAGTAATGGGACGCCCTACCACAACAACTTCTTATCAACCTCGAGGGTGCCCATTTCACGGCATGCGTTGCTATCTGTCGTTGAGACACGCCCTATTATGAACCGTGTCCTGCCCTTTGTAATGTTCAGGGAATCATCATAAACAGCGCCGATTTCAGTGTGATTATTATCTTTGAATGAAAGGATCATTTCTGTTTATCTAACTGCATATTTCTTTCAGTTACGATCTGTTACTATACTGTTGTAGTAGTTTCAGCGAGCTATATTGGCAGTGACACGTCATTGGAAGTTCGTTTCTTCCTCATTTTTTGCTGACCATTGTGTAATATGCGCTTTAAAATCAGTAACAAAACTGGTTGGAGTAATGGAATATGGTCAAGGAGACTCTCTGCACCTATAGATTTATAGGGTTGCCATTAAATGTCGCACAGTCGCACATTACGTGCCGTGAGCAACTTCGTAGCAACTGCTTGGACAGTTGTGACGAGACAGACATAGGTCGTGTGGTATGTGTCATTTTTGGGGAAAAAAAGCACAAAATATGAACATAGTTTTCAAACTCCAGAAAAGAGCCATAAGAATAATAACCAAAAATAGTAGTCGAGCTCATTGTAAAGATCTGTCCAAAACACTGGGGATTTTAACTGCACCATGTGAATAAATTTACCAGTCAGTTGTACACATAAAAAAAACTGGTAATTACTGCACAAACAGCTCTGTGCATTACCATGGAACAAGAGCTAGACTCAACTTACATTTACCCAGAAAAAATAAACATAAAACTCACAACAGCATTTTCTACCGAGGAATAAAACAGTACAATAAATCAACAAAAGAGATTAAAGAAATTATAAAAAATACAATACACTTATTTAAAAAGGCAGCTAAAAAGTACCTGTTATGCACTACATTCTATACATTGAAGAATTATTTAGACAAAACAGTAGGGATCTGGTTAAAAAAAGTTATACAAATAAATAATAGTGATTATAAAACATCCAGCATTCCACATAACACCTCCACACTATGTTTTTCCCTTGTTTTTCCTCCTCTAGAAAAACGTACCTCCAGGCTATGTAAAGCACAATACTAACGCCTCTTCCTCTTTCTGAGCTCAACATCTCACTCATTATACAGAGATGCTGATTCAGTTTTTAAGGATAGCAAATGGGAAGTTGTGGTACAGAAAATGGCCCAGAGATCACCAGTGTGTGTGTGTGTGTGTGTGTGTGTGTGTGTGTGTGTGTGTGTGTGGTGAGTGAAGTGTTATGAAAGAATGTGTGTAGTGTGTGCAGTGACAGTGAGATTTGAGTGAACAGTGTGGCGTTACATTAAGTTATAAGTTATTTGTAAAAAAAAAGTAATGTATACCTGGAGTGAATATAATGATTGTCTAACTAGAAGTCTGTAAGTGTATGTGTACATGAATTAGCTTATTTTAAATTGGTCTAAACTTGTAAATACTTTCACATGTCCAATATCCTTGTAAAAAGAGATCAAAGGATGAATAAAGCTACTACTACTACTGTTGTGGACTGGCAAGACAGCCAATCCACAGTGACGGGTAACCGAAAGGCACGCGCTTAAACTCACGCAGGCTGGCGTGAGGTCTGAAACAGGATACGTAATTAATGCTATAAAGAAAAGTACGTATCTGCTGGAATACTTAACTTTAATCCACAATTGGTGGACATTGGTCTTGTTACTGTACATGCTTCATTAGATGCACAGCAAAGGATAAATGGCGCCTTGCTAGGTCGTAGCAATTGACTTAGCTGAAGGCTATGCTAACTATCTTCTCGGCAAATGAGAGCGTATTTGTCAGTGTAGCGCCGCTAGCAAAGTCGGCTGTACAACTGGGGCGAGTGCCAGGACGTCTCTCTAGACCTGCCGTGTGGTGGCGCTCGGTCTGCAATTACTGACAGTGGCGACACGCGGGTCCGACGTATACTAATGGACCGCGGCCGATTTAAAAGGGTACCACCTAGCAAGTGTGGTGTCTGGCGGTGACACCACAACTACTACTAGTACTAACACAGGCTGGCACTGAGGTCATTTTTCTAACGGATTTATATCCTTCACATGTGCTCTGAGCCGACTCACATTTCACTGTTAAAGGACGATTTCTCAGACAAGTTTCCGTCTAGAGCAGGAGTCATTTGTAAGTGACGTTTCTGTCTTCCCTTTCACTTCTACAAGTTGCCGAATCTAAAAAGGAGGAAAACAGACAGTTCCCTCAAACAGACCCCAGTGTACACCATAGCGTCTTTATTATCTGAGACCTGCATTGATACACGCATTCGCCCACGGCTTTACTTGACTGTCACCATGAAAGAGTGTGAATTCTGAGTGCTGGAGACACGTTGTATTTTCTGCTTCTGATAACAATCTCAAGTGCACCTTCAATTTCTATCTCTATATCTACAGCGAGAAATACACTATCTACATTTCTCGTTAGCATACCCTTTGGATGTGCACTTAGATTTGCACTGCTCTCCATTTTGGGTTTTACTCCACATTCTGTCTCCACAGCTGAATGATCAGCGCGACTGACTGCCATGCAGGGGAATCGGGTTCGATTACCATTGCTGCTTGTGACCTTTTACCCTGGTGGGAGGACAGGAAGGTGGTGCACTCAGCCTCGTGAGGCCGACTGAGGGGGCTATTTGACCGAGCAGTACCGGCTCCGACGTCAAGAAACGCGACAACAGGCGGGAGAGCGGAGTGCTGACCACGTGCCCCTCCATACTGCCTCCGATGACGTCACTGGCACAGGATGACACGAAGGTCGGCCGGGATCGACTGCTCCGTCCACGGCCACAACGCGGGACGTTACCTCTGATTTATCATCATGTAAAAGGTGACAATTATTGAACTATATGGAAAAAACGTAAATTAGTTACAAACGACGGAGTGCTCACATTTTATTCACTACAGATATTACGATTTGGGTTATGACATGTTCGATCGATATGCCTGCCATCATTGGTGACGATATTGTGCAGACGTATAGCGAAGTTCTGCATGACTCGCTGAAGTGTCGGAACATCGATGATGTCGACCACCTCCTGAATGGCTGTTTTCAGCTCAGCAATGGTTTTTGGGTTACTGCTTGTCTTTAATATATCCCAAAAACTGGAGACGCATGTGTTCAGATCCAGAAACTGCAGCGGCCAATCGAGGACCATGCCAGTAGCCTCTGGATGCCACAGAGCCAGAATGCGGTCCCCAAATACTCCTCCATGCCATAAAACACTCGTGCCTCGATGGGCCGATCTCAGTCTTGCATGAACCACATCTTATCGAAATCAGGGTCACTTTGGATAATAGGCATGACATCAAACTTCCTGGCAGATTAAAACTGTGTGCCGGACCGAGACTCGAACTGGGGACCTTTGCCTTTCGCGGGCAAGTGCTCTACCGATTGAGCTACCCAAGCACGACTCACGCCCCGTCCTCACAGCTTTAATTCCGCCAGTACCTCGTCTCCTACCTTCCAAACTTCACAGCTCTCCTGCGAGCCTTGCAGAACTAGCACTAGGGATGACATCATCTTCCAAAACCTTCACGTACTATTCTGTAGTAACTTTACCACCAAGTAATGCCGCACTGATTATTCCGTGACTGGACAATTGACACCACACACTCACTCGTTGAGGGTTAAGAGACTTCCCGATCACGAAATGCAGATTCTCAGAACCCAAATCGCCAACTTTTCTTATTGACGAATCCATCCAAATGAAAGTGGCCGACAACAATAAGTCGCGTGCGCATGCGCTTACTAATTCCCATCATGCCCCGCAGCCAACCATGCAGCTTGAACGTCCTAACGCAAACCGTTCAGAAGTAATGTCGATTTTGTTTCATATAGTTCAATAACTGTCACATTGTAAGTCCACTGGCATTTCAGAAGCGCTTCAGATCCTTCCACTTTGTTGCGAATTGTTCAGTAAGTCATCACTATGATTTTGATAATCTCATCCATGAGGGGATGGGAAGGGGCACGTCTTTGGATCTCACAGTAAAACTCTGGGGTCTTCAGCAGCTCTCATTATCTGAACTGTATGGTGAATCCTCTAATCACGTAAAACGTCTTGTGTGCATCCCACGCACATAGTCTGCTACATGAGCAGTCCCTGATGAGAGCAGCTCTGATACATTATGGTGAAAAAATACGAAGTCGCAATCTACCACGTCACAGGTTTTTTGCAGTTGAAGCCTTCTACTAGATTCAGAACAAGGGGGCCACCAGCGGACAAGACTGCACGCTGTAAGTTCCGCGGAAATTTTGTAAGCAAGACTGGTCTTCATTCAGTCATGTCTGCCAGTCGCTGCAGTTATCAAAGTGTGACCTCGGGACCCAGACGACAGGCAGCTTTCTCTCCATCTGTCTACCGCAACTGCGTCTCTGCACGAGGCCCCTAGCTACACGCAAGGTGGTTGTTACTATCCCTTGCCGTCGTTTCCCTTTCGCCAAAAATTCAAACTTACGGCGATTAACAGGGACCTATCTTATAAAAGTACGCAGGATCATTGAGAACCAAAATAAACGACGGGAACTGGACGGGCTACAGAGCGCCAACATGCCACTGATCAAACAAGACCATGGACTGGGGTTTAATAGCAGTCCTCAGTAGCCTTTTTTCAGGGCACCACGATTATCCATTATTACATAGAATTTTATGCCGGAAACATCTCTTATCAATGAACTGGAAAAATATTAAGGAGGTTTGCATATTGTTTTGATCCAATCATAGTCTCGTAAAGAGAAACCATTGTTGACATCTTGTAACGTCAGGTATTCTACCAGGTATCAGCACTGTTTATACAAGAGCATTGGATATTCTTCAAATGGTTCAAATGGCTCTGAGTACTATGGGACGTACATCTGAGGTCATCAGTCCCCTAGACTTAGAACTACTTAAGGGGGATAGGACGTCAAACGGGCTGACTTGGAGCGGGAGAGGCACCAGAGGACATTTTAATTTCAAATGTCTATACTTTTACAAGTAAATTCATAAAACTTTGTCAGCATGACCAGGAAGGATTCAGGATTCGCACTCGTAGCAGCGGAAATTGAAAAACGTAACAAAATAATTTTTTTTACATGTCAAATTTCATTACTTTTTCACTTACTATTGGCTGCATTTGTTGCTATAGGTACACTTTTCTTCATAAGTAAGAGAGACTGTTCGATGAATTTTGCACAGCAAACAAATTATACTTACAGGTGTCTGAAACTGTAGAATCTATTTAATTTATGAAAAAATGAATAAGCTGTTACGTTTTAAACTTTATGTTTAGAAAAAATCAAACTTCGTAGTTAATTATCTCAATTTTTACCACAGTTTTTAATAGATTTGGAAAATTCTAGAGTTTCATACACCTGTCGGTATGGTTTGTATGCTGTGCAAAATTCATCAAAGAATCTCTCTTACTTGTGAACAAAAATGTACCTATAGCAACAAATGCTGCCAACAGTAAGTGAAAAATTGTAGAAATTTCATATATAAAAAAAATTATTTTGTTATGTTTTTGCACTTCCACTGCTATAAGTGTGAATCCTAAATCCTTCCTGGTCATTCTGAAAAAGTTTTATGAATTTATTTGTAAAAGTATAGACAGTAGAGAATAAAATTTCCTGTGGTGCCTTTCCTGCTCCAAGTAGGCCCATTTGACGTCCTACCCCCTTAAACCTAACTAACCTAATGACATCACACACATCCATGCCTGAGGCAGGATTCGAACCTGCGACCGTAGCAGCAGCGCGGTTCTGGACTAAAGCGCCTAGAACTGCTCGTTCACAACGGCCGGCATTCGATATTCTGCCAGATATCACCATCGTTTATGCACCAAGATTTGAGGTATTCTGCAGGATATCAGCATTGTTCAAGCACTGAAGTGTCGGGCATCCTGCTGAATGTCAGGGTCGCTCACGCACAGATGTCGGGTATTCTACCGAATATCAGGTTCGTTCACATATGAGGTGTCAAGGTATTCTGCCAGATATCGGCACTATTTGTGCACTGAGAAGTTGGATGTTCCGCTGCGTACCGACCCCATTCACGCAGCAAGTGCTGGGTATTCTGCTGAGTGTCAGCATCGTTCATGTACAGATGTGAAGTTTTCTGTCAGATATCAGTATCATTCAAGCCCTGAGGTGTCTGGTATTCAGCCGGATATCAGTGTCGTTCATGCACCATGTGCCGGATACCAGCATGGTTCCTGCACAGACGCCAGGTGTGCTAACAGATAACAGCGTCGTTAATGCACAGACGTCAAGCATTCTGTCAGTTATCAGCATCGTTCACGAACTGAGGTGTCATGTGTTGGGTTTACGATCGTGCAGCATACTCGACAGCTCAGGTTGTTAGAAATCATTACCTTAATTCCCCCTTTTTTTCCCATCTGATGAACGAATCAAGCAGTTTGTTTACCTTCGTTGATGACGAGACGGAAAAGTATTTTGCTTCTTCAACACATAACAGCAGCATGCAAAGTCTTCCTACAAATCAAGAAGTATATCATGTACATAGTAGCACGTTTTGCAAATTCTATAACCATCCATGTCAAGTGAGTTGATAGAAACTGAAACGATCTCACAGCCAGAAATCTATCTTAATTTTCACAACGCTGTTATGCAGCCGGCAGGAATCCCTTCATACTTAAAAACGAGCTGTACGACAATCTCAGGTCGGTGACATGTCAAATGTTATTAAATTTGACGCAGAAATAGCTGTGTTCTTCTCAGTATGCAACCGTCACTACTCCAACAGCATAGCTGTACAGAAAAACCAAGAAAGTCATCACGTCCTGTAGACACCAACATTTTTTTGCTTACTTACGTTAAAACAACATTGAAGGGATGTAACAACACATCCATCCTTAAATTTAGAATATTCATTACTCTGCATACTTCTGTGGAAACACATTTTCCTGTAAGATTTCACGGAAAATATTTATAGGATTTCAAGTTAGATTCTAAAATGTTTATTCTAAGACAATAATTCCTGTCGGAATTACTCCAAGTCATTTGCCACAGATATTTTTGTGCAACACTTTAAAATCATTCGTTCAACACATACAATTTTTTTCAGTTCACGTATATAATAGGCAAAAATTTTAACTATGATAGGACATACCCATAATTATTATTTCCTTCTGGCTCCACATTCTCCAGCTCGAGTCTACTGCTGCAGCTTTCTCGTCTTGATTCACTAATTTCTTGTATGTTGTCCATAAAGGTATTGGTTGTATTCCTTAAAAAAAGAAGTGCAATAATTAAGCTGATTTAGTGGGTGAAAATTAAATTACATGACTTAAGCATATTCAAAGTTGCTCTAATGGTGCATAATCCTTGCTAAAATGCAAACAGTGTTTTGTGATGTATGTTTCCTCCTGCATTGGTTATGTGATAAAGCATTTTACATGGACTGTCTCCCTGCACTGCGCTGAACTTTAGATAGTGGTGAAGAAAAATGAACCAGTTCTGGAGGCTTTTGAGATGTGGAAGTGGTGGAGGATCAAAATATAAGTTGGATGTACAGAGTGAAAAAAGATAAGGTACAGAAAAGAATGGGACGACAGAGCACTTGTGTAAGAACAGGAAACTGAGAATGAATAGATCACAGTGTATAAAGTAAGAAGTAGAAGGGGCACTCAAATGAAAACGAGACAAATGGAAAAAAGTAAGTAAACTGTTTACTATTTCAAAAGTAATCGCCAAACTATTAATCCCATAGTGAGACAAGACGATCGATGACACAGTGGAAAAAAACTTGAGGTTGCCTATGGAACCATGTTTGTACACAGTCTTGCATGACCTGGTCCCAAACAAATCGACAGCAACCAATGTCTTTCTTCAGGGTTTCAAAGTGTGCAGATCGCATGGGGAGCGATCGGGACTTTACGGGGAACGTCTATTGATTCCCAGCGAAACTTTTGCAGCATACAAACTGCCTGCTGGCTTCCGTCTCGGGTTCTTCGGCCGATGTCCGTCTGATGATTTTTCTGACGTTTCGCCAGCATGAGTGGTCGGCATTGTCAAAGCTTCACTGCCCACTGCTGGTGGTGGTCTGGAGCCGAGTTCGCGGCCGCAGACTATAGGTACCTGGCGCGCCAACGTCCAAGGACATCTCCGCGGTCGTTGTGGTTGTCCTGTCGCTACCTACAACGGTCGTTCGCTGCAGCACGCGAAGCCAGGATCCGTTTATCTTGAGGCTTTCTTCTTTCTTGTTGGAGCTATTCTCGTGATTGTGTATTTCTATAGCTTCTCCGAACAAGCGATTGCGGTAGCTCTTCTCTACAGCCAGAGTTTCCGTGTCGGCGAATTTTACTACGTGGCCAGTCTCACACAGAGCTTGCTCTACCACGGCCGATTTCTCCACCTTTCCCAAACTGCCATGCCGCTTATGTTCTGATATCCTGGAGCTGACTGACCGTCCAGTCATTCCAACACAAAACTTTTCAGCAAATGCATGGTATGTGGTATATTGCCGACATTGGAAGTGAGTCCCTTTTCTCCTTTGCCTATCTGAGACAATTTTTGGTCTCCTTTGTCGGTTCGTAGTAGTCTGCAGGTATCAAGAGGATAACCGCAACGGAAATGACCGCGAAGAAGTCCTTGGACGTTGGCGCGCCAGGTACATAGTCTGCGGTCGCGAGTTCGGCTCCAGACCACCACCAGCAATGGAGGGTGAAACTTTGACAATGCCAGCCACTCTTACTGGAACTTTAGAAAAATCCTCAGGCGAACGTCGCCGAAGAACCCGATACAGAGGCCAACAGGCAGTCTGTCAACAAGTGACCAGGTAAGCCTAACAATTTTGTTCTGCAGCTTAGTCGAAGCAATCTCGGCAACTTGTGGCCCTATATTTTTGGAGTCTTGAACAAAGACGGTGGAGGCTGTCGATTTCCTTCAGTCGAAGATTTCGACGTCCGGATAAAACATGGCTCCGCAGGCAACTGCAAACATTTTTTCAATGAAGGCATTGATCGCCTTGCCTTACAAACGGAGAAATGTCGTTATGTTACGGTGATTAGTTTTGAAATAATTAAGAATTAGTTACTTTTCCTGTATCTGTCTCGCTTTCATTTGCCCGTCTTTTACAATAAATGTCTTGGAAGCGTATGTGGAAAGAGACAAGAGATTGCGGAGGAAGAGATTTCTAATTCTGGATGACGCTCTGGACGGTGGCATACACACAGCAGCACTGAGAAGGAAGCAATGGACAGCCTGACTCTGACCTGCTAGTACAGCAGAAAACTGCTGGCATGTGTTAATTGACCTCTCTTAAAAAATAAAGGGCCTTATTCCCTCCTATTGGTAAAGATACAAATGACATTAACTTTGGGCTGAGAGATTTTCACCGCCTCATAACTGAAAGTTTTGAGTACTCAATTTGCCACTTTTGAAAGTTGAGATCTCTCTAGTAGCCTACTTGTCTTCATCCAAGTTATTTAACCTCCAACATAGAGCTACTTGAGAACTGTTGCATCCATCTCTTTTACTTCTTTTACACTGTAATTGTGTATGATTTACGATGCGTTTTCCCAGTACATTCCAGCGTTCATGCATAGTACATCCACTTCATGGACACACACTGGATGAATTTAATCTAACGGTTAGCCTCACTTGCTCTATGACAGCATTCGCTACTGTTGACATCCTGAGGCTTTATTATGATATCATTAACAGCCAATCTGAACAATTGTTGGAAGACCTCTATCACATGTGGCACTGAAATTCTATTGTGCAGCTGTCACAGTTTATGAAGCGTTACAGCTATTTTGGATAAACTGCACTTACGATCACGTGATACATTAGTTTGTTGCTGTGTGAATTAAGGCCGTTCACAAATAACGTTGTTGTATGTAGGGAAGTCATAATGGCAGTAAACAGTAATTAAATGCAGGAAGAATCGCAAAGGATGGACATATGGTGCAAGGAATACTGGCTCAACTTTAACAAAAGCCACATATTGCTTATAAGATGCCATGGAAACACATTATCGTCTGATTGTTCCATTGTCGATCAATTCTTGCAAACAGAGACAACAATGAAATACCTAGTGGTACGCAGCTAGAGAGATTTAGGGTGGCAGAAACACATAAAAGTAGCTGCGTGAATGGCAGATTCTTTGAAGAAATCATATAAGAAATTTAATTAATCCAAGAAAGAGATGGGTTGCAAAACTTTCATTTTGATCGGCCTCGAGTGCTATTCGCCAGAATGATACTCTCACCAGGCACAGTTAATGGAGGAAAGAGACGATTAAAGGATATACACTCCTGGAAATTGAAATAAGAACACCGTGAATTCATTGTCCCAGGAAGGGGAAACTTTATTGACACATTCCTGGGGTCAGATACATCACATGATCACACTGACAGAACCACAGGCACATAGACACAGGCAACAGAGCATGCACAATGTCGGCACTAGTACAGTGTATATCCACCTTACGCAGCAATGCAGGCTGCTATTCCCCCATGGAGACGATCGTAGAGATGCTGGATGTAGTCCTGTGGAACGGCTTGCCATGCCATTTCCACCTGGCGCCTCAGTTGGACCAGCGTTCGTGCTGGACGTGCAGACCGCGTGAGACGACGCTTCATCCAGTCCCAAACATGCTCAATGGGAGACAGATCCGGAGATCTTGCTGGCCAGGGTAGTTGACTTACACCTTCTAGAGCACGTTGGGTGGCACGGGATACATGCGGACGTGCATTGTCCTGTTGGAACAGCAAGTTCCCTTGCCGGTCTAGGAATGGTAGAACGATGGGTTCGATGACGGTTTGGATGTACCGTGCACTATTCAGTGTCCCCTCGACGATCACCAGTGGTGTACGGCCAGTGTAGGAGATCGCTCCCCACACCATGATGCCGGGTGTTGTCCCTGTGTGCCTCGGTCGTATGCAGTCCTGATTGTGGCGCTCACCTGCACGGCGCCAAACACGCATACGACCATCATTGGCACCAAGGCAGAAGCGACTCTCATCGCTGAAGACGACACGTCTCCATTCGTCCCTCCATTCACGCCTGTCGCGACACCACTGGAGGCGGGCTGCACGATGTTGGGGCGTGAGCGGAAGACGGCCTAACGGTGTGCGGGACCGTAGCCCAGCTTCATGGAGACGGTTGCGAATGGTCCTCGCCGATACCCCAGGAGCAACAGTGTCCCTAATTTGCTGGGAAGTGGCGGTGCGGTCCCCTACGGCACTGCGTAGGATCCTACGGTCTTGGCGTGCATCCGTGCGTCGCTGCGGTCCGGTCCCAGGTCGACGGGCACGTGCACCTTCCGCCGACCACTGGCGACAACATCGATGTACTGTGGAGACCTCACGCCCCACGTGTTGAGCAATTCGGCGGTACGTCCACCCGGCCTCCCGCATGCCCACTATACGCCCTCGCTCAAAGTCCGTCAACTGCACATACGGTTCACGTCCACGCTGTCGCGGCATGCTACCAGTGTTAAAGACTGCGATGGAGCTCCGTATGCCACGGCAAACTGGCTGACACTGACGGCGGCGGTGCACAAATGCTGCGCAGCTAGCGCCATTCGACGGCCAACACCGCGGTTCCTGGTGTGTCCGCTGTGCCGTGCGTGTGATCATTGCTTGTACAGCCCTCTCGCAGTGTCCGGAGCAAGTATGGTGGGTCTGACACACCGGTGTCAATGTGTTCTTTTTTCCATTTCCAGGAGTGTACATACAGTGTCATACGTTCTTTTCGTCAGCGATAAGTCATCTTGTAGGCGCTCAACCAACTCGAGTAACAGATGTTACAAGAGAGGCATTGTGCATCACGGTTCCAATGAGAATGCAACAGCAGTTAATTTCTGACAAAGTAACAGTGGTGGTAAAATCAGATTCTTTTGAGAATATGCAGAGTTACTTGAAGACAGTCAACCAGCACACAGTTTGCCAGTAAGAGAGGGGTTGGTGTAACAGAAGTGATGTACTCCTCTTTGTCAGACACAATGGCGTGGCTTGAAGAGCTTGAGTCAGTGGACCTACATTTAAGCAATGCGAAAAAGTCTAGCGTTTGGAATCATGAAAACTATTATGCACCTTGCTTCTCTCGTGATTCAGTTCTCTGGACCAGTTAATGAAATTTATTTATTTCCCCATTTCCCCTTTCAGATTTAGGTCTCTTGTCTGTTCTACGCACCTGCCAGCGTTGCTACCGTTACTCATTCTAGGTTCACTGATTGCTTGGAAGATGCACGTGTTGTGTACCAGATAATGTAAATTAGTAATATACGCCTTAAATAACAGTATATCAACGCTGTAATTTAATTTCCATCTGCAAATTTCCATACAGGTAATGAGTAATATATGAAGAAATTGATAATTGTATGGTAACGGACAGTTACACTTGTAAAGTAAAGCACAACTTTTACTTACTCAAATGCGTCGAGATTTTCGGACGATCCCCAGCTGGTGGTGGAGGGACTACTCGGAGCCGCAGACGGGGTCAGCGAGGTGCGTCTCGGGAAAGAACCGGAGCGAGACAGCAGCCTGGGGCTGGCGCTGCCGCCGTCCTGCAATTGTTTCACAGTGGCTGTGTAGCGACTTCTGACAGACAGCTCCTGGTGTGCACAATATCAATTTCCTAGTCCCACATTTTTTTAAATATTGACAATATTTCCCATGTGCGCAATAATATTGTTCGTCCAAGAGTGAGATTCTACATCTACATGATTACTCTGCATATCAGTGGCGGCTGCTGTTTCAGAGCGCAAGAGCACGTGAAAACCCTTTTGACACCTTGTGGATTGGCTGGTTATTTTCCTTTGAATGCTGTTTAAATGTAAAGTAGATGCGGCAGTCTGAAAGACAAGGCACTACATCTACCGCGCTCAGCTATATATTACTCGTCTTAGACTCGGTGAAACTTGGCATCAGGACCGCGACCACACCTTCACTTGTGCACTGTTTAATGTGCTTCTGCGCATTCGAAAGACTGGACATGATGAAACATCAAAACGTAGTAAGACTCCTTCACGCAGTAAAAGTAAAATTATGTTCTGCTACAATTTCAAAAGAGCAGTTTCAAACATTTACTAAAAATTGCGAAAAAATATCATATGAAATTAAAAAGTTTGCTCTCGATATTGCCGTTTCGATATCGCTATATCCTTCTGATATATATAAACATATATTTCCGAAAGAATATCGATATTTTATCAACAGGGCTAGTTACTGCGCCTTTTTCACCAATTACCTCTGTGGGGTTTTGCGCGACCCCTTGCTCAGCTAGAATGTGCCTGGCGCATTTAGCTCGATTGCAGTCTATGGAGAGTCAGAACCGGTTCGAGAACATTTTTCCTCATAAGCGACATATAATTTATCGCCCCTCGCCCCCCACCATATTTTTCACACCATAACACATTAGTTGTCGTTCCGTGGTGTCATGGTACAACCTTTAAAAATAAATCTAAATCTAGTGGCGATCAGTTGTCTGTAGACGCTGTGTACAAATTATGCAGTGGGGACGCCTCTGACGTCCTCTCCGATCTGCGCCCCAAGCGGCCCCTCGTGTTGCCTGGACCTTAATCCGACTCTTGGAGCACTTGTAGAACCTCGTCACGTTCCTACGTTCCTTCCATTATTTTTTTCCATTATCTTTTTATCCCCCCCCCCCCCCCCCCCCCCCGTCATCACAGAGCTCGAGGTGACACAAACGAGCTCTACTCCCATCGTCCCTACCTTGCTTACGCTTGGGCTACGGTCACAGTGGTTCCGATATCGGTGGATTTCACCGACGAACGACATCGGCCGGAGACGGCCGATCTTTGCAAATCAGTATGCCACCACGTGCGCTGTCATACTACAGCCGATCTTATCCCCCGAACGAACAGACTCCGGACAACAATCGGTAAAATCCAAATTAGTTTCTTTTCGGTCAAATCGACTGACGTTCTCGCACGCTCATCCCGAGGGTGAAAATATCATAATCGCGATATTGATCGGTATCTACGGACTGAAATCGAAGGTTTATTCGAAACCTCGAATAGGCAAAATCTTTACTGGAAAGACGACAGCGATCAGTCGTCCTTTTTAAATTTTATTGGTAGATCTAGATATCAGCTAGAAACTAGCCATTCTCAATGCACTATTATTTATGCTCAGTTCATGTAATGCCTGTTGGTCGGGCTTCATCCACTTGAACTGTGGTCTGATCTGCCAATAAAATTTAAAAAGGAAGACTGATCGCTGAAATCTATAATTTACAAGTCAAATTAACAGTCGCTGAGTGCAACAGTTTCCCCAATGGAACGTAACCTGATAGATTATAGCCTTAAAAAATAATTTGTTCAAGTGACTAGGATGGGGTATCTTATATACTTATAGCTACTGTACTGGATCATTTTTGTGGCAGGTTGCAATCAGTTGTGTACAAATTATTATTGCTGCTTACTGGCGTTTTATGCCAGAACGGTAGTGATTCTGTTAATATGAAGTGGTTTGCAAACATGGTGTTCGGTCAGTATTTCCACTTTTCAGTGATTTACGTTATCAGAGTTTCTTATGCTACACTTTATGCTTGCCTTTCACTCGTGTGCAAAATGACAATCACTGAAGTTTAATTGACATACGTCTGGACAATTTTAAATAAGCAGAGCGAAATAGAGTGTTTATAACTTGCTTTCCAAGGTCAACATGAATTATCTTGAATACGTAACAGAACGTTTCTCCCGTCATGTCATATATTCGTAAGACTTGTCTGGTTATTCCGACAACAGAGGACAGAGCGTATAGTACCCGCCATGTTCTTACGTGACACCACATGCATTCGGCGTCTCTTTAACAGCAGAAGCCGCTACGCGGCACTCTTGTCCAAGCACAGAGGTGTCATGGTATCCACACCAGCCTAAGATGTCAAAATCCAACCTACTTCATATATACAATCGCACCAAAAAGTATTGGCACACGTGCGTATTTATTGTTGCTGGTTACAAACGCCGCACCTTCCGGTACACAGCACATGTACGTGCTACCTCACATACCAGACATTACAGTTCTGCCCACAGTGCCTACCATGAACAAAGAAATGCAGTGTTAAGGGAAAAC